>NC_044556.1:6578428-6878428 GCF_007565055.1 Rhinopithecus roxellana
TAACCTCAAGTGATCCACCTGCCTTGGCCTCCCAAAGTGTGAGATTACAGGTGTGAGCCACTGTGCCCGGCCGATGACTAGACAGTGGTTGGTTTTTTTTTTTTTGGTTTTGTTTTTTTTCTGAGACAGAGTTTTGCTCTTGTTGCCCAGGCTGGAGTGCAGTGGCGCAATCTCGGCTCACCGCAACCTCCGCCTCCCAGGTTCAAGTAATTCTCCTGCCTCAGCCTCCCTAGTAGCTAGGATTACAGGCATGTGCCACCATGCCTGGCTCATTTTGTATTTTTAGTAGAGACAGGGTTTCTCCATGTTGGTCAGGCTGGTCTCGAACTCCCGACCTCAAGTGATGCCCCCTCCTTGGCCTCCCAAAGTGCTGGGATTACAGGCGTGAGCCACCGCATCTGGCTGGTGGTTGGTTATTACAGCTTGGTGTTGGTGGTGGTGATTGTGGGAGATTATAAGGAAGGCAGATGGTGGAATTACTCATGGTCCCTGTCTGGCATTGGCTAGTCATGGTGGTATTGGAGTTATCCGCAGTTTGTTTGTCTTTGAGAAGGGTAGGCGAGAGAGTGGAGACATCCACTGGTTGCCTTTGGTTGGTGATGGTGGCGATATGAGGGTAATAGTGGTTGTTTTTAAGGTACAGTCACTGGGTCAGGAACAATGGCTCATGCCTGTAATCTCAGCAGTTTGGAAGATGGAGGTGGGAGGATCACTTGAGGCCAGGAGTTCGAGACCAGCCTGGGAGACATAGCAAGACCCACCCCCCCCCATCTGTACAAAGCATTTAAAAATTAGCCAGGCCGCCGGGCGCGGTGGCTCAAGCCTGTAATCCCAGCACTTTGGGAGGCCGAGACGGGCGGATCACGAGGTCAGGAGATCGAGACCATCCTGGCTAACACTGTGAAACCCCGTCTCTACTAAAAATATACAAAAAACTAGCCGGGCGAGGTGGCGGGTGCCTGTAGTCCCAGCTACTCCGGAGGCTGAGGCAGGAGAATGGTGTGAACCCGGGAGGCGGAGCTTGCAGTGAGCTGAGATCCGGCCACTGCACTCCAGCCCGGGTGACAGAGCGAGACTCCGTCTCAAAAAAAAAAAAAAAAAAAAAAAAAAAAAAAAAAAATTAGCCAGGCATGGTGGCATGGACTTGTAGTACCAGCTACTTCGGAAGCTGAGGTGGGAGGATCACTTGAGCCCAGGAGTTCCAGACTGCAGTGAGCTGTGATGGCACCACTGTACTCCAGCCTGAGCAACAGAGACAGACTCTCTTTCTAAACAAATAAGATACAGTCACAAAGCAGGGAGACCAGTGAAGTGGCTGCTGGGTCCAGAATCAGCGGCCGTGAGGATGGACAGGAAAGGCTGGGAGTCAAAAGGAATTTAGGAGGAAGAATCAGTAAGACCTCTAATTGGGCACGGTCACAGTAGCTCACACCTGTAATCCCAGCACTTTGGGAGGCCGAGGCAGGTGGATCACTTGAGGCCAGGAGTTCGAGACCAGTCTGGCCAACATGGTGAAACCCCATCTCTACTAAAAATACAAAAATTAGCCAGGCAGGGTGGCATGTGCCTATAATCCCAGCTACTCGGGAGGCTGAGGCAGCAGAATTGCTTGAACCTGAGAGGCAGAGGTTGCAGTGAGCTGAGATCACACCACTACACTCCAGCATGGGCACCAGAGCGAGACTCTGTCTCAGAGGGGGGAAAAAAATGCCTGTAATTGATTAGATGCAAAGAGTGAACATAGCAATGAATCAGAGATAGGCAGGTTTCTGTCTTGGGGGTTGGGGACTGCATCCCAGAGGATCTTCCCCAAAAAGCAGTACAGGGCAAGACCAGGGTTCCCCAGCTCCAGCTTTTGCGTGGAGATGTTTGAGGCGGTAGCCACTGACTGTCAGCAATCTCCAGCGACGAGACAAAGAGCCCAGCTCCAGAAAGACGAGGGTCCCCACATACAGAGGCCGGCCACAGTGGCTCATGCCTGTAATCCCAACACTTTGGGAGGCTGAGGTGTGTGGATCACGAGGTCCGGAGATCAAGACCATCCTGGCTAACACAGTAAAACCCCGTCTCTACTAAAAATACAAAAAAAAAAAAAAAAAAAAAAAAAAATTAGCTGGGCTTGGTTGTGGGCGCCTGTAATCCCAGCTACTCAGGAAGCTGAGGCAGGAGAATCACTTGAACCCGGGAGGTGGAGGTTGCCAAGATCATGCCACTGCACTCCAGCCTGGGCAACAGAGTGAGAGTCCATCTCAAAAAAAAAAAAAAGAAGAAAGAAATAAAGAAAGAAAAGAAACAGAGTCCAGCCCCCCGGCTCCCCCAAGGGATGGAGCCTTTAGAGGTGAGAATGTTGTTTGTATAGTGCATGGATGCAGGATGTGGCCCCAGAGCCCCACTGAGCTGGGGGCAAGGCTCCAAGGCCACCCCCAGGCACCAGGGCAGGGTCTGGGAGCTAAGAGCTGGCTCCAGAAGCAGCTACGGAGGCTTCGCTCTCCTCCCGGCAACCACAGCTCGCAGGACCCGGGCGAGGAAGGAAGTGGCTGTTTGGTTGCTGTCTTCGATCTAGAGCTCTTGCTCATCACGCCCAGAAAGCAGACAGCCTGGAGCCCACGGGGTGAATTGCAAAAGCTCCCTCCTCCAGCCCTTCCTCAAGGCCACCGTTGATGGGGACAGTGAGGAAGGCTAGCATTTACACTGGACAACCTTTGCTTCATTGAATCTGCAGAGCAGCCCATGAGATCTGCATCCCTCGATGTTCCCATTTTCCAAATGAGGAAACTGAGGCAGAGAGGTTAGGCAAGCTGCCCGTACAACCTAAAGTGAAAGAGGATTTTGACTCAGTGACTCCCAAGGCCACACTATTAACAGCCATCTTGGGCAGGCTCAGCGGCTTGCACCTGTAATTCTAGCACTTTGGGAGGCCAAGGCAAGAGGATCAGGAGTCAGGAGTTTGAGACCACCCTAAGCAACACAGTGAGACTTTGTCTCTATTTAAAAAAAAAAAAAAAAAGTGGCTGTGTGCGGTGGCTCATCCCAGTGCCCGTCATCCCAGCACTTTGGGAGGCCGAGACGGGCAGATCATGAGGTCAGGAGTTCAAGACCAGCCTGACCAACATGGTGAAACCCCGTCTCTACTAAAAACACAAAAATTTAGCCAGGTGTGGTGGCACGCACCCATAATCCCAGCTACTCAGGAGGCTAAGGCAGGAGAATTGCTTGAACCCAGGAGGCAGAGGTTGCAGTGAGCCAAGATCACGCCACTGCACTCACAGCCTGAGCAACAAGAGCGAGACTCCATCTCAAAAAAAAAAAAAAAAAAAAATGTGGCTGGGTGCAGTGGCTCATGCCTATAATCCCAGCACTTTGGGAGGCCGAGATGGGTGGATCACCTGAGGTCAGGAGTTCGAGACCAGCCTGGCCAACATGATGAAACCCGGTCTCTACTAAAAATACAAAAATTAGCCAGGTGTGGTGGCGCATGCCTGTAATCCCAGCTACTTGGGAGGCTGAGGCAGGAGAATCACTTGAACCCAGGAGGCAGAGGTTGCAGCAAGCCTAGATCATGCCACTGCACTCCAGCCTGAGCAACAGAGTGAGACTCCATCTCAAAAAAAAAAAAAAAAATTATTAGCCAGGCGTGGTGGTATGCACCTGTGGTCCCAGCTACTCAGGAGGCTGAGGCAGGAGGATCACTTGGGTCTGGGAGGTCGAGGCTGCAGTGATATGAGACCACTGCATTCCAGCCTGGGCAACAGAACAAGACCCTGTCCAAAAAAACAGTCACCTTGACCACAACCTCCTGTCCTAAGAGATGAGAGGCTATGTGCTGACCCCACATGGCCTGGGCTGCCCATCCCTCCAGGACCACGACCCTCCATTCCAAACAGACTAGAATCCTGGTGTCCGCCACACACCCAAGGCCTCTCTGGCTGATGTCTCTTGCAGCCACCACTGATGCTGCCTGGAAAGTTCATGTTGCAAGACCTGCTGCCTACAGGAAGCCCTCCCGCCTCTCCATAGTACCCTCCAGCCATGGTCTCCTTTGGGCAACTCAGACACCACTTAGGGAACACTGAGCCTCCGCAAGGGCAGGTTCTGGGCCTGGTCCACCTAAGCCTGGTCTCTACCTACCTCCATGCACAGTAGGGGCCCAGGAAGTGTGTTCCCTCCATAGCACGCATCCTCCAGCCCCATAGGCACCGTCACCTTCACCACAAACAGCCCCTCCCTTCTGTGACACCAGGAAAGTTGCCCCCACTTGCCCCAGTTCTGCCTTCTGCCTTGGGGTAGAGAGACCTCTCTGAAGAGCTGAAGGAAGAAGCTACCCGTCCTTTCTACCCCAACCACCTCAAGCCCCTGACTGCCTTTCACAAGAGCTCCAGCAGGTTGAGTCATATTCAGCTTGTGGTCAACTGTGACCACAAGCTCTTCGTTGCAACCCCACCCCCAAGGAAGAGACTTACAAACAAACAGTTTTGACTTGACCCATGGAGACCTGGAAGCCACAGAATGAGAGAGATACGTGGGAGACAGGGCAGGGGGCAGTCTCATCCCAATGGGACTTCATTCATTCATTCATTCATTCATTCAACAAGTATGTATTGACCAGCCTTTCTGTCCAACACTGATGCCTTAAATCCTCTCAAGGTCACAGATGACATTTCCTGAGGCATCTCGGTGCATTTTTTCTCTTTGTTCGCTCCTGTACTCCTCTCAGAGACCCCACACAAGAGTCATTATGGAATCCATTTCGTTATTTGTCGTTGTGGTTGTTGTTGTTGAGATGGAGTCTCACTCTGTTGCCCAGGCTGGAGTGCAGTGACGCAAACTCAGCTCACTGCAACCTCCACCTCCTGGGTTCAAGCAATTCCCCTGCCTCAGCCTCCCGGGTAGCTAAGACTACAGACACCCGCCACCACGCCGGGCTAATTTTTTGTATCTTTAGTAGAGACGGGGTTTCACCATGTTGGCCAGGCTGGTCTTGAACTCCTGACCTCAAGTGATCTGCCTGCCTCAGCCTCCCAAAGTGCTGGGATTGCAGGCGTGAGCTACCATGTGTGGCCGAATCTATTTGCAAAGAGGGGAAACTGAGGCTTGGAGAGGTGAAGTGACCTCCCTAGAGTCACACAGTCAGCCAACTGTCAAGCCAGGCCTTGTCCTCCCCATACCGTATTCACTTGAGCAAAACCCTCTCTCCCTTTGATGCAAGCAGCCTCTGATTTTTACGGTTGGTTGGAGCATGGAGTGTCTGGAGGCCTCTAGTGCCTGGGGCAGGATAGAGAGGGAGAGAATGGGAAGAGAAGAGGGCCACTCTGCTGGATGAGGGAAGAGAGGAAGGGCAGGAAGAGGAACCAAGTCGTCAGAGCCGGGAAAGCCAGGCGGGCTGACCGGCCTAGCCAGACACAGCTGACCCCAGTGAGGGGAAGTGGCCTCGGGTCTGAGCTCAGCCTGAGTGGCCTCGCAGGCTGAAGGCTGGACTGGCCCCCAAAGGGGATATTGTGGACATGACCCATCTTCTTCCCACCCCGTCCTCATCTGACCTCAGCACCAACCCTGGCGATCTCTGATGCAGACCAGGCTGGGGACGGACAGCTTCGTGGGTCCTCCCCAAGGTCCTCTCTGCACTGCTATGTTCCTGCTGTGTGTCCTTGAAGAGGACGCTTAACCTCTCTGTGCTGTAGTTTTCTCTTCTATAAAATGGACCCAGGACAGGCGTGGTGGCTGACGCCTGTAATCTTAGCACTTTGGGAGGCCGAGGCGGGCGGATCACAACGTCAGGAGATCGAGGCCATCCTGGCTAACATGGCGAAACCCCATCTCTACTAAAAATACAAAAAATTACCCGAGGCCGGGCGCGGTGGCTCAAGGCTGTAATCCCAGCACTTTGGGAGGCCGAGACGGGCGGATCACGAGGTCAGGAGATCAAGACCATCCTGGCTAACACGGTGAAACCCCGTCTCTACTAAAAAAAAAAAATATAAAAAACTAGCCGGGCGAGGCGGCGGGTTCCTGTAGTCCCAGCTACTCCGGAGGCTGAGGCAGGAGAATGGTGTGAACCCGGGAGGCGGAGCTTGCAGTGAGCTGAGATCTGGCCACTGCACTCCAGCCGGGGCGACAGGGCGAGACTCCGTCTCAAAAAAAAAAAAAAAAAAAATTACCCGGGCGTGGTGGCGGGCGCCTGTAGTCCCACCTACTTGGGAGGCTGAGGCAGGAGAATGCCGTGAATTCAGGAGGCGGAGCTTGCAGTGAACCGAGATTGCGCCACTGCACTCCAGCCTCAGCAATATGGCGAGACTCCATCCCCAAAAAACAAACAAACAAACAAAAAGCATAGACTGGAGCCTGGCACACGGAATAAGTGCTAGTTTGGTGTCTGGGTTTTTTGGGTCTTCGTCTGTTACCCAGGATGGAGAGCTGCCACCATCATAGCTCACTGTAACCCTGAACTCCTGGGCTCAAGCGATCCTCCTGCCTCAGCCTCCGGAGTGGCTGGGACCACAGGTGCACACCACCATGCCTGGCTAATTTGTTTTTTTCTTTTTTGTTGGCAGAGATGGGGGTCTCACTATGTTGCCCAGGCTGGTCTCAAACACCTGGCCTCAAGTGATCCTTCCACCTTGGCCTCCCAAACTGCTGGGATGACAGGCGTAAGCCATCCACGCCCGGCCAGGTGTTCACTGTTGTTGTCACTGTTTTCTATGTTATTATTTCCATCCAATCTCCACCCTTAAGCTCTTCAGAGACAAAATGCACTTCCTGTGTCCCCACCCACTTACACAACTGTGCCTGTCCCCAGCCTCTCCCCTAGTACCTGCTTAGAAAAACAACAGACCCCCGTAACTCACAATCCTGCTCCTGCCCCACTAGGCCCATGAATGATGCCACTTTGCCCACAATTATTTATTTTTTAATTTTTATTATTATTATTATTTTTGAGATGGAGTTTTGCTCTTGTTGCCCAGGCTGGAGTGCAATGGTGCGATCTCGGCTCACTGCAACCTCCGCCTCCTGGGTTCAAGTGATTCTCCTGTCTCAGCCTCCCGAGTAGCTGGGATTACAGGTGCCCACCACCACACCCAGCTAATTTTGTTATTTTTAGTAGAGACGGGGTTTCGCCGTGTTGGTCAGGCTGCTCTCGAACCCCCAACCTCAGGTGATCCTCCCGCATCAACCTCCCAAAGTGCTGGGATTACAGGCGTGAGCTACTGCACCCAACCTGCCCACAATTGTATTGTCTCTTCTCATCAACCATCTGGTCTCCCCGTCTTGAAAATGAAACGGGCCGGGCATGGTGGCTCATGCCTGTACTCCAGCACTTTAGGAGGCTGAGGTGGGTGGATCACTTGAACTTGATGTCAGGAGTTACAGACCAGCCTGGCCAACATGGTGAAATCCCTGTCTCTGGCCGGGTGCAGTGGCTCATACCTGTAATCCCAGCACTGTGGGAGGCTGAGGTGGGCGGATCACCTGAGGTTGGGAATTCGAGATGAGCGTGTCCAACACGGTGAAATCCCATCTCTACTAAAAACACAAAAATCAGCCGAGCGTGGTGGCGGGCACCTGTAATCCTAGCTACTCCAGAGCTGAGGTAGGAGAATCACTTGAACCCAGAAGGCGGAGGCTGCAGTGAGCCAAAATCACACCACTAAACTCCAGCCCGGGTGTCAGAGTAAGACTCTGTCTCAAAAACAATACCACCACCACCAAAAAAAAAAAAAAAAAAAAAAAAAACAGGTAACACAGGCTCCCCTGACCCCACTTCTCCACCCCACAGCCTCTCTCCCTCTTTCCCTCTTCCCCTTCTCAGCCAGATCCTCATTCCTGTCTATACCTCCTAGTCTCCCAATCCTGCTTCTGACCCTAGGGCCCCTCTCAGGTTCCAGTGAGCTCAGATCCTCTTCAGGCTTGAATCGATGGCTCCTAACCCACCCTTGTCTCATCTGGGCCTCCCCCGCCTGGTCCCAGTTTTGCCTCTGACTTCCCTGGCAGTTCCTAGTCAGCCAGTCTGTGGCGGGTGTCAGCTTCAAACCTTCCATGCCACTGCTCTCCGGGATTCTGTCCTCTCCCAACGCACCCCAGGGGCTCTCAGTGCATCCCAGTCAGCACCCCCTTCTTTTTTTGTTGTTTTCAAGACAGGGTTTCACTTCTGTCGCCCAGGCTGAAGTGCAGTGGTGCGATCTCAGCTCACTGCCACCTCTGCCTCCCGGGTTCAAGCAATTCTCCTGCCTCAGTCTCCCGAGTAGCTGGGATTACAGGCACCTGACACCACGCCTGGCTAATTTTTGTATTTTTAGTAGAGACGGGGTTTCACCATGTTGGCCAGGCTGGTCTGGAACTCCTGACCTCAAGTGATCTATCCACCTCGGCTTCCCAAAGTGCTGGGATTACAGGCAAGAGCCACCGTGCCCAGCCAGCACCCACTTCTTATAAAAACACCTAATTAGGCCTCCTTTAAATCCTGACATTAACCTCAGACAATGGATACACTCAACTCCCATAGTTTCAAAAATAATCAGTGTGATTGCCTGTAGTGAAGACCTTACAATAAAGTGTCCAAATATGAGAGTGCTAGGGTCAGGCCAAGGCATGGTGGCTCACGCCTGTAATCCCAGCACTTTGGGAGGCTGAGGCAGGTGGATCTCCTGAGGTCAGGAGTTCGAGACCAGCCTAACCAACATAGTGAAACGCCATCTCTACTAAAAATACAAAAAAACAATAGCTGGGCGTAGTGGTGGGCTCCTGTAATCCCAGCTACTAGGGAGGCTGGGGCAGGCAAGAAAATCACTTGAACCCGGAAGGCGAAGGTTGCAGTGAGCTGAGATCGTGTCATTGCACTCCAGCCTAGACAACAAGAAACTCCGTTTCAAAAAAAAAAAAGAAAGAAAGAAAGAAAAAGAAAAATCCTGTCTCTACTAAAATTACAAAACATTAGCTGGGCATGGTGGTGCATGCCCATAATCCCAGGTACTCAGGAGGCTGAGGCACGAGAATCGCTTGAATCCAGGAATCAGAGGTTGCAGAGAGCTGAGATCTCACCACTGCACTCCAGCGTGGGCGATAGAGCAAGACTGTGTCTCAAAAAACAAACAAACAAAAAAACTGGTCAGGCACAGTGGCTCATGCCTGTAATCTCAGCACTTTGGGAGGCCAAGGCGGGTGGCTTACCTGAGGTCAGGAGTTCGAGACCAGCCTGACTAACATGGTGAAACCCCATCCCTACTAAAAATACAAAAAAATTAGCCAGGCATGGTGGCAGGCACCTGTAGTCCCAGCTACTCAGGAGGCTGAGGCAGGAGAATCACTTGAACCCGGGAGGCAGAGGTTGCAGTGAGCTGCAATCGCACCACTGCACACCAGCCTGGGCAACAGAGTGAGACTCGGTATCAAAACAAAAAAAGGAAAGAAGGTGCTAAGGTCAGTGGTCCAAGAAGGCCCAGGAGAGCCACCAGGTGCTCCCACCTGTACACAAGTATGACAGTCCCACCTACAGGTCACTTTTAACACTACCACTGGCAGGACTTTCAACAAAGTGAGCTTCCAAAATGTTGAACTTGGCCAGGCACCGTGGGTCATGCCTGTAATCCCGGCACTCTGGGAGACTGAGGCAGGAGGATTGCTTGAACCCAGGAGTTAGAGACCAGCCTGGGCAACATAGGGAGATCCCATCTGTAAAAAAAAAAAAAAATTTAAGTAGCTGGGCACAGTGGTACTTCTCTATGGTCCCAACTACTCAGGAGGCTGGAGTGGGAGGATCACTTGAGCCTGGATGTCAAGGCTATAGTTAGCTATGATTGCACCACTGCACTCCAGCCGGGGCAACAGAGCAAGACCCTGTCTCAAAAAAATAAATTAAATAAGTAAATAAATTTTTAAAATGAAGTGTTGAGCTCTTAGCACACTGCACAAAACTAAAATCTCCCAGCTGGGCCCAGTGGTTTCCACCCATATGCCCAGCTACTCAGGAGGTCAAGGCAGGAGGATTGCTTGGGCCCAGGAGTTCGAGGCTGCAATGATGTATGATCACACCAGTGCACTCCAGCCTGGGTGACAGAGTGAGACCTTGTCTCAAAAAAGGCAAGAAAAAGAAAGGAAGGGCTGGGTGTGGTGGCTCATGCCTGTAATCCCAGCACTTTGGGAGGCTGAGGCGGGCAGATCACGAAGTCAGGAGATCGAGACCATCCTGGCTAACATGGTGAAACCCCATCTCTACTAAAAATACAAAAAAAAAAAAAAATTAGCCAGGCGTGGTAGTGGGTGCCTGTAGTCCCAGCTACTCAGGAGGCTGAGGCAGGAGAATGGCGTGAACCCGGAAGGCGGGGCTTGCAGTGAGCCGAGATTGCACCACTGCACTCCAGCCTGGGCGACAGAGCAAGACTCCATCTCAAAAAATAAAAAAATAAAAAAAAAAGAAGAAGAAAAGAAAAAAAAGAAAAGGGAAGGAAGGGCCAGGTGCGGTGGCTCACGCCTGTAATCCCAGCACTTTGGTAGGCCGAGGTGGGTGGATCACGAGGTCAGGAGTTCAAGACCAGCCTGGCCAATATGGTGAAACCCCGTCTCTACCAAAAATACAAAAATTAGCTGGGTGAGGTGGCATACATCTGTAGTCCCAGCTGCTCAGGAGGCTGAGGCAGAAGAATCGCTAGAACCCGGGAGGTGGATGTTGCAGTGAGCCAAGATTGCGCCACTGCACTCCAGCCTGAGCGACAGAGTGAGACTTCATCTCAAACAAAACAAAAAAAAAAAAGAAAGAAAAAAAGAAAAAGGAAGGAAGGAAGGGAGGGAGGGAGGAAGGGAGGGACGGAAAGGGAAGGGAAGGGAAGAAAAGAAAGAAGGAAAACAATGGAAGGAAATAAGGAAAGGAAGGAAGGAGAAAAAAGAAGCCAGGCACAGTGGCTCACTCCTGTAATCCCAGCACTTTGGGAGGCAGAGACGGGCGGATCACTTGAGGACAGGGGTTCGAGACCAGCCTAGCCAACATGGCGAAACCCCATCTCTACTAAAAATAGAAAAATTAGCTGCGCATGGTGGCAGGCATCTATAATCCCAGCTATTTGGTAGGCTGAGACAGAAGAATCGTTTGAACCCGGGAGGTGGAGGTTGCAGTGAACCGAGATCATGCCACTGCACTCCAGCCTGAGCAACAGAGTGAGACTCTGGAAAAAAAAAAAAAAAAAAAAAAAGGCCCGGTGCGGTGGCTCACACCTGTAATCCCAGCTCTCAGGGAGGCAGAGGCGGGAGGACAGCTTGAGCCCAGGAGTTTGAGACCTGCCTGGGTGATATAGCGAGACCCCGTTCTCCACAAAAAGGAAAAGAAAGAAGAGAGAGAGAGAGAAAGAAAGAGAGAGAGAGAGAGAGAGAGAAAGGAAGGAAGGAAGGAAGGAAGGAAGGAAGGAAGGAAGGAAGGAAGGAAGGAAGGAAGGAGGGAGGGAGGGAGGGAGGGAGGGGAAGGAAGGCAGGGAGGGAGAAGAAGGAAGGAGAGAGAGAGGAAGGAAGGCAGGGAGGGAGAAGAAGGAAGGAGAGAGAGAGGAAGGAAGGCAGGGAGGGAGGAAGAAGGAAGGAAGGAAGGAAGGAAGGAAGGAAGGAAAAGGAAGGAGGGAGGGAAAGAGAGAAAGAGAAAGAAAAAGAGAAAGAAAGAAAGAAGAAAAAGAAAAACAGACAAGGAAGGAAGGACGGAAGGAAGGAAGAAAAAAGAAAGAAAGAAAGAAAGAGATGGAGGGAGAAAGGAAGGAAGGCAGGGAGGGAGGAAGAAGGAAGAAGGAAGGAAGGAAGGAGGGAGGGAAAGAGAGAGAAAGAGAGAAAGACAGAGAGAGAAAGAAAGAGAAAGAAAGATGGAGGGAAAGATGGAGAAAGGAAGAAAGAGATGGAGGGAGAAAGGAAGGAAGGGAGGGAGAGAGTGAGAAAGGAAGGGAGGGAGGGTGAGAAAGGAAGGGAGGGAGGGAGGGAGGAAGGAAGAGAGGGAGGGAGGGAGGGAGAGAGGAAAGAAGGGAGGGAGAGAGGGAGGGAGGGAATTCATGCTGACTACTCAGGCCAGGAGCAGTGTGAGGGGTTGAAGCCCTGACTACCCCTGCATTCCATTCTCTGTCTCTGCTGCAGCCACACTCCATACCTTTCCCCAGACAGTTAACCCTGCTGGTGCACCCTTTCTCCCAGACAGTTAACCCTGCTGGTGCACCCTTTCTCCCAGACAGTTAACCCTGCTGGTGCACCCTTTCTCCCAGCTATTTATCAAAACTCTTTTCAGGCCAGGCACAGTGGCTCACACCTGTAATCCCAGCATATTGGAAGGCCAAGGTGGGAGGATCACTTGAGCCCAGGAGTTAGACATCAGCCTGAGCAACAGAGCAAGACCCCGTCTCTATGAAATATTTAAAACTTAGCCAGGTGTGGCTGGGCGCGGTGGCTCACGCCTGTAATCTCAGCACTTTGGGAGGCCGAGGTGGGCGGACCACGAGGTCAGGAGATCGAGACCATCCTGGCTAATACGGTGAAACCCCGTCTCTACTAAAAATACAAAAAATTGGCTGCTGTGGTAGCGGGCACCTGTAGTCCCAGCTACTCAGGAGGCTCAGGCAGGAGAATGGCGTGAACCCGGGAGCGCTTGCAGTGAGCCGAGACCGCACCACTGTGCTCCAGCCTGGGCGACAGAGCAAGACTCCGTCTCAAAAAAAAAAATTAGCCAGGCACGGTGGCATGTGCCTGTAGTCTCAGCTATGCCGGAGGCTGAGACAGGAGGATCACTTGAGCCCAGGTCAAGGCTGCAGTGAACCATGACTTTGCCACTGCACTCCAGCTTGGGAGACAGAGTGAGACCCTCTCTCAAAAACCAAAACAAACCAAAACAAAAAATTCCTTCTCAGCACCAGCCCAGCCTCCTGTGCGTGTAACTTTTTTTTTTTTTTTTTTTTTTTTTTTTTTTTTTTTTTTTTTTTGAGACCAAGTCTTGCTCTGTTTGCCCAGGTTGGAGTGCAGTGGTGCAATCTCGGCTCACTGCAACCTCTGCCTCGAGAGATCAAGCGAGTCCTCCTGCCTCAGCCTCCTGAGTAGCTGGGATTACAGGCACGCACCACCACACTCAGCTAATTTTTTGTATTTTTAGTACAGATGGGATTTCATTATGTTGGCCAGGCTGGCCTCGAACTCCTGACCTCAGGTGATCCACCTGCCTCAGCCTCCCAAAGTGCTAGGATTCCAGGTGTGAACCACCGCGCCCAGCCAAGAACCTGTCCTTTGCTGTTGAATAGACCCAGGTTCAAATCCCACACCCTTGGAAACAATACCTGCATCTTTAGTCCCGTGTCCTTAGGGAAGCTGCTATACTTCTCCAGCCTCCGTTTCCCTCCGAGCCTGCCCCACACTGAGATGGTGTGATGATGGCTGGTAATATCGATGATCTACATCCCCCAAACCAGCATAGGTGCTCAGTGAGTGTTAATTCTTTCTTTCTTCCTTCCTTTTTTTTTTTTTTTTTTTTTTTTTTTTGAGATGGAGTTTCAGGCACGATCTGGGCTCACTGCAACCTCCATCTCCCGGGTTCTAGCGATTTGTTCTGCCTCAGCCTCCCGAGTAGCTGGGATTACAGGCATGCACCACCACGCCCAGCTAATTTTTGTATTTTTAGTAGAGACGAGGTTTCACCATGTTGGCCAGGCTGGTCTCAAACTCCTGACCTTAGATGATCTGCCCACCTCAGCCTCCCAAAGCGCTGGGATTACAGGTGTGAGCCCCACACCCGGCCATGTTAATTCTCTCAAATGCCCTTCAGCCTGGGTCTATCCTCACGACCACTCAGGCTTGGAGAGGTGCACCAGCCTCCCATCCCACCTTGTTCCCCCAAAGCAGTTCATCCTCTCATCAACCCTGGGAAGCGGAGCTGCCTCTCCCTTTTTACAGATGAGACGATGGAGACTCACAGCAGCAGCTGTTTGCCCAGTCAGGATCAGAAGCCAGATCTATCCCATGCCAAAGGCTGGGCTTTTTTTTTTTTTTTTTTTTTGAGACGGAGTCTCGCTCTGTCGCCCAGGCTGGAGTGCAGTGGCCGGATCTCGGCTCACTGCAAGCTCCGCCTCCCGGGTTCACACCATTCTCCTGCCTCAGCCTCCCGAGTGGCTGGGACTACAGGTGCCCGCCACCTCGCCCGGCTAGTTTTTTGTATTTTTTAGTAGAGACGGGGTTTCACCGTGTTAGCCAGGATGGTCTCGATCTGCTGATCTCGTGATCCGCCCGTCTCGGCCTCCCAAAGTGCTGGGATTACAGGCTTGAGCCACCGCGCCCGGCCAGGCTGGGCTTATTTAATGCCCATGGGCATCCCTCAACAACCCCCACCTCTAGCTATCAGTGTGTCCAGAATCTGACCATGCACCTCCACCCCCCTCCCACCCCGCTCAAGAACATTCTGTGGCTCCCCAGTACCCCCAGGAGAGACTGGCTCCACTTCTGCCTTACAGTTGCCCATGTGGACACTTCTGCTTGAGCCCTGCCTGTATCCCTGGAATCCACTGGCAAACACAGTCCACTTTAAAGACTTCAATCCTGGTCGGGCGCAGTGGCTCACGCCTGTAATCCCAGCACTTTGGGAGGCCGAGGCGGACGGATCACGAGGTCAGGAGATCGAGACTACCCTGGCCAACACGGGTGAAACCCCATCTGTACTAAAAATACTAAAAATACAAAAAATTAGCCAGGCGCGGTGGCGGGTGCCTATAGTCCCAGCTACTTGGGAGGCTGAGGCAGGAGAATGGTGTGAACCCGGGAGGCGGAGCTTGCAGTGAGCCAAGATTGTGCCACCGCACTCCAGCCTGGGTGACAGAGCGCGACTCCGTCTCAAAAGAAAAAGACTTCAATCCCGGACTGGGAGCGGTGGCTCATGCCTGTAATCCCAGCAGTTAGGAAGGTCACTTGAGCTCAGGAGTTCAAGACCAGCCTGAGCAACACGGTGAAACCCCGTCTCTACCAAAACTACAAAAAATTAGCTGGGCTTAGTGGTGTGTGCCTATAGTCCCAGCTACTTAGGAGACTGAGGTGGGAGGATCGCTTGAGCCCGGGAGGCAGAGGTAGCAGCAAGCCATTGTCTCACCACTGCACTCCATCCAGCCTGGGCAATATAGTAAGACCCCATCTCAATAAAACAAAAATACTTCATTCCCAGCTTCCTTTGCCCTGGGGGGGGTTGCTCTCAATCTGGGTTTCTTTCTTTACCTTTGTCCCTTGTTCATTTAACAGAGAAAAGACTCAGCCCCAGTCTCTGCCTCCAGCAGTTCCTGGCCTGGGGACAGGAGACTTTCAGGAGGAGAGACATCTTATCTGACCATGAGTTCACCAAATGGGATAGTTCCAAGTTGCCATCACTCCTATCTGTCAGACTACTCCTTTGCAGAGATGTACTAAATAGAGATAGAGTGAGCCTGAGAAAGCCAGGATGTTTAAGGCACTAGATAAATTCAGTTGGGCTAAAAGGAGAGCAACCAGGGCAGGCTTCCTGGAAGAGGAGTTATTTGGAGAGCACGTGCCTCAGTCTCCTCCATGGGGCCTAAAAAAGTGTTGTCTGGGTCAGGCAAGGTGGCTCATGCCTGAAATTCCAGCACTTTGGGAGACTGAGGTGGGAGGATCACTTGAGGCCAGAAGTTAAAGACCAGCCTGAGCAACATAGCAAGACCCCATCAATACAAAAAAATTTAAATATTAGTTGGGCATGGTGACACACACCTGTGATCCCAGCTACTCAGGAGGCTGAGGTGGGAGGATCTCTTGAGCCCAGAAAGTCAGGGCTACAGTGAGCTATGATCCTGCCACTGCACTCCAGCCTGGATGACAGAACAAGACTGACTCAAAAAAAAAAGAAAAGAAAAGAAAAGAAAAAGAAAAAGAGAGGAAGTGAAATGAGAAAGTGGGAATCTGGGAAGGTGCTGGCACTGCTGAGGGGCAAGGTGAAGGGGACACAGAGGAGAAGGCCGTGGCAGGGGCAGCAGGGAGGCAGGGCTGGGAGTAGAGGGTGGAGCTGAGGAACAAAGTCACACACAGGCACAGAGGGCAGAGGTCACAGGACATGAGGAGCTCAAAGAGACCAGCTGGGATGTGTGACCACAAGAGAAGAGGAGAAGTGGGAGGGGGAGAAGGAAGGAGGCCACGTAGCTGCAGTGGGTCAAATACCACGGAGAAGTCAGGGACTGGCCTGGGCCTGGGGAGGGGATGGGGGATGTGAAAGGGAGAGGCTGGGAGGCTGGCGGAAGTGAGAACCATGATATGCCCACTTCCCACCAAGCTGCCCAGTCTCCCTGCTCTGCTCCTGCAGCCTGCCCTGCTCCTATGCCCTGCCCGCCTAGCCTGGCATCCTTCATGGGAAGTGAGGGGCACTAGGTGGGGTGACAAAAGGGCAAAGAGACCAAAGGAGAGGGCTGAGGGGCTGGGTGTGGTAGCTCATGTCTATAATCCCACCACTTTGGGAGACTGAGACAGATAATCCATTGAGCCCCAGAGTTCAAGACCAGCTGGGGCAACATAGCAAGACCCCATCTCTACAAAAAACACAAAAATTATCCAGGCATGATGGTGCACGTCTGTAGTCCCAGCTACCCAGGAGCCTGTGGTGCAGTGGGAGGATTGCTTGAGCCCAGGAGGTAGAGGCTGCACAGAGCTATGATCGCACCACTGCACTCCAGCCTGAACAACAGAGTGAGACCCTGTCTCAAAACATTTTTGTTGTTTGTTTGGTTTTTTGTTTTGTTTTTGTTTGTTGGTTTTTTGAGACAGAGTCATCCAGGCTGGAGTGTAGTGGCTAAATATCAGCTCACTGCAACCTCCACATCCTGGGCTCAAGTGATCCTCCCACCTTAGCCTCCAGAGTAGCCAGGACCACAGACACATGCCACCACTCTTGTCTAATTTTTCTATTTTTTGTAGAGATGGGGGGTCTTGCTATGTTGCCCAGGCTGGTCTTGAACTCCTGGCCTCAAGCAGTCCTCCCATCTCGGCCTCCCAAAGTGCTGGGATTACAGGTGTGAGCCATTGCGTCTGGCCCCACTGATCTTTTACTGTTCTGATAGTTTTGCCTTTTCCAGAATATCCTATAGTTGGAATCAGACAGTATATAGTCTTTTCAGATTGGCCTTTTTTTTTTTTTTTTTTTTTTTTTGAGACAGAGTTTCACTCTTGTTGCCCAGGCTAGAGTGCAATGGCGTGATCTTGGCTCACTACAACCCAGGTTCAAGCGATTCTCCTGCCTCAGCCTCTCGGGTAGCTGGTATTACAGGCATGCACCACCACACCTGGCTAATTTTGTATTTTTAGTAGAGCCGGGGTTTCACCGTGTTAGCCAGGGCGGTCTCAAACTCCTGACCTCAGATCCACCCGGCTCGGCCTCCCAAAGTGCTGAGATTACAGACATCGCCACCGCGCCCGGCCTTTTCTTTTTTTTTTTTTCTTTTTTTTTTTTTTTTGAGGCGGAGTCTCGCTCTGTCGCCCGGACTGGAGTGCAGTGGCCGGATCTCAGCTCACTGCAAGCTCCGCCTCCCGGGCTTACGCCATTCTCCTGCCTCAGCCTCCCGAGTAGCTGGGACTACAGACGCCCGCCACCTCGCCCGGCTAGTTTTTTGTATTTTTAGTAGAGACGGGGTTTCACCGTGTTAGCCAGGATGGTCTCGATCTCCTGACCTCGTGATCTGCCCGTCTCGGCCTCCCAAAGTGCTGGGATTACAGGCTTGAGCCACCGCGCCCGGCCTGGCCTTTTCTTTTAATAGAGACAGGGCCTTGCTATGTTGCCCAGGCTGGTCTCGAACTCCTGGCCTCAAGCGATCCTCCTGCTTCAACCTCCTAAAGTGCTGGGATTACAGGCATGAGCCATTGCACCTGGCAAAAAAAAAATTAATTAAAAAAAAAAGAGAGAGAGAAAGAGAGAAAGAGACCGGGTGTGGTGGCTCACGCCTGTAATCCCAGCACTTTGGGAGCCTGAGGCGGGTGGATCACTTGAGGTCATGAGTTCCAGACCAGCCTGGCCAACATAGTGAAACCTCGTCTCTATCAAAAATATTAAAAATTAACTGGGTGTGTTGGTGGGCACCTGTAATCCCAGCTACTCGGGAGGTTGAGGCAAGAGAATCACTTGAACCTGGGAGGTGGAGATTGCAGTGAGCCGAGATTGCGCCACTGCACTCCAGCCTGAACGACAGAGTAAGACTCTGTCTCAAAATAAATAAATAAATAAACATTAAAAATAAAAATAAAAAAAAAGGCCGGGAGCAGTGGCTCAAGCCTGTAATCCCAGCACTTTGGGAGGCCGAGACGGGCGGATCACGAGGTCAGGAGATTGAGACCATCCTGGCTAACACAGTGAAACCCCGTCTCTACTAAAAAATACAAAAAACTAGCCGGGCAAGGTGGCGGGTGCCTGTAATCCCAGTTACTCAGGAGGCTGAGGCAGGAGAATGGCGTAAACCCGGGAGGCGGAGCTTGCAGTGAGCCGAGATCCGGCCACTGCACTCCAGCCTGGGCGACAGAGCGAGACTCCGTCTCAAAAAAAAAATAAAAAATAAAAAAAAATAAAGAGGGCTGAAGGCTGGATCTGAGGCGGTGCAACTTCTGTCTGGGGCAGGGGGCCTGGCTTGGTTCCTACCAGCTTCTCCTGGAGATGGGGAAGGAGGAATGGAAGTGGAGCTGGGGAGGTGGGACAGAACCCAGAAGTTGATGGCGTCGGTGAGCCAGGTGCCACATCCCCGTGCAAGGGCTCACCCCAAACCCCCTCTCACCCCCCCAGGGCAGCAAGGAGCGCTTCCACTGGCAGAGCCACAACGTGAAGCAGAGTGGCGTGGACGACATGGTGCTCCTTCCCCAGATCACCGAAGACGCCATCGCCGCCAACCTCCGGAAGCGCTTCATGGACGACTACATCTTCGTACCCTGGGCCAAGGATGGAGGAGGGCAGGCAGGGAAGGAATGGATGGCTGGGCCGTGGACGGAGAGGAGGGTGATGGAGCAGAGGGAGGGATGGGCTGGGAGAGCACCAGGCGGTGAGACGGAGGACAGATGGAGTGACAGCGGCTCTGGTTGGGGGCAGCTGTGGCTGCCACTGCTCCCTCTGTCCTGGAGAAGCTCAGCCCTAGCGTGTTCTGTTTCCCCCATTCCAGATCCAACCCTGTTTTTTCTTTTTCTTTCTTTTTTTTTTTTCTGAGATGGAGTCTTGCTGTGTCGTCCAGGCTGGAGTGCAGTGGCCCAATCTCGGCTCACTGCAACCTCTGCCTCCCCAGATTCAAACGATTCTCCTGCCTCAGCCTCCCAAGTAGCTGGGATTACAGGCATGAGCCACCATGCCTGGCTAATTTTTTTGTTTTTGGGTTTTGTGTCTTGTTTTTGAGACCGAGTGGCTCTTGTTGCCCAGGCTAGCATGCAATGGCACGATTGCAGCTCACTGCAACCTCTGCCTCCCAGGTTCAAGTGATTCTCCTCTCTCAGCCTCCCAAGTAGCTGGAATCACAGGCACGCACCACCATGCTCGGCTAATTTTTTGTATTTTTAGTGGAGACAAGGGTTCACCATGTTGGCCAAGCTGGTCTCGAACTCCTGACCTCAAGTGATCTGCCTGCCTCGGCCTCCCTAAGTGCTGGGATTATAGGCATGAGCCACCGCACCCAGCCAGTCCTGTTTTTTCCAAGAGACTCGAGATGCATCCAATATCTCCATCTTTTCCACCTCCAAGCAATGCAGTCCTGGGAAGCCCTGGGTGGGGACAGGATGAGGGGACAGGGAGGACAAAACCTACCAGTACACCACACGACCCTTAACCATCCCTCAGACCTACATTGGCTCCGTGCTCATCTCCGTAAACCCCTTCAAGCAGATGCCCTACTTCACCGACCGTGAGATCGACCTCTACCAGGGCGCGGTGAGGCTGGGGCTGGGTGGCAGGCACAGCCCCGAGACCCCTAGCCCCCAGCCCTGGGCTGAGACCTGACCTCCCCCACCAGGCCCAGTATGAGAATCCCCCGCACATCTACGCCCTCACGGACAACATGTACCGGAACATGCTTATCGACTGTGAGAACCAGTGTGTCATCATTAGGTATAGATGGGGTTGGGGCGCCACAGACCCTGCTGCCCAGGCCCCCGCTGAAACATCATCACCGCCCCCAGGGAGGTTTGCCTGAAACTCCCAATCTGAACAGAGCCCTGCTGTCCCTCTCTGCCCTCACCCTGTTTCATCTTCCTTGTCACCATCTGACTCATGATGTATTTTATTGATTCATTCTGCTATTGTCTGTCCCCTCTAAATGTCACCTCAGGCCAGGTGTGGTGGCTCATGCTTGTAATCCCGGCACTTTGGGAGGCCAAGGCAAGAGGATCTCTTGAGGCCAGGAGTTCAAGACCAGCCTGGGCAACATGGCAACACCCTGTCTCTATAAAATAATTAGCCGGGGCCGGGCGCGGTGGCTCAAGCCTGTAATCCCAGCACTTTGGGAGGCCGAGACGGGCGGATCACGAGGTCAGGAGATCGAGACCATCCTGGCTAACACGGCGAAACCCCGTCTCTACTAAAAATACAAAAAATTAGCCGGGCGAGGTGGCGGGCGCCTGTGGTCCCAGCTACTCAGGAGGCTGAGGCGGGAGAATGGCGTGAACCCGGGAGGCGGAGGTTGCAGTGAGCTGAGATCCGGCCACTGCACTCCAGCCTGGGCGACAGAGCAAGACTCCGTCTCAAAAAAAAAAAAAAAAAAAAAATAATTAGCCGGGCACTGTGGTGCATGCCTGTAGTCCCCAGCTACTCAGGAGGCTGAGGAGGGAGGATTGCTTGAGCCCAGGAGTTCCAGGCAGGAACAGGGGTTATGATCACACCACTGCACTCCAGCCTGGGCAACAGAATGAGACCCCCATCTCAGTCAATCAATCTATGCCAGCTCTATAAGAGCAGAGAGAGAGAGAGAGAGAGAGAGAGAGAGAGAGAGAGAGAGAGAGAGAGAGAGAGTATGTGTTTGTGTGTGACAGAGTCTCAGTCTGTCACCCAGGCCGGAGTGCAGTGGCGCAGCCTCAGCTCACTGAAACGTCCGCCTCCCAGGTTCAAGCAATTCTCCTGCCTCAGCCTCCTGAGTGGCTGGGATTACAGGCGCCTACCACCATGTCGGGCTAATTTTTGTATTTTAGCAGAGACTGGGTTTCACCATGTTGGCCAGGCTGGTCTCAAACTTTTGACCTCAAGTGATTCTCCCTCCTCGGGCCCCCAAAGTGCTGGGATTATAGGGTTATATGAGCCACCACGCCCGGCTGAAAGCAGAGATTTTATCTGTCTTGTTCATTACAGTATCCCCAGTACCCGGAATACTGGCAGGCACACAGTAGGTGCTCAATGAATGAATAGTCAGGCACTAAAAAGGGTTCTTTCCCCCAACCCCATCCACTGATCATTGATTCCTCCATTCATCCCCAGTGGAGAGAGTGGAGCTGGGAAAACAGTGGCAGCCAAATACATCATGGGCTACATCTCCAAGGTATCTGGCGGAGGCGAGAAGGTCCAGGTGAGACGAGGAAAACAGAAGGATGAGCTGGGTCGCCCTCACCTACATGGTAGTGCAGCCCCACCCATCTGCACTCCTGCCCCAGTCTGACTTCTTCCCACCCCACCTGCCTCTGCCCCCAGCACGTCAAAGATATCATCCTGCAGTCCAACCCGCTGCTCGAGGCTTTCGGCAACGCCAAGACTGTGCGCAACAACAATTCCAGCCGCTTTGTGAGTCTCTGCAGCTCTGCTTGGAGCAGCTGCTCCATCCGTGCTGACCTTTCTACACACACAACCACACATACACACATATACATTGCCAGGACAAGAGCCCATTTGAAACCCAGCAGGAAATACCTACTCCCGAATGGGAGACTCACTTCCTGCTCATGGTCCATTTCAAAAGAGAGTCCCCCATTGGCAGAACTGTGGAGGCCACGACACCCCTGTGTAACATTCTTAAATGCTCCCCAGCTGCAGCCATGCTACATAGTTCCCATTCACATTTCAGGTCCAATTTATTCCCTTATTCATTCCTTCTTTCGACAATAGTTCTGGGACTTGTTCTTTGTGTGGGTGCTGTGCTGGATTCAGGGTCTGATTCTGTCATTGTGAGCTGTGTAGCCTGGGGAAAAAAAATCAATGTAACTTCCTGAGTTTCATTTGTTTGCTCATCCATAAAATGGGGATGATGTTAACATCCATCTCATAGACTTTAGTATTACACCTGCACATGGACATGGTTTACTAATTCCATACCCTTGGACTAGGTGCGGGGGCTCAGGCCTGAAATCCCCGCACTTTGGGAGGCTGGGACAGGTGAATCACTTGAGGTCAGGAGTTCAAGACCAGCCTGGCAAACATGATGAAACCCCGTCTCTACCAAAACTACAAAAATTAGCTGGGCGTGGTGGCAGGCACCTGTAGTCCCAGTTACTCAGGAGGCTGAGGCAGGAGAATCACTTGAACCCAGGAGGTGGATGTTGCAGTGAGCCGAGATAGCACCACTGCACCCCAGCCTGGGCAACAGAGACTCTGTCCCAAAAAAACAAGGAAGAAGGGAAGAGAGACAAGGTTCATAAGATCCATCCCTAATCCTTCCCCCACCTGCACCCCAGGACGCTGGGGTGCTGACATGGTTCTCTTGAATTCAGGGCAAGTACTTTGAGATCCAGTTCAGCCGAGGTGGGGAGCCAGATGGGGGCAAGATCTCCAACTTCTTGCTGGAGAAGTCCCGTGTGGTCATGCAGAATGAAAATGAGAGGAACTTCCACATCTACTACCAGGTGCAGGGAAGGGGCTGGGGGAGAGTGAGCCCCACCTGGAGCCCAGCAGGGTGGACAATGGGAAAGTACAGGCCTGGGAGGGCATGGCAGGGCAGATGGGGGGATCACAGGGGCTGAGCCAGGCAAGCACCAGATGCATGAACATTGCACACCCTCCAGCTGCTGGAAGGGGCCTCCCAGGAGCAAAGGCAGAACCTGGGCCTCATGACACCAGACTACTATTACTACCTCAACCAATCGGACACCTACCAGGTGGATGGCACCGACGACAGAAGCGACTTTGGTGAGACTCTGGTGAGCACCGGCCTCCACTCCAGTCCCCAGCCAGGCAGACCTCAGCCCCAGAAACTCCCCTGAGTTACAAATTAGGAAAACGAAGCCGAGGCCGGGCACGGCTCACGCCTGTAATCCCAGCACTTTGGGAGGCCGAGGCAGGCGGATCACTTAAGGTCAGGAGTTTGAGACCGGCCTGGCCAACGTGGTTAAACACCGCCTCTACTTAAAATACAAAAATTATCCGGGCATGATGGCGCGTGACTGTAATCCCAGCTACTGGGGAGGCAGAGGCAGGAGAATTGCTTGAAACCAGGAGGCAGAAGTTGCAGTGAGCCGAGATCACACCACTCACTGTACTCCAGCCTGAGCAACAGAGTGAGACACCATCTCAAAAACCAAAAAAAGACCAGGCACGGTGGCTCATGCCTGTAATCCCAGCACTTTGGGAGGCCGAGGCAGATGGATTACCTGAGGTCAGGAGTTCGAGACCAGCCTGGCCAATATAGTGAAACCCCATCTCTACTAAGAATACAAAAATTAGCCGGGCGTGATGACATGCGCCTGTAGTCCCAGCTACTCAGGAGGCTGAGGCAGAAGAATCGCTTAAACCCAGGAGGTGAAGGTTGCAGTGAGCCAAGATAGCGCCACTGCACTCCCACCTGGGTGAAAGAGTGAGACTCTTTAAAAAATATAATAGGAAACCAAAGCCCAGGTCAGACATGGCGCTCACACCTGTAATCCCAGGCATTCGGGAGGCTGAGGCAGGAAAATTGTTTGAACCCAGGATGAGGAGGTTGCAGTGAGCCAAGATCACGCCACTGCACTCCAGCCTGGGCAACAGAGGGAGACTCTGTCTCAAAAATAAAAAATATAATAAAAAACAAAGCCCAGAGAGGTGCAGGCACTTGCCCAAGGTCACGCAGCAAGTGACTGAAAGGGGTAGGATGGGGACCCAAGGGTGCTCACTCCCTGAGTCCGTGCTGTGGCCCCTCAAGCCTGCCCCTGGAGGCAGGTTGGAGGCGAGGAATCATGGCACAGTTTCTGCTCCCATTGTACCCACAGAGCGCCATGCAGGTCATTGGGATCCCGCCCAGCATCCAGCAGCTGGTCCTACAGCTGGTGGCAGGGATCTTGCACCTAGGGAACATCAGTTTCTGTGAAGACGGGAATTACGCCCGAGTGGAGAGTGTGGACCGTGAGTGTGGGTGTCAGGGAGGGCGGGAAGGGGGACTGTGGGTGTGTGAACTGCGTCCTCCCAGCTCCGCCCCCAGGAAGCTGAGAGCCCACGAGGACAACGTCAGTGTCACTGGCAAGATGGGGATAATAGGAGGCCCATGCAGGAGGCACAAGAGCCCAACAACTGTCCCGTTTTTGCCCTGACCTTTGCCCCGGTAGTCCTGGCCTTTCCCGCCTACCTGCTGGGCATTGACAGTGGGCGACTGCAGGAGAAGCTGACCAGCCGCAAGATGGACAGCCGCTGGGGTGGGCGCAGCGAGTCCATCGATGTGACCCTCAACGTGGAGCAGGCAGCCTACACCCGCGATGCCCTGGCCAAGGGGCTCTATGCCCGCCTCTTCGACTTCCTCGTGGAGGCGAGTGGGGCTGGGGCTGGAGGGCAGAGTGGGCGCTCTGGGGTCACAAACATTTATGGAGACCGAGTGCAGTGGCTCACGCCTGCGATCCCAATGCTTTGGGTGGCCGAGGTGGGAGCATCGTTTGAGGCCAGAAGTTCAAGACAAGCCTGGGTGGCTGGGCGCGGTGGCTCACGCCTGAAATCCCAGCACTTTGGGAGGCCGAGGTGGGTGGATCTCCTGAGGTCGGGAGTTCGAGATCAGCCTGACCAACATGGAGAAACCCCGTCTCTACTAAAAATACAAAATTAGCCGGTGTGGTGGCACATGCCTGTAATCCCAGCTACTCCGGAGGCTGAGGCAGGAGAATTGCTTGAACCCGGGAGGTGGAGGTTGCCGTGAGCCGAGACTGTGCCATTGCACTCCAGCCTAGGCAACAAGAGCAAAACTCTGTCTAAAAAAAAAAGAGAGAGAGAGAAAAAAGACTAGCCTGGGCAACATAGCAAGACCCCATCTCTACAGAACTTTCCAATTAGTTGGGTGTGGTGGTGTGCACTTGTGGTTCCAGCTACTCAGGAGGCTGAGGTTGGGGGATCGTTTGAACCCAGGAGGTCAGGGCTGCAAGGAGCTATGATTGCACTGTTGCAGTCCAGACTGGGTGACAGAGCAAGACTCTGTCTCTAAAAAAAAAAAACACTTTTGGCCACATGTAGTGGCTCATGCCTGTAATCCCAGCACTTTGGGAGGCTGAGGCAGGTGGATCACTTGAGGTCTGGAGTTCAAGACCAGCCTGGCCAACATGGTGAAATCCCGTCTCTACTAAAAATTACCCAGGAGTCATGGCACATGCCTTTAATCCCAGCTACTTGGGAGGCTGAGGCAGGAGAATCACTTGAACCCGGGAGGTGGAAGTTGCAGTGAGCTGAGATCATGCCATTGCACTCCAGCCTGGGCGACAGAGCAAGACTCCGTCTCAAAAAAAAAAAATAAATTAATTTAAAAAAATAAAAATAAATAAAGTATAAAATGTATGGCCAGGCACAGTGGTTCATGCCTGTAATCCCAGCACTTTGGGAGGTCAAGGTGGGCAGATCACTCGAGGTCAGGAGTTTGAGATTAGCCCTGGCCAACACAGCAAAACCCCGTCTCTACTAAAAATATGAGAATTAGCCAGGTGTGGTGGCGCATGCCTGTAATCCCAGCTACTTGGGAGGCTGAGGCAGAAGAATCTCTTGAATCCTGGAGGCGGAGGTTGCAGTGAGCCGAGATTGCGCCACTGGCTTTCCAGCCTGGGCAACAGAGTGAGACTCCACCTCAAAAAAAAAAAGAAAAGAAAAAGCCCCATAAAGTAGTTGCTATTATCAACCTGTTTTAAAGATAAGAAAGTAGATGTGCAGAGAGGTTCAGAGGCAGAGTCAGCTCCGGAGCCACGGACCTTGATGCACTGACACGGGTTTCTCCTCTGAGTGACTGACTGGGGAGTGGGGAGACCATACACAGAGCCAGGAAGGGCAGAGCTAAAGAGGGCTGGAGGGAAATTGGCATGAGGGGACATCACCCATGAAGTTGGCTAGGCATGTGTCTAAGGAGTGGTGAGCGGGGGCTTCAGATCTGACCGATGCCCACTGACCTCCTGTCTCCACCCACACCGCAGGCCATCAACCGTGCTATGCAGAAACCTCAGGAAGAGTACAGCATCGGTGTGCTGGACATTTACGGCTTCGAGATCTTCCAGGTGCGGCCCCTGCCTCCAGCCCACATCCTGTCCCCGCTGGGGCAGCCCGGGGTGGCCATAAGAACTTCTCACACCAGGACATTGAGGGAAGGACTCTTTTCCTCCTTCTGCAGAAAAATGGCTTTGAGCAGTTTTGCATCAACTTCGTCAATGAGAAGCTGCAGCAAATCTTTATCGAACTCACCCTGAAGGCCGAACAGGTGGGCAGCCAAGCAGCCAGGGATGGAGGATCCTGGGGTGGGGGTGGGGTGGAAGGACCATGAGGATCCCTTAGCAACTAGGGGACACCTCAGCCCTCCCCACCACGTTCCCACCTCTCTGTGCCAACCTGCCCAGGCTTCATAGTGATACTTCCTTCTGCCTCTAAAGCTTTGGGAAGGACCGTGCCTCTTAGTTCATTCATTCAGCAATTATTTGTTGAGCACCTGTTGTGTGCCAAGCACTGTTTAGGGTGCTTGGAGACACAGCCATGAACAATAAGGCAATAGTCCCTGCTGTCTGCATTTAGCCCCTCCCCCAGAAGCAGAGCCTGAGGCAAGGATTCAGGGACAAATGGTTTTTCTGGGAGGCAATCCCAGGAAGCTCCAAGAGGAGACAGAGGAAGTGAGTCAGGGATTTGTTTTTTTTTTTTTTTTTTTTTTTGAGACAAGAGTCTCGTTCTGTCGCCCAGGCTGGAGTGCAGTGGCATGATCTCGGCTCACTGCAACCTCTGCCTCCAGGGTTCAAGTGATTCTCCTGCCTCAGCCTCCCAAGCAGCTGGGACTACAGGCACGTGCCACCGTGCCCAGCTAATTTTTGTATTTTTAGTAGAGACAGGGTTTCACCATATTGACCAGGCTGGTCTCAAACTCCTGACCTCATGATCCACCCACCTCAGCCTCCCAAAGTGCTGGGATTACAGGTATCAGCCACCATGCCCGGCCTTTTTTTTTTTTTTTTTTTTTTTTTTTTTTTTTTTTTTTTTGAGACAGGATCTCGCTCTGTTGTCCAGGCTGGAGTACAGTGGTGTGATCACAGGTCACTGCAGTCTACACCTCCTGGGCTCAAACGGTCCTCCCATTTCAGCCTCTCAAGTAGCTGGGACCACAGGCACACACCATCATGCCTGGCTAATATTTTAAAACTTCTTTGTAGAGTCAATGTTTCACTTTGTTGCCAAGATTGGTCTTGATCTCCTGGCCTCAAGCAATCCTCCTGCCTTGGCCTGCCAAAATGCTGGGACTACAGGCATGAGTTAACATGCCCAGCTCTGAGACAGGGATTTTTTTAAAAGAGAGAGAGAGGCTGGGCGCAGTGGCTCATGCCTGTAATCCCAGCACTTTGGGAGGCCGGGGGTGCGGTGGATCACCTGAGGTCAGGAGTTTGAAACCAGCCTGGCCAACATGGTGAAACCTTGTCTCTACTAAAAATATAAGACTTAGCCGGGCATGGTGGTGGGCACCTGTAATCCCAGCTACTCAGGAGGCTGAGGCAGGAGAATCACTTGAACCCAGGAGGCAGAGGTTGCAGTGAGCTGAGACTGTGCCACTGCACTCCAGCCTAGGCAACAGAATGAGACCCTGTCTCTAAATAAATAAATAAATAAAAATAAAAATAAGAAAGAAAAAAGAGAGAGAGACAGACAGACCGAGCCAGACACAATCACTCACACCTATAGTCCCAGCTATCTAGGAGGCTGAGGTAAGAGGATCGCTTGAGCCTGGGGGGGTTCAAAGCCAGCCTGGACAACATAGTGAGACCCCATCTCTACAAAAAACATAAAAATTAGCCAGGTGTGGTGGTGTGCTCCTGATGTCTCAGAAGGCTAAGATGAGAGGATCACTTGAGCCCTGGAGGTCAAGGTTGCAGTGAGCTAGGATCGCATCACTGAGCTCTAGCCTGGGTAACAGAGCAAAACCTGGTCTCAAAAAAAAAAAAAAAAAAAAAAGCAAGCTGCATGCAGTGGCTCATGCCTGTATGCCTGTAATCCCAGCACTTTGGGAGGCCGAGGTGGGAGACCAGCCTGACCAACATGGAAAAACCCCATCTCTACTAAAAATACAAAATTAGCCAGGCGTGGCGGCACATGCCTGTAATCCCAGCTTCTTGGGAGGCTGAGGCAGAAGAATCGCTTTAACTCGGGAGGCAGAAGTTGCAATGAGCCAAGATCGTGTCACTGCACTCTAGCCTGGGCAACAAGAGTGAAACTCCATCTCAAAAAAAAAAAGAGTCCAAATAGGGCATTAATGAGCAAGTTATGCTGTGGACAACCAGTGTGCAACTGCACTGGGACTCGAGGAGGCTTCATAGAGCACACAGAGAAGCGAGGGAGCTGGGGTATTTATCCACCCGCTCCTGTTGATTATTGGTCAAGGACTCCCAGAACCAAATATAATTCCCTGGCACTTCCAGCCTTGCTCACACAGGAGTGATGGGCTTTGTTACCAGAGACGGTCCTAAGTGATAAGATGGAGAAGAGGAGAGGACATGGGGGGAAGGGTGGCCACACGTTTTTCACTGCCCCCCCAACCCCTTTTCCATCCCCAGGAGGAGTACGTACAGGAAGGCATCCGCTGGACTCCAATCCAGTACTTCAACAACAAGGTGGTCTGTGACCTCATCGAAAACAAGCTGGTGAGGGCTGGATCAACTTTCGCGGGGGCGTCTCACTGGGCCCCTAAGCTGAATCTGGAAGATGGGGGGAGGGACAAGGATGTTATGGCATCCTCAGGCCCTTCTCCACCCTACATTCAGGCCTTCCAGCAGACAGAACACAACCAAAATGTCCCTTCCACCCCTCATCCATTCATTCCGCCTACTTGTCCACCTGTCGCTTAATCATTCAATAAACACTCCCCCCCGAAACCCCAGCTCAGAGTCAGAGTCAAATTTGCAGATTCCGTGCCGGGCACGGTGGCTGACACCTGTAATCCCAGCACTTTGGGAGGCCGAGGCGGGCGGATCACCTGAGGTTGGGAGTTGGAGACCAGCCTGACCAACATGGTGAAAACCTGTCTCTACTAAAAACACAAAAAATTATCCAGGCATGGTGGCGGGCGCCTGTAATCCCAGCTACCTGGGAGGCTGAGGTGGATCACTTGAGCCCAGCAAGTCGAGGGTGCAGTGAGCTATGATTGCACCACCCACACTCCAGTCCGAGGAACAGAACAAGACCCTGTCTCAAAAAAATTAAATTTAAAAAGTATTTAGGCTGGGCACGGTGGCTCATGCCTGTAATCCCAGCACTTTGGGAGGCCAAGGCAGGTGGATCACCTGAGGCCAGGAGATCAAAACCAGCCTGGTCAAAATGGTGAAACCCCATCTCTACTAAAAAATACAAAAGTTAGCCTGCCATGGTGGGAGCACACCGGTAATCCCAGCTACTCCGGAGGCTGAAGCAGGAGAATCACGAACCTGGGAGATGGAGGCTGCAGTGAGCTGAGATCATACCACTGCACTCCAGCCTGGGCAACAGAGCAAGACTCCGTCTCTAAATAAATAAATAAACAAACAAACAAATAAGGCAGGTCCCCCCACCAAGGGATTCTAGTCTAGGACCTGAATCTCTTGAGGGGCCCCCAGCCACTTCTGCACCCCAGCAAGCTTCCACGGCAGCCCCACACACCCCTGCCCCCCCATCCCTTCCATCCCTGACCCCTGCAATGCCTTTTGTGCTTGTATTTGGAAGCCCCTGGTGCCCTCCCCGCCCCCAAAGCTCTAGCTCCCTCTACTCCTCCACCCCCTCCCTCCCCTAATCTCCACACTGATGAGCCATGGGGAGGCAAGGCAGACCAAACTGAACTGCTGGCTCCCGCTCGCCCCGCAGAGCCCCCCAGGCATCATGAGCGTCTTGGACGACGTGTGTGCCACCATGCACGCCACGGGCGGGGGAGCAGACCAGACACTGCTGCAGAAGTTGCAGGCGGCCGTGGGCACCCACGAGCATTTCAACAGCTGGAGCGCCGGCTTCGTCATCCACCACTATGCTGGCAAGGTGCGCCCCCTGCCCCTACCCCACCCTGTGCCTCCTCGTAGACCCCCAGGGCTCCGGGCTGTAGCCCCCACCCTCCAGCACGCAGGCTGGAAAGAGCCTGCTAGGACCCTCATCCGGAGCTGTAGAATTCCACCGTTCCCCTGCCTCAATCCACCCCCTACTAACCAGAACTACAGACCCTTCCAGCTGACCCCCCAGGAACTCTCTAAGCCCCAAACTTGCCTGGACCCCACCAGCACCACCACCACTACCACCGTGTTCCCTGGGCCAGGGCTGCAGAAACCCACTGGCCTCTGATCCAGGCCACAGCTTCCCTTACACATCAACTCCCCTAACAGAGGGAACAGAAATCCCCCCCGATTAACACCAGCTTGGGTGCCAGACCACCTGTGCTCCCAGATAAGCCCCAATGTAAGTCATAACCCCCTGACTAGGACACAGCCCCCCCCTTTCTGATCCCAATTTGGAGAGGAAATCCCCAAAGCCCCCAGCCAGGTCCCTTCTGTGAGCCACCAGCCTTCAAAATGTGCTGAAGCCCTCCTACAGACCCCTATCCAAGGCTACAGAAATCCACTGGCCTCCAACCATGCCTGCAGCCCCGTTCCCCAGCGGACAGGACTGTAGCCTCTCGAGTGGTGGTGGGCGCCTGTCATCCCAGTTACTTGGGAGGCTGAGGCAGGGGAATCACTTGAACCCAGGAGGGTGAGGTTGCAGTGAACCAAGATTGTGCCACAGCACGCCAGCCTGGTTGCAAAAGCCCTGCTTGGAACTACAGAGAGCCCCAACCTTTGGTAGCAGCTCCAGCCCCCAATCCTGGCTGAAGTCCCCCTGCAGGGATCCCTGAGGTAGGGCTGTTATCATCCTGACACAGGGCCCCCACACTGGCCCCTGACTGACCAGGTCACAGACACCCAATCTAACCTCTGACTCCCAGGGACCCCCCACCCAGGCTGCAGCCCCCCACCCACCAATCTGAGCTGTAACTTTCACCGCCACCTGGCCTCTGATGCAAACTGCAGCTCTCTCCCAAATCATCTAGGTTGTAACCCCCACCTCCCCTTACCTCTGACCTGGGATACAGCTACGATCCTCTAACCTTAACTTGAGTATCAGCCCTCCAGGAAGCCCACCTCCCATACCCTATTCTAAACTGTAGATCCCCCCCAACCAGCGCTGTAGACACTCCCCGATCCCCTCACCCCACAGCAGGCCCCAGGAAACCCTTAACCACCTGGGCTGTAAGCACTCCGCGCCCACCCTCCCAGCCAGGTCTCTCAGTCCCTCACTGTCCTCAGCGCTGTTCCCTCCAGGTCTCCTACGACGTCAGCGGCTTCTGCGAGAGGAACCGAGACGTTCTCTTCTCTGACCTCATAGAGCTGATGCAGACCAGTGAGCAGTGAGTGGTCATAGGCATGGGGACCTCCGGCTACAACCCCCCAAGGGGATGGAGGGAGGACCAGGCACCACCCCATCTTCCCAAGAGCTGCCATCTCGCCACAAACTCAAGGGGAGTGGCTGTGCGGCCAGGATGGCGTTTCTGTAGACTAGTTCTGATGTAAAAAGTAATTCCAGAGACCGGGTGCGGTGGCTCACGCCTATAATCCCAGCACTCTGGGAGGCCGAGGTGGTCAAATCACATCAGGCCAAGAGTTTGAGACCAGCCTGGGCAACATGGCGAAACCTTGTCTCTACTAAAATTATAAGAATTACCTAGGTGTGGTGGCGCGCATCTGTAATTCCAGCTGCTCAGAAGGCAGAGGCATGAAAATCACTTGAACCCAGGAGGCGGAGGTTGCAGTGAGCCAAGATCACGCCACTGCACTCCAGCCTGTGCAACAGAGGGAGATTCTTCTCAAAACAAAAAAAAAGCCGGGCACGGTGGCTCATGCCTGTAATCACAGCACTTTGGGAGGCAGAGGTGGGTGGATCACAAGGTCAGGAGATCGAGACCATCCTGGTTAACACAGTGAAACCCCGTCTCTACTAAAAATACAAAAAATTAGCTGGGCGTGGTGGCATGCGCCTGTAGTCCCAGCTCGTCGGGAGGCTGAGGCAGGAGAATGGTGTGAACCCGGGAGGCGGAGCTTGCAGTGAGCTGAGATTGCGCCACTGCACTCCAGCCTGCAGCCTGGGCGACAGCGAGACTCCATCTCAAAAAACAAAAACAAAAAACCCACAAAGAATGTAGTATCAGGTGTAAAGTAATAAGACAGGGATCCTTAAAGTTTTGACATGTGGTTCCCAGACCAGCAACCTGGGCATCCTTGGGCCTTGTTTCCAATGTGGAATCTCCTTAGGCAGAAGGATCACTTGAGATCCCAAGTTCAAGATCAGCCTGGGCAACGTAGCAAGACCCCTGTCTCTAAAAAAAAAAAAAAAATCGTTTTACTTGTGTACTCTGCCAGTAAAAAAAATAATAATAATAAATTAATTAGTCCCAGCTACTCAGGAGGCTGAGATGGAAGGATCACTTGAGCCTAGGAGGTGGAGGCTGCAGTGAGCCGTGACTGCGCCACTGCATTCCAGCCTTGGCAACAGACCTTATCTCTGAGGGGGAAAAAAGGCAGAATCTCAAACTCCACCCCAGACCTGGAGAATCAGCATCTGCATCTGATTCTGAACTATCAGAATCTGAACAAACAGATTTAGAACTATTTGAATCTAACCTGACCTTTAAACCAGAATGCACCCACATCTCCCAGGGATCCACGTGCACATTAGGGTTTCAGCAGACTTACCATTAAATCCACCCACATTAAGCAGCATCTAAATCAATGACGTTTAGCAAATTCCCAGAATTGTGCAACCATCACCACAGTCTTTTTTTTTTTTTTTTTTTTTTTTTTTTGTCTCTTGCCCTGTCTCCCAGGTTGGAGTATAGTAGCACTATCTCAGCTCACTGCAACCTCCACCTCCTGGGTTCAAGCGATTCTCCTGCCTCAGCCTCCCAAGTAGCTGGGATTATAGGCGTCCCACCATCATGCCCGGCTAATTTTTGTATTTTTAGTAGAGATGGGGTTTCACCATGTTGGTCAGGCTTGTCTTGAACTCCTGACTTCAGGTGATCCACCTGCCTCAGCCTCCCAAAGTGCTGGGATTACAGGCGTGAGCCACTGCACCCAGACTTATTAACCATTTTAAAATGTACAATTTATCCATGTTGTTCCCTTTTTGTGGCAAAGAAAAATAAAAGAAATAAATAAAATAAAATAAAATAAAATAAAATGTACAATTCAGTGGCATTCAATATATTCACACATTGGCTTGAGCCCAGGAGTTCCAGGCTGCAGTGACTATGATGACACCAATGCCCCCCAATCTGGAAGACAAAGCGAAGACCTGTCTCAAAAAACAAATTAAAAAAACAACTGCCAGGCGCAGTGGCTCACACTTATAATCCCAGCACTTTGGGAGGCCGAGGCGGGCGGATCACGAGGTCAGGAGATTGAGACCATCCTGGCTAACACGGTGAAACCCTGTGTCTACTAAAAATACAAAAAATTAGCTGGGCGTGGTGGCGGGCGCCTGTAGTCCCAGTTACTCGGGAGACTGAGGCAGGAGAATGGCGTCAACCCAGGCGGCAGAGCTTGAAGTGAGCCGAGATCGTGCCACTGCACTCCAGCCTGGGTGACAGAGAGAGACTCCATCTCAAAAAAAAAAAAAATACCAACCTTCCGCATCTCACCCATCACAACTCCCCTCTACATTGAGAGAACCATATTTTGCATTGTGGCATTGAGGCTGCCCCACCTCTGGAGGAGGGCACCCCAAGGTCCAGCCATACCTCCAACTCCTCCTCTCCCCTCTCCTACCCAGGGCCTTTCTCCGGATGCTCTTCCCCGAGAAGCTGGATGGAGACAAGAAGGGGCGCCCCAGCACTGCCGGCTCCAAGATAAAGGTGGGCCTGGGGTGTACAACGGGGAGCAGGCCGGGGGAGGACTGAGTTCCACCCTGCCTGGGGTCCAGACCCTGTTTCTCTCATTCCAATGTCTGTCTCTCCGCCAATCCTGGGGCTTCTGCCTCTGTCTGTGACGTCATCTGTCCAGCAGAGTCTTCCTCCAGGTCTGGGTTTAGGGGGCTTGAACCAGCTTCTTGGAGGTCTCCATCAACTCCTTCAGTGCAGAAGTGGACCATTATTCTAATACATTTTTGTTTGGTCTTTAGTCATTTACCATTTTTTTAATTTGTGGTAAAATACACATGACATAAAATTTACCATCTTAATAATATCCAATAATTTTTTTATTTTTTATTTTTTTGAGACAGAGTCTTACTCTGTTGCCCAGGCTGGAGTGCAGTGTCACGATCTGAGCCCCCTGCAACCTCCGCTTCCTGGGTTCAAGCGATTCTTCTGCCTCAGCCTCCCAAGTAGCTGGAATTACAGGCATGTGCCATCACACCCAGCTAATTTAATTTTTTTTTTTTTTTTTTTTTTGAGATGGAGTTTCACTCTTGTTGCCTAGGCTGGAGTGCAATGGCATGATCTCAGCTCACCACAACCTCTGCCTCCCAGGTTCAAGTGATTCTCCTGCCTCAGCCTCCCGAGTAGCTGGGATTACAAGCATGCACCACCATGCCCGGCTACTTTTGTATTTTTAGTAGAGACGGGGTTTCACCATGTTGGCCAGGCTGTTCTTGAACTCCCGACCTCAGGTGATCCACCTGCCTCGGCCTCCCAAAGTGCTGGGATTACAGGCGTGAGCCACTGTGCCCAGCCTAATTTTGTATTTTCAGTAGAGACAGGGTTTCACCATGTGGGCCAGGCTGATCTCCTGACCTCAAGTGATCTGCCTGCCTTGGCCTCCCAAAGTGCTGGGATTATAGGCGTGAGCCACTGTGTCCAGCCTATCTAATAATATTTTAACCAGTTTTGGCCAGGCGCGGTGGCTCGAGCCTGTAATCCCAGCACTTTGGGAGGCCGAGACAGGCGGATCACGAGGTCAGGAGATCGAGACCATCCTGGTTAACAGGATGAAACCCCGTCTCTACTAAAAAATACAAAAAGCTAGCCAGGTGAGGTGGCGGGCGCCTGTAGTCCCAGCTACTCAGGAGGCTGAGGCAGGAGAATGGCATAAACCCGGAGGCGGAGCTTGCAGTGAGCTGAAATCCGGCCACTGCACTCCAGCCCGGGCGACAGAGCGAGACTCCGTCTCAAAAAAAATAAATAGGCTGGGCGCGGTGGCTCAAGCCTGTAATCCCAGCACTTTGGGAGGCCGAGACGGGCGGATCACGAGGTCAGGAGGTCGAGACCATCCTGGCTAACACGGTGAAACCCCGTCTCTACTATAAAAAATACAAAAAACTAGCCGGGCGAGGTGGCGGGCGCCTGTAGTCCCAGCTACTCGGGAGGCTGAGGCAGGAGAATGGCATAAACTCGGGAGGCGGAGCTTGCAGTGAGCTGAGATCCGGCCACTGCAGTCCAGCCCGGGCGACAGAGCGAGACTCCGTCTCAAAAAATAAATAAATAAATAAATGAATAAATAAATAAATAAATAAATATTTTAACCAGTTTTAAGGTCACAGTTAGTGGTATTCACATGGTCGTGCAACCATCACCACTACCCATCTCCAGAACTTTCTCATCTTCCCAAACTGAAACTGTGTCCCCATGAAATACTCCCTATCTGCTTTCCAAGTCCCTGGCACCCACCATTCTGTCACTATGAATGTAACAACAAGTCTAGTCTGGGCAACAAAACAAGACCCTGTCTCTACAAAAAGTAAATTAAATATTAGCCAAGCATGGTAGGGCACACCTGTGGTCCCAGCTACTCGGGAGGCTGAGGCAGGAGGATCACTTGAGCCCAGGAGGTCAAGGCTGCAGTGAGCCATGATTGCGCCCCTGCACTCCAGCCTGGGAACAGAGTGAGACCGTGTCTCTTTCTTTTCTTTTTTTTTTTTTTTTTTGAGACGGAGCCTCGCTCTGTTGCCCAGGCAGCAGCACAGTGGCGCGATCTTGGCTCACTGCAAGCTCCACCTCCCGGGTTCATGCCATTCTCCTGTCTCAGCCTCCTGAGTAGCTGGGACTACAAGAACCCGCCACCACGCCCAGCTAATTTTTTTGTATTTTTAGTACAGACGGGGTTTCACCATGTTAGCCAGGATGGTCTCGATCTCCTGACCTCGTGATTCGCCCACCTTGGCCTCCCAAAGTGCCGGGATTATAGGCGTGAGCTACAGCGCCCGGCTGAGACTTTGTCTCTTAAGAAAAAAAAAAAAATCAGACCGTGAGCAGTAGCTCACGCCTGTAATCCCAGCACTTTCAGAGGCTGAGTGAGACAGATCACTTGAAGTCAGGAGTTCAAGACCAGCCTGGGCAACATGGTGAAACCCCATCTCCACTAAAAATACAAAAATTAGCCGGCATGTGCCTGTAATCCCAGCTACTCAGGAGGTTGAAGCAGGAGAATTGCTTGAACCTAGGAGGTTGCAGTGAGTGAGATCATGCCACTGCACTCCAGCCTGGGTGACAGAGCGAGACTCTATCTCAAATAAATAAAATAAAATAAAAAATAAAATAAAATAAAATAAAATAAAGGCCAGGCACAGTGGCTCAAGCCTGTAATCCCAGGACTTTGGGAGGCTGAGGCAGGTGGATCAACTGATGTCAGGAGTTGAAGACCAGCCTGGCCAACATGGTGAAACCCCATCTCTACTAAAAATACAAAAAAAAAAAAAAAAGGAGCTGGGTGTGGTGGCACATATCTGTAGTCCCATCTACTCAGAAGGCTGAGGTGGGAGAATCACCTGAACCTGGGAGACGGAGGTTGCAGTAAGCTGAGATCACGCTACTGCACTCCAGCCTGGGCAACAGAGCGAGACTCCGTCTCCAAATAAAAATAAAACAAAATGCAAAACTCAAGGCAAACCTCTCAGGTATACACACAGTTCCCCACCTCCAAAGTACTTGTCTCAGCCAGGCACAGTGGCTCAGACCTGTAATCCCAGCTACTCCGGAGGCTGAGGCAGTGGATCGCTTGAGCACAGGAGGCTGAGGCTTCTGTGAACTATGACAGCACCTCTATACTCCAGCATGAGTGACGGAGCAACACTGTCTCAAAAAAAATCACCCAGCCCGGCATGGTGGCTCATGCCTGTAATCCCTACACTTTAGAAGCCCGAGGCGGATGGATTACCTGAGGTCAGGAGTTCATGACTAGCCTGACCAACATGGCAAAACCCCATCTCTACTAAAAATTACCCGGGTATGGTGGCACATGCCTGTAATCCCAGCTCCTTCAGCTCCTTGGAAGGCTGAGGCAGAAGAATCTCTTGGATCCGGGTGGTGGAGGCTGCAGTGAGCTAAGATGGCTCGATTGCACTGCAGCGTAGGTGACAGAGGAAAACTCCAACTCAAAAAAAAAAAAAAAAAAAAAAAAAAAAAAAAAAAAAAAAACACCCAATGTACCTATCTCCCCAAAGGACAAAAAGAAATGCTCTTAAGGGCTCTGTTACTCAGTCAACAAACATTTACTGAGCACTTACTATATGCCAAGCTAAGTGGTGAGTGCGGTAGATGTGAGAGCTCCTCGTCTTGGATTCGAGGGTCAGGCAGACACCGCACATCAGTCCCACTAATGTGGTGTGCACTAGTGGAGGTGCACACAGACCAGGGACATCTGGCCCCTGTGGCTTCTCTATTACCAGCCCTCACCCACCTCCAGTCTCTGTCTCTTGGGACTATATCCAGGGTGGAGAAAAGAGAGGGGTCAGAGGGTCCCATCTCTGTGCTCCCCACCCACCCCTGCCTTCGCTTCTGCCTCAGAAACAAGCCAATGACCTGGTGGCCACGCTGATGAGGTGTACACCCCACTACATCCGCTGCATCAAACCCAACGAGACCAAGAAGCCCCGAGACTGGGAGGAGAACAGGTGACACCCCACAACCAATCCAAGATTCATCCCCTCCAGGCCCTGTGATTACCCCTAGAACTGACCTAGACACCTCCCCGACCTCCTGTAGGATGACCCAGGGACTAGCACAACCCCTCCCGCCATCCCCCACCTGTGGAACTGACCCCAGAAGGGACCGTCAGGACAAGATCCCTCCCCTCAGTCCCCAGGCTGACCCCTGAAGCACCCCCAGACCACAGAACTCACCCCCTAAACTTCCCCCAGCATGAATCCAGATCCCCCTGACCCCCCAACTCCAGCACCTCCCGCCCACCCCCAGGACTGGTGACTCCCCACCCCGAGGGGACTCAGTCTACCCTCCCCACCAGGGTCAAGCACCAGGTGGAATACCTGGGCCTGAAGGAGAACATCAGGGTGCGCAGAGCCGGCTTCGCCTACCGCCGCCAGTTCGCCAAGTTCCTGCAGAGGTGAGGAGCCCCCCACTCCCGCCCTCACCATTGCCCCCATCAGAATGCCTGGCCAGGCCTGTCTGTTACGAGCACTTCCACACCCCAGCCCTCCGCCCCCAGGTATGCCATTCTGACCCCTGAGACGTGGCCGCGGTGGCGTGGGGACGAACGCCAGGGCGTCCAGCATCTGCTTCGGGCGGTCAACATGGAGCCCGACCAGTACCAGATGGGGAGCACTAAGGTCTTTGTCAAGAACCCAGAGTCGGTGAGTGTGTTTGAGGGACAGGCAGAGAAGGAGGGAGAGGGGAAGAGAGAGAAAGGTATAGAGAGGGACTGAGAGAGACAGAGAAAGAGAGATGGAGGGAGACAGAGATTAAGAGATTGAGAAACAGATTGAGAGATAGGGATTGACAGAGAAATTGAGAGAGAGATTGAGAGAGAAATTGAGAAAGCAATGAGAGATTAATTGACTGAAAGTAAGAGACCGAGCGAGAGATTAAGAAAGACTGCGATCACCAGGCACGGTGGCTCGCACCTGTAATCCCAGCACTTTGGGAGGCCAAGGCAGGCGGATCACGAGGTCAGGAAATTGAGACCATCCTGGCTAACACAATGAAACTCTGTCTCTACTAAAAAGACAAAAAAAATTTAGCTGGGCGTGGTGGTGGGCACCTGTGGTCCCAGCTACTTGGGAGGCTGAGGCAGGAGAATGGCGTGAACCCAGGAGGTGGAGCTTGCAGTGAGCCGAGATTGCACCACTGCACTCCAGCCTGGGAGAAAGAGCGAGACTCCGTCTCAAAAAAAAAAAAAGAAAGACCACGATTGAGAGATTGAGAGAAAGAGACTGACAGAGACACTCTGGAAGAAACAGACCAAAAAATTTGACATAGAACAGAAAAAAGGCAAAAAAAAAAAAAAAAATAGCACCAGGTCAGGTATGGTAGTTCATGCCTATAATATCAGTGCTTTGGGAGGCTGAGGCAGAAGGATGGTTTGAAGCCAGGAGTTCGAGACCAGCCTGGGAAACATAGTGAGACCCTGTCTCTACAAAAGACAAAAAGAAAAAGGAAAAAAGAAAAATAACTATCACCAGCAAAGACTATATAAAGTAAAATTTAATTTAGACAAAAATTTCAGTCTATAGATTGGAGAAGACGGACGGGGTAGAAATAATGAAATTCACAACGGCAGATGTTTAGTGGTAAAATCTTTTAAGAACATCAGCAACAAAGACAGACTGAATATTTATAAAAGAAAAGAAAATGATCCCGATGAAAATAATTTTACTGGCCAGGCGCAGTGGCTCACACCTGTAATCCCAGCTATTTGGGAGGCTGAGGTGGGTGGATCATTTGAGGTCAGGAGTTTGAGACCAGCCTGGCCAATATGGTGAAACCCCTTCTCTATTAATATTACAAAAATGAGCCAGGTGTGGTGGTGCACACCTGTAATCCCAGCTACTCAGGAGGCTGAGCAGAAGAATCACTTTAACCCAGGAGGCGGAGGTTGCAGTGAGCCAAGATCATGCCACTGCACTCTAACCTGGTCAACAGTAGTTTAATTTTAGTAAAATAAGCCAGGCGTGGTGGCTCACGCCTGTAATCTCAACACTTTGGCAAGCCGAGGCAGGTGGATCACAAGGTCAGGAGTTCAAGACCAGCCTGACCAACATGGCGAAACCCCGTCTCTACTACAAATACAAAAAATTAGCCGAGTGTGGTGGTGCACACCTGTAATCCCAGCAACTCAGGAGACTGAGGCAGGAGAATCACTTGAACCCAGGAGGCAGAGGTTGCAGTGAGTCGAGATTGCTCCACTGCACTCTAGTCTGGGCAACAGAGCTACTTATCTCAAAAAAAGTAAAAAATTTAGTAAAATGAAAATAGAAGAAAAGGCCAGGTGCAGTGGCTCACAACTGTAATCCCAGCACTTTGGGAGGCCAAGATGGTGGATCACCTGAGTGAGGTTAGGAGTTCAAGACCAGCCTGGTCAACATGGGGAAACACCGTCTCTACTAAAAATACAAAATAAGCTGGGCATGGTAACGTGCCTGTAATCCCAGCTACCTGGGAGGCTAAGGCAGGAGACTTGCTCAAACCTGGGAGGCAGAGGTTGCAGTGAGCTGAGATTGTGTCACTGCACTCCAGCCTGGGGGACAAAGTGAGACTCTGAGAAAAAAAAGAAAGAAAAGAAAAGAAAGGGAAAATAGAAGAAAAATAGCCAACAGTTTAACTGTGCTGTATTTATTTATTTATTTATTTTTGAGATGGAGTCTCGCTCTGTCGCCCGGGCTGGAGTGCAGTGGCCGGATCTCAGCTCACTGCAAGCTCCGCCTCCCGGGTTTACGCCATTCTCCTGCCTCAGCCTCCCGAGTAGCTGGGACTACAGGCGCCCGCCACCTCGCCCGGCTAGTTTTTTGTATTTTTTTAGTAGAGACGGGGTTTCACCGTGTTAGCCAGGATGGTCTCGATCTCCTGACCTCGTGATCCGCCCGTCTCGGCCTCCCACAGTGCTGGGATTACAGGCTTGAGCCACCGCGCCCGGCCTAACTGTGCTATATTTAAAAAGTAATCAAGAAATTAAATTAGCTTCGTGGAGTTGGAGCCTTTCTCAACCAAAAATGTCTTTTATATTGGGATGAATCTTTTTATTTATTTATTTTTTTAGATAGAGTCTCGCTCTGTCACCCAGGCTAAAGTGGAATGGTGCGATCTTGGCTCACTGCAACCTCCACCTTCCTGGTTCAAGCAATTCTCCTGCCTCAGCCTCCCAAGTAGCTGGGATTACAGGTGCCCGCCATCATACCCGGCTAATTTTGTGTTTTTAGTAGAGATGGGTTTTCACCCTGTTGGCCAGGCTGCTCTCCTGACCTCAAGTGATCCGCCCACCTCAGCTACCAAAGTGCTGGGATTATAGGCATGAGCCACTGCGCCCGGCCCCTATTTTGATTTTCTTAGGAACATGGTTCGGGCCAACCTCAAACATTGTATCTGGCTGTTGGCCTTTGTGGCCCAGCATCCTAAGTATATTACAATAGTTTGCTGGGACGGCTGAAACAAAGTACCACAAACTCCATGGCTTAACACAACAGAAATTTATTCTCTCACAGTTCTGCAGGTCAGAAGTCCAAAATCAAGGTGCTGGCATGGCCATACTCCCTAAAGGCTTTAAAGAAGAATCTGAGGCTGGGCACGCTGGCTCATGCCTGTAATCCCAGCACTTTGGGAGGCCAAGGTGGGCGGATCATGAGGTCAGGAGATTGAAACCATCCTGGCTAACACGGTGAAACCCGTCTCTACTAAAAAAACACACAAAAATTAGCTGGGCTTGGTGGCGGGCGCCTGTAGTCCCAGTTACTCGGGAGGCTGAGGCAGGAGAATGGCGTGAAGCCGGGAGACGGAACTTGCAGTGAGCCAAGATCACGCCACTGCACTCCAGTCTGGGCAACAGAGCAAGACTCCATCTCAAAAAAAAAAAAAAGAAGAAGAAGGAGAAGGAGGAGGAGGAGGAGGAGGAGGAGGAGGGGGAAGGGGAGGGGGAGGAGAAGGAGAAGGAGACGAAGAAGAATCTGAAGCTTGGCAAGCTGGCTCACGCCTGTAATCCCAGCACTTTCGGAGGTCAAGGCTGGTGCACTGCTTGAGCCCAGGAGTTCCAGACCAGCCTGGGCAACATGGCAAAACCCCATCTCTACCAAAAAAAAAAAAAAAAAAAAAAAGATACAAGAATTAGCCAGGCATGGTGGCATGTGCTTTTTAGTTCCAGCTACTTGAGCCCCTGAGGTGGGAGGATCCCTAGAGCCCGGGAGCCGAGATCACACCACTGCACTCCAGCCTGGGCAACAGAGACCTCGTCTCTGAAAAAATGAAAACTACTTGGGTCAGCAGAGTGAGCAGCAAGGCTCTTAGCAGCAATGTGCTATCTATGGACTTGTGAAAGCACTCTGGGTGAAGTGCTAATTTTCCTAAATAAAGCCCAATTTTGTGTGTGTATGTATGTGTGTATATATGTGTATAGACATAGATATATAGATTTTTTGTTTCTTTCCTGAGACAGGGTCTCACTCTGTCTCCCAGGCTGAAGTGCAGTGGCACAATCACAGCTCCCAGCAGCCTCAACCTCCTGGGCTCAAAGAATCCTCCCACCTCAGCCTCCGGAGCAGCTGGGACTACACATGCATGCCACCACCCTCGGCTAATTTTTGTTTATTTTTTGTACAGACGGGTTCTTTCTATGTTGCCCAGGCTGGTCTTGAACTCCTGGGCTCAACGACGCTCCCATCTTAGCCTCCGAAAGTGTTGGGATTAGAGGCATGAGCCTTCACACCGGCCTGTATTTGCATTATTTCCCATCTTCACTAATTGGCAATATTGTCCCTTTGATCACAGTTTCTCTTTGAATTAGGATGTTTCTCAAGCATCTGTCCTATTCCAGTTAATCGTTCTATTCTCTGACACGCATGCTACTGTTTTTATTACTATAGATTTACAGCATTTTAATATCCAGTGGGCTCCTCACCTTGTTCACCTGCTGTTATTCCAAATGAGTAGACATTCCTCTCAGAGTTTGCACTTTCACTTGCTGTAATGTAACTCATTCTCTAAGTCCCCTCTGGGCCTAGACTCTTACAACACAAAACCTTTTCTCTGCTTTCTGCAAAAGCTTCCTTTCTGGGCCTGCCACAGATGGTTGTGCAGGTTGTACACTGCCCAACCACACAGTTGCCAGTCACATCACAGTCCTACAAATCAGATTTTCTTTTTTTTTTTTTTTTTCACATGGAGTTTCATTCTTTCCTTTTACTGGGGGGTGGGGAAGTGGGGGACTGAGTCTCGCTCTGTTGCCCAGGCTGGAATGCAGTGGCACAATCTCCACTCACTGCAACCACCACCTCCCAGGTTCAAGTGATTCTCCTGCCTCAGCCTCCCAAGTAGCTGGGATGACAGGCGTGAGCCAGCACAGCCGGCTAATTTTTACATTACTAGTAGAGATGGGGTTTCACCATGTTGGCCAGGCTGGTCTCAAACTCTTGACCTCAGGTGATCTGCCCACCTCGGCCTCCCAAAGTGCTGGGATTACAGGCGGGAGCTACTGCGCCTGGCCAGATTTTCATATTTACTGTATTTTATTGGTTTTCCAAGATGTACACTGGTTCCTATTTTTACCATCTCTGACACGGGGGTGTACCTCAAAGATGGTGTACACTATCTCTAGTAACAGTGTGAGAAACCATGACGTTATACTGTTTCCGGCAAGAGCACACAGGTAGTAAGTGGCACAGCTGTGATCTGAAGCTAGTGACCCACTGTTATCATGTAATGCAGAAGTGTGTACCCCACATGGGGAGAGACCCACGGGGAGGTCCGGTCATTTGGAGGAAGATAAAAAATTTTGCCAGCCTGGGCAACGTGGCAAGACCACATCACTACAAAATTAGCTGGGCACGGTGGCTCACAGCTGTAGTCCCAGCTACTCAGGAGGGAGAGGTGGGAGGATCACTTGAACCCAAGAGGTTGAAGCTGCAGTGAGCTGTGACTGCGCCACCACACTCCAGTCTGGACGACGGAGCGAGACCCTGTCTGTTTCTTTTTTTCTTTTTTTGAGATGAAGTTTTGCTCTCGTTGCCCAGGTTGGAGTGCAATGGCACGATCTCGGCTCACTGCAACCTCCACCTCCCAGATTCAAGTGATTCTCCTGCCTTGGCCTCCTGAGTAGCTGGGATTACAGGCATGCGCCACAGTGCCCGGCTAATTTAGTATTTTTAGTATAGATGGGGTTTCTCCATGTTTATCAGGCTGATCTCAAACTCCTGACCTCAGGTGATCCTCCCACCTCAGCCTCCCAAAGTGCTGGGATTACAGGCGTGAGTCACCAGTTTGTTTTTGCTTTTGTTTTTTTGTTTCGTTTTTTTGAGATGAAGTTTCGCTCTTGGTGCCCAGGCTGGGGTGCAATGGTGTGATTTCAGCTTACTGTAACCTCCGCCTCCCGGGTTCAAGTGATTCTCCTGCCTCAGGCTTCTGAGTAGCTGGGATTACAGGCGTCTACCACAACGCTCGGTTAATTTTTTGCATTTTTAGTAGAGATGGGGTTTCACCATGTTGGTCAGACGCGTCTCGAACTCCTGACCTCAGGTGATCCACCCGCCTTGGCCTCCCGAAGTGCTAGGACTACAGGCATGAGCCAATGCACCCGGCCCCTTTTTCTTCTTTTCTTTTTCAATAAGTGTCACTACAAAGACCCCGCCTCTTAAAAAAAAAATTAGCACGTCTGTGGGGATGGGTGAGCAAAAGCGTGTGAGTAGGGCAAGCCCAGGGAAAACCCGGAACTGCAGGCCCTGGGGAGACACCAGGATTCACCCTTGCCCCACCCCCCGACCAGCTTTTCCTCCTGGAGGAGGTGCGAGAGCGAAAGTTCGACGGCTTTGCCCGAACCATCCAGAAGGCCTGGCGGCGCCACGTGGCTGTCCGGAAGTATGAGGAGATGCGGGAGGAAGGTGAGAGGCTTTGGGTAAACAGCGCAGGGTTGGGGCGCAAGGACCTGGAGGAGCTGCGTCAGGAGCTCTGCCCTCCACCCTCTGTCCCCGCAGCTTCCAACATCCTGCTGAACAAGAAGGAGCGAAGGCGCAACAGCATCAACCGGAACTTCGTCGGGGACTACCTGGGGCTGGAGGAGCGGCCCGAGCTGCGTCAGTTCCTGGGCAAGAGGGAGCGGGTGGACTTCGCCGACTCGGTCACCAAGTACGACCGCCGCTTCAAGGTGAGGCACTAGTGGGTGGGCACGGTAAGACCCTGGCTACAGCCTGGCACCCTCATCTGGCCCAGATGCACCTGCCCACAGCCAGATATCCCCCAGCCTAGATCCATCTGTTCCATCACAGGTACACCCTCACCTGGCCCACATGCACCTGCCCACAGGCTTAGATCCCCCAGACTAGATCCATCTGTTCCATCACAAGTATACCCTCATATGGCATAGACATATCTGCCCACAGGTATACACTCAAGTATGGCAGACACAGCTGTCCATCAAACATGCACTTGTAGCCCAGACACACCTGTCAGATACACCCCTGGCCAGATGCATCTCTCCACAATCACACATTCATTCACCTTGTCCAGAAGCCCCGACCTTCGCCTATCCTAGACATGCCCATCCATTAGGTACACTCTCCCTTCAACCTGGAAATTAGATATACCTTCACCTGGCCCAGATACACCTGTCCACAGGTACACCCTCACCTGGCCCAGGGAGCCTAGTCCATAGGTACGTGCCGTCTACAGAGATACACCACCTGACTGGTGCACTCATGCTTGGGATAGACAGCTGGGCACCTCCACCAACAGACACATCCTCTTCTTCCCCAGACAGCCCTAAACCTAGGTGTACTCTAATCACCTAGCCTGGACTCTCCTGTCCAGAAGTACACCAGACTTGGCCTGTTTACCCTCACCTGTACCTGGGCAGGCCAGGTACACACTCACTTCACCCACATCTCATGTCCCAGAGAGTCACCTAACCCAGTAACTCACCCTTACCCACCTTAGAGAGGCCTATGTGTGGCAGGTACACACTGAGATAACCTATAAACCATCTTTACCTGGATGGATATTCTCATATGGCCTGGACACCCTCACCTACCTTGGACAAGTTTTATGTGGCAGTTGCCTCCTCACATGATCTGTACAGCCTCACACATCAGACATACAGTGTTGGGTGTCTTCACCTGATCCACACACCTGCTTTGGACAGGTCTCTGTGGCAGGGATGACACACAGTGTTGGGTGTCCTCACCTGATCCACACACCTGCTTTGGACAGGTCTATGTGGCAGGGATGACATACAGTGTTGGGTGTCCTCACCTGATCCACACACCTGCTTTGGACAGGTCTATGTGGCAGGGATGACATACAGTGTTGGGTGTCCTCACCTGATCCACACACCTGCTTTGGACAGGTCTATGTGGCAGGTATGCCCTCTCAGGTGACCTGTATACCATCACCTGAAATGTTTTCACCGAGACAGGTATCCCCACTAGACCCAGAGAACTCTGAGCGCAGGCCAGCTCAACCGGCTTGCACCTGCCTTCCTGTACAACTCATAGAGTTCAGATACGCACCTGCTCACTTCCCCTCATGATCCAGATACTCCTATTTACCTGACTTGTACGCCCTCACCTGAACCATAATACCTTCACCTGAGCTGGCTACAGTCACATGACCCAAGCACTTTCGCCTGGTCTAAGTGCTCTCATCTGGCCTGGGCGCCCATGTCCAGCAGCTGCCTTACCTACCCAGCACCTGTTCACTGACCCAAACACCCTTTTCTAGGCAACCAACCAACCAACCCATTCCCACCTGACCTCTTTCTGTTTTTGTTGTTGTTTGATTGGTTTTTTGTTTGTTTGAGATGCAGTTTTGCTCTTTTGTGTGTATGAGTCAGAATCTTGTTCTGTCACCCAGGCTGGAGGGCAGTGGCACAACCTCGGCTCACTGCAACTTCTGCCTCCTGGGCTCAAGCAATTCTCCTGCCTCAGCCTCCCAAGTAGCTGGGACTACAGGCGCGTGACACCACACCCGGCTAATTTTTTGTGTTTTTAGTAGAGATGGGGTTTCATGGTGTTAGCCAGGATGGTCTCGATCTCTTGACCTCGTGATCCACCCACCTCAGCCTCCCAAAGTGCTGGGATTACAGGCGTGTGTCACCATGCCCAATCTGTTTTATTTGTTTGTTTTTGAGACGGAGTCTCGCTCTGTCGCCCGGGCTGGAGTGCAGTGGCCGGATCTCAGCTCACTGCAAGCTCCGCCTCCCGGGTTTACGCCATTCTCCTGCCTCAGCCTCCCAAGTAGCTGGGACTACAGACGCCTGCCACCTCGCCCGGCTAGTTGTTTTTTTTTTTGTATTTTTTAGTAGAGACGGGGTTTCACCGTGTTAGCCAGGATGGTCTCAATCTCCTGACCTCGTGATCCGCCCATCTCGGCCTTCCAAAGTGCTGGGATTACAGGCTTGAGCCACCGCGCCCGGCCCTTCTGTTTCTTATATAACAACTCATGGCCAGGCGTGGTGGCGCACACCTGTAATCCCAAACCTTTGGGAGGCTAAGGAGGACAGTCTACTTGAACTCAGGAGTTCAAGACCAGCCTGGGCAACAGGGCAAAACCCTGATTCTACAAAAAATACCAAAATTAGCTGGGCATGGTGGTGTGCACCTGTGGTCCCAGCTACTCAGGAGGCTGAGGCAGGTGGATCACTCAAGCCCAGGAGGGGGAGGTTGCAGTGAGTTATGATGGCACCACTGCACTCCAGCCTGGGCTACAGAGTTAGACCCTGTCTACAAAACAAACAGACGACTCATACACCTTCACCTGGAGATATCCCACCCTCCTCACCTGACCTGCCAGCACCACCCCTCTGCCTGGGGTGGGCCCTCTGTGGCCAGGCTAGCCCAGATGCAGACACCGGCCTCTAATCCTGCATCCCCGCAGCCCATCAAGCGGGACTTGATCCTGACGCCCAAGTGTGTGTATGTGATTGGGCGAGAGAAGGTGAAGAAGGGACCCGAGAAGGGCCAGGTGCGTGAAGTCTTGAAGAAGAAGCTGGACATCCAGGCTCTGCGGGGAGTCTCCCTCAGGTGAAGCCAGGTCCCTACCTGCCACACAGTCACTCGAATCTGTCCCCTGGCTGCCCTCATTCCAGTGACCCCGTCTGTTACCCTGACAATCTTACCTGGTGCCATGCCTGTAGCCCTCTCTTGGCCCCACCTGTCATGTTCACCTGCCCCCTATGCTCATGATCCTTAGATGCCAAAAAGCTTCTGTCCTGCACCTTACCCTCTTACTAGACCTCACCTGGCCCTCTTCTGTCACCACCTCTCCCACTCCTTGCCACATCCCTCTTTTTCTCCTACCTGGTCACCCCTGACTTGGCCCTTAGCTGACCCTTCCCTAAATCCACCTTCAGCCACCTTCACCTGTCACTCTCACCTGTCGCCCTCACCTGTGTCCCACCTGACCCTCTCACCCGCCCCTCCCCAGCACGCGACAGGACGACTTCTTCATCCTCCAAGAGGACGCCGTCGACAGCTTCCTGGAGAGCGTCTTCAAGACCGAGTTCGTCAGCCTTCTGTGCAAGCGCTTCGAGGAGGCGACGCGGAGGCCCCTGCCCCTCACCTTCAGCGACACGTACGGCACCGCCAACCCCAGCACCATCTCGGGGTGGCCTCGGCGCGGCGCACCCTCTCCCGCTCCACCTACCCTGCCGAACTGCGCCTCGGCCCCAGCCCCGCCCCTGCCCTGGAACAGCGAGGGTGGGATGGGGCGGGAGACCCCGGCCTGCGCCCCCAAGCTTTCTTCCTTCCCCACAGACTACAGTTCCGGGTGAAGAAGGAGGGCTGGGGCGGTGGCGGCACCCGCAGCGTGACCTTCTCCCGCGGCTCCGGCGACTTGGCGGTGCTCAAGGTTGGCGGTCGGACCCTCACCGTCAGCGTTGGTGATGGGCTGCCCAAGAGCTCCAGTGAGTCTGCGCGGAACTAGGGCAGAGGAGGCGGGGCAAGAGAGCGGACCAATGAAGGCTTCAGGGACAGGGAGAGGGCGGGGCCAGCGAGACTAGTTAAGAGTGGACGAAGGCCAGGAAGGGGAGGGTCTAGAGGGAGAGAGAAAGAGAATTTTTTGAGGTTTTTGAGGTTTTTTTTTTTTTTTTTTTTTTTTTGAGACAGTCTCGCTCTGTCGCCCAGGCTGGAGTGCAGTGGCCGAATCTCAGCTCACTGCAAGCTCCGCCTCCCGGGTTTACGCCATTCTCCTGCCTCAGCCTCCCAAGTAACTGGGACTACTGGCGCCCGCCTCGTCGCCCGGCTAGTTTTTTGTAGTTTTTAGTAGAGACGGGATTTCACCGTGTTCGCGAGGATGGTCTCGATCGCCTGATCTCGTGATCCGCCCGTCTCGGCCTCCCAAAGTGCTGAGATTACAGGCTTGAGCCACCGCGCCTGGCCTTTTTTTTTTTTTTTTTTTTGAGACGGAGTCTCATTCTGTTCTGTCGCCCAGGCTGGGTGCAGTGGCACGATCTTGGCTCACCGCAACCTCCGCCACCCGGTTCAAGCGATTCTCTTGCCTCAGCCTCCCGAGTAGCCGGGATTACAAGCGCCTGCCACCGCGCCCAGCTAATTTTTGTGGTTTTAGTAGAGACGGGGTTTCACCATCTTGGCCAGGATGGTCTTGAACTCCTGACCTCATGATCCACCCGCCTCGGCTTCCCAAAGTGCTGGGATTACAGGCGTGAGCCACCGCCCCGGGCCAGAGAGAGACTTTTAAAGAAAGGCTGCAACCCATGAGTGGGCGTGAAATGTGGAGGCGGGACGTGACCATGGAAGAAACCAATCAAAACAGTGGGGCGGAGCCAGCAGGATGGACCAGAGTGGGCAACAGCAAGGAAGGGGCGGGTCTAGAGAGAGAGAGAGAGAAAGGCTGTTAAGGAGAAGACATGACCAATGCGGGGGCGAGAAATGTAGAGGGGTGTGGCCAGAGCGGCAACCCTGGAACCTGGTAGCGATGAAGGAATGTCCTAAAGTGGGCGGGCCCAAAGAGCAAGGCCAGTGACATGTGGGGCACTTGGGGGCGAGGCCAATTAATGGGCGGAGCCACTGTACCTGTACCTAAGGGGCGATGCTAATGGGAGAGTCTGAGGGGGCGGGGTGCGGCGTACCCTCAGAATGGACTAGACTTGTGGGCGGGGCAAAGAGCGTGGTCTATCACTCAAATCCCTGACACTCTTCTTTCAGAGCCTACGCGGAAGGGAATGGCCAAGGGAAGACCTCGGAGGTCGTCCCAGGCCCCTACCCGGGCGGCCCCTACCCGGGCGGCCCCTGGGCCCCCGAGAGGTGAGGAGCTGCGTCCCTTGCTATCTTCCCTTGTCTTTTGTGGGTCCCATGGCCTAAACCAGACCTTCAGCAAACGAAATCTAACAAATACAGTTTACCACTTACTTCTCTGTCCAGAACTCTCGATAGCACCACGTCTCCCATAGAATAAAGGCTAAACTTAGTTTGGCATTCAGAGCCCTTCAAAACCCAAACGCAGCTAACTACTGACATCTTCTCTCCTCCTACCCTACACTCCTGCCCTGCAAACTACATCTGTTTGTTTTTTGAGATGGAGTCTCCCTCTGTCGCCCAGGCTGGAGTGCAGTGGCACTATCTCGACTCAGTGCAAGCTCCGCCTCCCAGGTTCATGCCATTCTCCTGCCTCAGCCTCCGGAATAGCTGGAACTACAGGTGCCCGCCACCATGCCCAGCTAATTTTTTTTATTTGTTAAGACGGGTTTTCACCGTGTTAGCCAGGATGGTCTCGATCTCCTGACCTCATGAGCCTCCCGCCTTGGCCTCCCAAAGTGCTGGGATTACAGGCATGAGCCACAGTGCCCAGCCTCTTTCTTTGTTTTTTTGTTTTTTTGAGACGCAGTCCAACTCTTGTCTCCCAGGCTGGGGTGCAGTGGCAAAATCTCGGCTCACTGCAACCTCCGCCTCTTGGATTCAAGAGATTCTCCTGCCTCAGCCTCCTGAGTAGCTGGGATTACAGGCATGCACCACCACACCCAGCTAATTTTTTTTTTATCTTTAGTAGAGACAGGGTTTCACCATGTTGGCCAGGCTGGTCTTGAACTCCTGACCTCGTGATCCACCCACCTAGGCCTCCCAAAGTGCTGGGATTACAGGTGTGAGCCACCGCACCTGGCCTTTTCTTTTCTTTTCTTTTGAGACTGAGTCTCGCTGTGTTGCCCAGGCTGGAGTGCAGTGGCGTAATCTCGGCTCACTGTAACCGCCACCTCCCGGGTTGAAGCAGTTCTCCTGCCTCAGCCTCCCAAGTAGCTGGGACTACAGGCGTGCACCACCATGCCTGGCTAATTTTTGTATTTTTAGTAGAGATGGAGTTTCATTATGTTGGCCAGACTTGTCACGAACTCCTGACCTCATGATCTGCCCACCTTGACCTCCCAAAGTGCTAGGATCACAGACTTGAGCCACTGTGCCTGACCTAAAAATTCTTTTTAAATTAGCTGGGCAAGGTGGTGTGTGCCTATAGTCCCAGCTATTTAGGAGGCTGAGGGGGAGGATAGCATGTGAGCCTTGGAGTTGGAGGCTGCAATGAGCTATGATCTCACCACTGCACTCCAACCTGGGCCACAGAGCAAAACCTCTCTCTAAATAAATAAAAAATAAATAAGGCCAAGTGCAGTGGCTCATGCCTATAAAACCAGCATGTTGGGAGGCTGAAGTGGGAGGATTGCTTGAGGCCAGGTGTTTGAGACCAGCCTGGTCAACATAGTGAGACCCCATCTCTACCTTAAAAATTATAAAAATCAACTGGGCATAGTGGAGCATACCTGTAGTCCCAGCTGCCCCTAAGAGGAGGCTAAGGAGGGAGGATTGATTGAGCCCAGGACATCAGAGTTGCAGTGAGCTACGATTGTACCACTGCACTCCAGCCTGGGCAAGAGTGAGACCATGTCTCAAAATAAACAAATAAAAGTAAAAAATAATTTTAAAATTATTTTTTAAAAAGCCTCTGTTGGCCAGGCACGGTGGCGCACACCCGTAATCCCAGCACTTTGGGAGGCCGAGGTGGGCCGATCATGAGGTCGGGAGATCGAGACCATCCTGGCAAACATGGTGAAACCCCATCTCTACTAAAAATACAAAAAAATTAGCTGGGCGTGGTGGTGGGCGCTTGTAGTCCCAGCTATTCTGGAGGCTGAGGCAGGAGAATGGCAAAAACCCGGGAGGCGGAGCTTGCAGTGAGCTGAGTTTGCACCATTGCACTCCAGCCTGGGTGACAGAGCGAGACTCCATCTCAACAACAACAACAACAAAAAAGCCTCTGTCTAGGGCCTCCTAGCCCCAGAGCCCCTCTGTCTATCCCAATCCTTACCACACTGGGTTGAGAGTGTGGCAATCTCCTCCCTCAGACTGGGAACTTGGAGCCAAGTCCTCCTCAAATCCTCCTAGCATCATCCTAATACATGTCTTTATCCTTGCTCCTGCCACAGGCATGGATCGCAATGGGGTGCCCCCCTCTGCCAGAGGGGGCCCCTTGCCCCTGGAGATCATGTCTGGAGGGGGCTCCCACCGGCCTCCCCGGGGCCCTCCGTCCACATCCCTGGGAGCCAGCAGACGACCCCGGGCACAGCTGCCCTCAGAGCACAACACAGAATTCCTCAACGTGCCTGACCAGGGCATGGCCGGGTAGGTTGGGTGGGAGGGCAGCCCCAGGAAGTGGGCACGGGGTAGGGGAGTGTCTGGGGCTGTGACTCAAACCCCCTGTGCCCACAGCATGCAGAGGAAGCGCAGTGTGGGGCAACGGCCAGTGCCTGGTGTGGGCCGACCCAAGCCCCAGCCTCGGACACATGGCCCCAGGTGCCGGGCCCTATACCAATATGTGGGCCAAGATGTGGACGAGCTGAGCTTCAATGTGAACGAGGTCATCGAGATCCTCATGGAAGGTGTGTGTACCAGGGCAGAAGCTGTGGTGAGGGGAGTGGTAAGAACCCTGACATCACCAGGCAGACCCCACCACTGTACACCCTCCCCACGGGAGAACAGAGATAACAGACGGATGAGGTGGCTCATGCCTGTAATCCCAGCACTTTGGGTGGCCGAGGCAGAAGGATCACTTGAGGTCAGGAGTTTGAGACAAGCCTGGGCAACCTAGCAAGACTCCATCTCTACAAAAGATCTACAAAAAAAAAAAAATTTGTAAGAGTGGAAATGGCTGGATGCAGTGGCTCACACCTGTAATCCCAGCATTTTGGGAGGCTGAGGCAGGAGAATGGCTTAAGCCCAGGAGTTCAAGACCAGCCTGGATAACATTAGGGAGACCCCATGAACAAGACAGACAGAGCAGGCATGGAAGCTTTCTCCAAGGCCAGCTAGGGGCACCTCAAGCTTTCCTCTCTCCCACAGATTCCTCGGGCTGGTGGAAGGGCCGGCTTCACGGCCAGGAGGGCCTTTTCCCAGGAAACTACGTGGAGAAGATCTGAGTTGGGCCCTGGGATGCTGCCTTCTCTTTTGCCCGCCTGTCTGCCTGCCTGCCTGCCTGCCTGCCTGGTGGGGAGCCAGGCCCTGCCAGTGAGAGCCTCGTTTACCTGGGCTGCAATGGCCTAAAAGTCCAGTCCTGTGGCCTCCAGTCCTGCCCAGGCCCTGGGTCTGTGAGTCAGTGCTGCAGCCCCCGCCCCTGGGCCCTGGTCTTCCCCCAACATCACACCCGCTGCCCATTCTCCATTTCTGCGTGTGTCAAACGGGACTAACAGCAGAATCTACCTCCCAAGTGCCATGTGATTAAGAAATGAGTCTTGAATCCTGTGCTGTTGACAAAGTGCCAGGCACAGTTGGGGGGAGGGGTCGTTGACAAGTGTGACTTTGCTCATTCTGTCATCACTAAGGCAATAAATGTTTGCCAGGTGAAAGCATGAGTTAACTTACTACGTGCCCAAAAAGAACAGTGTTTTCACAACCCTGTGCGGTAGGAGCTGTGAAGGACCCCATCTTACAGGTGGAACAATGGAGGTTCCAAGAGGTTCCCTGACCCAAGACTGCACAGAGCCATGCTTTGTATTCATATGTGGCCACAAAGCCTGAATTTGTCCCAGTTTGGTCCTGGTGCAGTGGCTCACACCTGTAATCCCAGTGTTTTGGGAGGTGGAGGCAGATGGATCACTTGAGATCAGGAGTTCAAGACCAGCCTGGATAACACGACAAAACCCTGTTTCTACTAAAAATTAAAAAAAAAAAACAAATTAGCTGGGTGTGGTGGTGCCTGCCTGTAATCCCAGCTACTGGGGAGGCTGAAGCAGGAGAATCGCTTGAACCTGGGAGGCAGAGGTTGCCATGAGCCAAGATCACACCACTGCATTCCAGCCTGGGTAACAGAGCCAGACTCGATCTCGAAAAAAAAAAAAGAAATTGTCATGGCCAGGCACAGTGGCTCACGCCTGTAATCCCGGCACTTTGGGAAGCCAAGGCAGGTGGATCATGAGGTCAGGAGTTCGAGACCAGCCTGGCCAACATGATGAAATCCCGTGTCTACTAACAATACAAAAATTATCTGAGTGTGGTGGTGGGCACCTGTAATCCCAGCTACTCGGGAGGCTGAGGCAGGAGAATTGCTTGAACCTGGGAGTGGAGGTTGCAGTAAGCCAAGATTGTGCCATTGCACTCCAGCCTAGATGACAGAGTGAGACTCCATCTCACCAAAAAAAAAAAAAAAAAAAAAAAAAAAAAAAAAAAAAAAAATTAGCCAGGCATGGTGGTGGGCGCCTGTGATCCCAGCTACTCAGGAGGCTGAGGCAGGAGAATTGCTTGATCCTGGGAGGCGGAGGTTGCGGTGAGCCGAGATTGCGCCACTGCATTCCAGCCTAGGCGACAGAGCAAGACTCCATCTCAGAAAAGAAAGAAAGAAAAGAAAAGAAAGAATGTGTCTCAGTTTCCCTTCGAGAAACTGCATCCCAAATGGTCCAGCAGGTCCTGTTAGTCTTGAAGCTACAGCCACCAAACCCATCTGGGACCTGTGGAGAGAGGCAGGTCCCACATGCTTCCACCCTCAATGCACTCTGGGTCACTCCTGCCCCCTGCCTACCAATCCTATGTCTGTGCCCTCTTAGTCTTCACCCAGCTGGGGTCACGACTAGTTCTGACATTTAAGAGCCCTCATTTCCTGCTGGAGTCTGAGCATTCTCGGGCTCCCTGCAAGGGCAGTTGGAACCTGCTGGGAGTCCTGCTATGGTCTGAGCCTAAAGATCCTGAATTTTGGGCTGGGTGCAGTGACTCATGCCTGTAATCCCAGCACTCTGAGAGGCTCATGCCTGTAATCCCAGCACTTTGGAAGGCCAAGGTGGGTGAATCATCCGAGCTCAGGAGTTCAAGACCAGCCTGGCCAACGTGGTGAAACCCTGTCTCTACTGAAAATACAAAAATTAGCTGGGCGTGGTGGAATGCGCCTGTAGTTCCAGATACTTGAGAGGCTGAGGCGGGAGGTGGAGGTTGCAGTGAGCCAAGATTGCACCATGGAACTCCAGCCTGAGCAATAGAATGAGACTCTGTCTTTTTTTTTTTTTTTTGAGACGGAGTCTTGCTCTGTCGCCCGGGCTGGAGTGCAGTGGCCGGATCTCAGCTCACTGCAAGCTCCGCCTCCCGGGTTCACGCCATTCTCCTGCCTCAGCCTCCCGAGTAGCTGGGACTACAGGCGCCCGCCAGGTCGCCCGGCTAGTTTTTTGTATTTTTAGTAGAGACGGGGTTTCACCATGTTAGCCAGGATGGTCTTGATCTCCTGACCTCGTGATCCACCCGTCTCGGCCTCCCAAAGTGCTGGGATTACAGGCTTGAGCCACCGCGCCCGGCCGAGACTCTGTCTTAAAAAAAAAAAAAAAAAATCCTGAATTTTGGGAGTGGTGGTGCATGCCTGTAGTCCCAACACTTTGTGAGGCCGAGGCTGGAGGATCACCTGATCTCAGGAGTTCAAGGCTGAAGTTAGCTACGATCATGTCACTGCACTACAGCCTGGGCAACCCAGCAAGACCATCTCTAATACTAAAATAAATCAAATCCTAGCCAAGCATGGTACCTCACAGCTGTAATCCCAGCACTTTGGGAGGCCAAGGCAGGAGCATCACTTAAGGTTTGACCACCCTAGGCAACCTACTAATACCCTGTCACTACAAAAAATTTTTTAAATTGGCTGGGCGCAGTGGCTCACGCCTGTAATCCCAGCACTTTGGGAGGCCAAGGTAGGCAGATCACGAGGTCAGGAGATCAAGACCATCCTGGCTAACACGGTGAAACCCCATCTCTGCTAAAACTACAAAAAAATTAGCCGGGCATGGTGGTGCACACCTGTGGTCCCAGCTACTCGGGAGGCTGAGGCAGATAATTGCTTGAACCTGGGAGGTGGAGGTTGCAGCTGTGAGCTGAGATCACGCCACTGCACTCCAGCCTGGGTGACAGAGCGAGACTCCATCTCAAAAAAAAAAAAAAAAAAGCTACTGTCGTGGTGCATGCCTGTATTCCCAGATACTCAGGAGGCTGAGGTGGGAGGATCACTTGAGCCCAGCAGGTCCAGACTGCAGTGAGCTGTAATTGCAACATTATACTCCAGCCTGGGCAACACAGGTAAACCCTGTCTCTCTAATAAATAATAATAATAATAATAATAATAATAATTCTAGCTTTCTAGATTATTCTAGCTTTCTAAATTATTATTAAATATATGGACACCCACTCCGCACTCAGCCCCTCAAAGAGAAGCCAGTCCAGTAGCGATGGGGCCAACTGGTGAGGTCAGGACTGGCCCACAGAAGACAGGAATTCAGAGGTGGAATGGGCGTTGCAGCAGGAGTCAGGAAGGTGGGAGAGGGTCGGTCTCAGCGGATTTGGTTGACAAGCACTGCACAGAGTGATTTAAGCTGTGATGAGCAAACTTCAGGCACAGAATACCTACCCAGCTGGAGAATGGGGCATTGGGAATCCCCAATAGAGCCAGGAATCAAAGCAAGACTAGCGGCCGGGCGCGGTGGCTCACACCTGTAATCCCAGGGCTTTGGGAGGCTGGGGTGGGCAGATCACTTGAAATAAGGAGTTCGAGACCAGCCTGACCCACATGGTGAAACCCCATCTCTACTAAAAATACAAAAATTAGCTGGGCGTGATGCGCACAACTACAGTCCCAGCTACTCTGGAGGCTGAGGCAGGAGAATCGCTTGAGCCCAGGAGGTGGAAGTTGCAGTGAGCCGAGGTTGTGCCACTGCACTCGTCTGGGTGACAGAACAAGACTCTGACTCACACACACACACACACACACACAGCAAGACCGGCCAGGAGAGCCTTCTGCAGAATCTATTCTCCCTTCTGTGCCTGTCTTGGGAAGCTGAGCATGGCTGGAAAAAATCCTCAAGGCTGCAACTGAGTCTCAAGGGCCATTTTATTGCTCAATGATGACACAAAAGTATTTAGCAATCCCTCGAACGACCCTGGTGCTTTCCATCTCTGAATTTCCTTTTTTTTTTTTTTTTTTAATTTGCAGATTTTGAAGATGGGGTCTCACTATGTTGCTCAGGCTGGTCTCGACCACCTGGGCTCCTGCAATCCTCCCACTTCAGCCCTCCCCTAGTATCTGAGATTACAGGCATGCACCACTGCACTCCAGCATCTGATTCTTGTTGCTGTTGTTTTGAGACAGGGTTTCACTCTGTTGCCCCAGACTGGAAGGCAGTGGTATGATCATAGCTCACTGCAGCCTTGGATTCCTGGACTCAAATCATGATCCCGCATCACCCTCCGCATCACCCTCCCAAAGTGCTGTGATTACAGGTGTGAGCCACTGTGCACGGCCCCATGGGCCATTATCTTAAAGGTTTAGCATATGCTAACAGATATCATCTCCTATCTAGGTTACAGGCATCTTCAGACTGCAGACCTCAGTCATGTCTGCCCTGCCTGCTGCTCACCCCACATCCTGTTGACTCTTTTACAAAATTTCTTAAGTCCGGTCCCTCCTCTCCCTTCCTTCCTTGGGTCCCTGTCCCTTCTGCTGCCTCACCCCATCCTTTGCCAGATTGCACTAGCCTCCCCTGCACACACACACACACACACACACACACACTTCCTCACCCTACATTAAAATGATCTTTGTTTTTTAAAGCAAATGAGTTTTTAACTGAATAATTGAAAGAAAAAAATTTAATTTGTTTATTTTTGTTTTACTTTTATATGTATGTATGTATGTATTTTTGAGATGGAGTCTTGCTCTGTCACCCAGACTGGAGTGCAGTAGCGCAATCTTGGCTCACCACAACCTCTGCCTCCCAGGTTCAAGCGATTCTCCTGCCTCAGCCTCCCGAGTAGCTAGGATTACACGAAGGCGCCACCATGCCCGGCTAATTTTTGTATTTTTAGTAGAGACGGGGTTTCACCATGTTGGTCAGGCTGTTCTCGAACTCCTGACCTCGTAATCCACCCGCCTAAGCCTCCCAAAGTGCTGGGATTACAGGCGTGAGCCACCATGCCTGGCCTTTTGTTTTATTTTCTTAGAGACACGGTCTTGCTCTGTTGCCCAGGATGGAGTGCAGTGGCATGAACACAGCTCACTGCAGCCTCTAAATTCTGGTCTCAAGTGATCCTCCCACCTCAGCCTCCCAAAGTGCTGGGATTGCAGGCTTGAGACACCATGCCTGGAGAGGAAAAACAATTTTTTTAATTAAAAAACCACAAAAGTGAAAACTCAGTCTCTCTCCCACTCAAACATCCCTGTTCCTCTCCCCAGTTTTTAAATCTCTCCTAAAGGTATTCTCTGCATATAAAAGCCCATAGGGGGCTGGATACAGTAGCTCACACCTGAAATCCCAACACTTTGGGAGGCTGAGGTGGGTAGATCACTTGAGCCCAGAAGTTCTAGACTATCCTGGGCAACATGACAAAACCCCATTTCTACAAAAAATATAAAAATTAGCTGGGTGTGGTAGCACACACCTTTAGTACCAGCTACTAGGGAGGCTGAGGTAGGAGGATCACCTGAGCCCAGGGAGGTTGAGGCTGCACTGAGCTGTGATCACATCACTGCACTCCAGCCTGAGCAACAGAGTGTGACTGTGTCTCAAACAAACAAACAAACAAACAAGCCGGATGCAGTGGCTCATGCCTGTAATCCCAGTACTTTGTAAGCCCAAGGCAGATGGATTGCTGAGGCCAGGAGTTCAAGACTAGCCTAGCCAACATGGCAAAACCCTGTCTCTACTACAAATACAAACAAAAATTAGCCGAGTGTGGTGGCGCAAGCCTGTAGTCCCAGCTACTTGGGAGGCTGAAGCAAGAGAATTGTTTGAACCCAGGAGGCGGAGGTTGCAATGATCCAATATCATGCCACTGCAAAGTGTCCTGGGGGACAAAGTGAGACTCTGTCTCAAAAAAAAAAAAAAAGTGCATTTAAGTACAATTTGCTTTACAGATGGAAATACATTCCGCATAAAACCTACAGTTGTGGCCAGGTGCGGTGGCTCATGCCTGTAATCCCAACACTTTGGGAGGCTGAGGCGGGCGGATCACCTGAGGTCGGGAGTTTGAGACCAGCCTGACCAACATGGAGAAACCCCGTCTCTACTAAAAATGCAAAATTAGCCGGGCGTGGTGGCACATGCCTGTAATCCCAGCTACGCAGGAGGCTGAGGCAGAAGAATCGCTTGAACCCAGGGGGCAGAGGTTGCAGTGAGCCGAGATCGCGCCACTGCACTCCAGCCTGGGTGACAATGCCAGACTTCGTCAAAAACAAAAAACAAAAAAAAAACCCTACAGTTGCCTAGAACTCAGCAAACACCTCTTGAATGGCAGCATGATGTATCATAGAAATCTAAGTTGTTAGGTCTACCTTACCACCCTCTCAACAGCCCATCCTCCTCCAAGTGACTGCCAGGAATCAGATGATGCACCTCCCCCTGCTAAAAATTCATCAGTGGTTACAACAGAAACCACACTCCTCTCTCTGCACCACTCCCATGGCCCTGCATGACCTGCTGTGCACCATATTCGCTTTCTGACCTCCACACCCCGCCTCCACTCTGCTCCAGTGGTGTTCTCGTCTCCTCGCAGCTCTTTGACCAAAATAAGCCCGTCCCACCCCACTCCAGGACATCTGCACCAGCTATCCGGTAGAGCCCCCTGCTCCTCGGGCTTTCCACCAGCTCACTCCTTGATCATCTGGAGACAGCTCAGAATTCACCTCCTCAGAGTGGCTTCCCTGACCCATCACTTCTACATTTAATTGTTTCCTTCATTGCACTGAATAGGACAAAATATTGTTTTTGCACTTGTCGATTTACTGTTTATTTCCCCATTTTAATTTATTTTTATTTCACTTTTAGAGATGGGGTCTTGCTTTTTCGACTAGGCAGGAGTGCAGTGGTGCCATCACGCTCACTGCAGCCTCGACCTCCCTGGCTCAAGCGATGCTGTTTCCCCATTTTAAAATGTGAGTGAAAGGGGTGGCGAGGTGGCTCACGCCTGCAATCCTAACACTTGGGAGGCCGAGGCGGGAGGATCGTTTGAGCCCAGGAGTCTGAGACCGGCCTGGGCAACACAGAGAGATCCTGTCTCTAAAAAGAATGTAATAATTAGCTGGGCACGGTGGCGCACGCCAGTAATCCCAGCTACTCAGGAGGCTAAGATGGGAGGATCGCCTGAGCCCAGGAGGTCAAGGCTGCAGCGAGCTATGATCGCATCACTGCGCTCCAGCCTGGGCGACAGTGCAAGATCCTGTCTCAACACTATAAAAAATAAAGAAGAACTGGCCGGGCGCGGTGGCTTACGCCTGTAATCCCAGTACTTTGGGAGGCCGAGGCGGGTAGATCACCTGAGGTCAGGAGTTCACGACCAGCCTGGACAACATGGTGAAACCCCGTCTCTACTAAAAATACAAAATATTAGCCAGACGTGGTAGTGGGCGCCTGTAATCCCAGCCACTTGGGAGGCTGAGGCAGGAGAATCGCTTGAGCCCGGGAACCGGAGGCTGCAGTGTGCCAAGATCGTGCCATTACACTCCAGCCTGGGCAGCAAGAGCGAAACTCCGTCTCAAAAAATAAATAAAATAAGAACTGCTGTTTATCGCCTGTCCAGGGCTGATGTTGGGACAAGACTAGAGGGGATGAAGGTGCCCATTTTGAACCCGGACCTCTGTTCACGGAGTCGCCTGAGGTGCGCTCTGATTACCCTAGGATAGCAAGACTACATCAGCGTCCAAGTTGCACTCCACATTGACTCTGCCCTCAGGCCCCGCCCCCATCCGAACGCCTTGCGCAGGCCCCGCCTCCAACCTCGCGAGAGCTGAGAGGCGGAAAATGGCGCTGACGTGAGCGCGAGCTCGCATTGCCCAGAGGGTGGCCGCTGCCTAAGTTGGAGCCGCCGGAGCCGCCGGAGCCACAAGAACAAGAGGCCGAGCCGTGTCGAAGATGGTGAGCGCGGCACCGGGATCGCGGGCGCGGCGGAGCGGCGGGGACTGGCGGGGAGCGACCCTGTCGCGCATACATCCTCCGGCCGACCCCGCCCCCACATCCGGGCACCCGTCCGCCGCTGGCTGTCACTCGGAGAGCGCCCTACTTCCGGGCCGGGCCCGGAATGGACCACGCCCACTAGGCTGGGACTCCGCCCCAAAATTTATTACATCCGGGTCCCCAGCACCTCCAAGATTGTCCACACGGCTCGCAGCTGGCCAGTGTTTCTCGGTCCTCAGACAATCCTTGTCTAGCTCCTCTAGCATCTTTCCAGTCGCTCCCTGCCCATAGCCCCACCTCCGTAGCCTTGGCCCCGCCCACTCCCTGTAGGCCACGCTTGTGTCGCATACTGGGGCTCCCACTTATCCTAGTTGAGGAGATGCTTCTCCCATGTACATAAGAAGCTCAATCTGGGCCAGTGCAGTCGCTGACCCCTTTAATCCCAGCACTTTGGGACGCTGAGGCAGGAGGATCACTTAAGACCAAGGGTTCAAGACCAGCGAGGGCAACATGGCGAAACCCCCATCTTTATAAAAAGGAAAAAGGAGCTTAATCCACCCTTACGTATTCCCCTATCCTCTCCTGCTGGTGATTCCTTAGGATGGGGGCCGACTGGGTTGACCCAGAGCCCAGAAGAGTTATCTCTGCCTCTTCCTTCCACCAGGAGGAGAAACCCTCAGGACCCAGCCCAGACATGCCGACCACTGCAGAGCCCAGCTCCAGTGAGATCGACAAGGAGTTGTTGTCTCCGGCTGTGCCATCTGCCGCCACCTCCTCCTCCATGGCGGAGGAGCCGGGCCCTGAGCAGGCAGCCACACCACCAGTGTGGGAACGTGGAGGACTTGGAGGGATGCAGCAGGGCTCCTCCCCAGCCCCAGACAGCTGCCAGCCTGGCCCCGGACCCAGCCCTGGCCCGACCAGCATAGTCTCCGGGACCAGCGAGGACCTGCGGCCTTCCAGACGACGCCCACCTCCAGGTGATCTGTGATGGTACCTTCTAGGGAGTCACCAGCCCTGGAACAATAGAAGCAAGTAGAGAATCTCTAACCTAAGGGCCTTTCTAGAGGGATGCCACTCATCATTTTACTGCACTGCCAGGGGATGCCAGGCTGTGGCTCCAATGGTGAGCCTGGCCAATCCAGCCCCTGCACGGTGGCAGATCAGTCTGTTGTGGTAGGCAGAGAGTAGAGGCCCCAGCATCATATTTGCTTCTCTGGGGCAGAGCCCTGGGGTCAGGGACAGCACTAGTGAGGAAGGGACCAGTGACCCCTGTTCTGTGCGTCCTGCAGGGAAGCAAATCCCTTGCTCCAGCCCTGGCTGCTCCCTCAGTTTTCCCAGCGTCCGTGACCTGGCACAGCATCTGCGAACCCACTGCCCGCCCACACAGTCCCTGGAAGGTAGGGCCAGGACCGGTAATGGGGAGGCAGGTTAGGGTGGGAAACAGGTGGAGCCCCTCGGAGCCAGCCTTGAGCACCCCTTTCCACTCCTCTGTCTTCATCCCTACCAGGCAAGCTCTTCCGCTGCTCAGCCCTGAGCTGCACCGAGACCTTCCCCAGCATGCAGGAGCTGGTGGCTCACAGCAAACTGCACTACAAGCCCAATCGCTACTTCAAGTGAGACCCTGACCTCTTAAGCTCCGCCCTGCCCTAGCCTCACCCTGTGTGTGGGCTCCAGGCCTTCCTCCCTTCCGGGGTCAGGGTGTTGGAGGGCGGGATTTGATGTGGGTGGGCCTTTGGGGAAGCCCCGCCCTCACATCGCTGGATGGGGCGGGGCATAAGTGGGCGTGGCTCCACCCCGCGAGGCTTTACCTCCCAAGTGGAAAACCGGCCTCCTAACTTAAAATTGGGACTTTTTTCCGGGTTTCCCCAGGGTTCCCACCTATAGTGGTCAGGAAGGGTCGCTGCCACGCTTGTACGGGAGCGCGGAGGCGACTGGTGCCTAGGCTCCGTTCCCACGCTCGAAGGGCGGGTGGCATTGCACAGAACCCTCTCCCTGGTCTCCCTGGAGTCCCAGCCCAGCCCTCTGCCCACCTCCAGGTGTGAGAACTGCCTCCTGCGCTTCCGCACGCACCGCTCGCTCTTCAAGCACCTACATGTTTGCGCGGAGCATGCGCAGAGCCCAGCCCCGCCACCACCCCCGGCCCTGGACCGAGAGCCGCCCGCGCCCGAGCGTCCCCCGGAGGTTGACCTCGCGTCAGCCCCGGGCCTGCCGTTCCCGCTGCTGGAACCTTTCACGACCCCCGCCCCTGCCCCCACTGGACTGTTCGTGCCCTACTTGAGCCCTGCGCCCTTTGGCCTAAGCCCCCCGCGCCTGCGCCCCTTCCTGGCCGCTGCACCCGGGCCACCGGCTTCCAGCGCCGCCGTCTGGAAAAAGAGCCAAGGTGAGTGTGGGGGCGGGGGTCACCAGGAGGGTGGGCTGCGCTTGCCCCGACTCTGAACTTGACCCGCCCCTTCACCGCAGGTGCTGGCAGCAGCCCCCGAAGACCCCAGGGCGGCTCCGACGCGCCCTCAGGTGCGTGCAGGTGACCACCAGGGAGGGGTGGAGGGGCTTTCCTGCGCCCTGCGGGGTCCGGTGGATACCAGGAGGCAGCAGTGCCTATCCCCTTCCCAGGGGGCCACAAATGCCACCGTCCCGAAATACAGGATTTTTGCCTTAAAAATGACTGGCACCTGCGCCTTCATCTGCGCCGGCGTTCCCGTGTAAACCTTGCGCCCCTTTCACCGTTCACCTCGGAGCGGGCTTCTCTCCGACGGTGGATCTGGGGATGGTGGTAGGGGACGCGGAAAAGCCAAGTTGGGTGCCCCCAACTCTGGGGGCAGACAGACCCGGGAGAAACTGAACCAGGCGCTCGGAAGCTGATGGGGGGTGGGAAAAGATCCCACCCACCCTCGCCGGCGTCTTCCATCCTTGGCGCACGGGTCTTCTGGGTTGGGGGAGCCCGGGACTGACGGGGTCCCGCCTGCCCGCAGGGCACGCGGCCCCGAGCCGCATCGTGTGGGAGCACACGCGCGGCCGCTACTCGTGCATGCAGTGCGCCTTCTCCACGGCCTCGCGGTCCGCCATGACCCTGCACCTGGAGGACCACCGCCCCGGCGCCCCCGCGGCCCCCGCGCCCGGGCCACCGCGCCCCGACGCCCCCGCGGGTAAGGCCGAGGAATGCGCGGGTGGAGAGGGGGGCGGGGGTCCAAGGCGCTGAGGCTCAGGCGCCCCCCTCCTCTGCCCCACCCAGATCCGGCCCCGCTTACACCCAGGGTGTCGCCGCTGCTTTCAGAGGGGGAGCTTCCAGTGTTCTCGCAGCTCTGAACCCCGCCGCTTTCGGGGTGGCCCATGGGATGTGGGTAGTTTTGTCATTTGGAGGGGGTGCAGGGAAGGGGGTTGGGGGTGGACAATAAAGAAGGCGCCATGAGCCAGCCTGTGCTGTGTTCCCATCCCTCGCCCCTCCAAAGTGCAGTGGGCTGGACCCCAGCAGTCATGGAGCGATCACATCTTGGGAGGACCACCTGGGTCCACAGGTGCAAGCCTCAGCCCACCTGTGTCCTATCTCCCCATCACCCCAATCCTGGGACCCAGGTCCCCACCTCCAGCTGTGGTTGAGGTCCCCAATACCCACTATGGCACTGTTCTCCCTTGTCCAGAAACCAAATGGGATGGGACTTTCCAGTTTTCTTTTAAGAAGTCCCGGCTGGGGCCGGTTGCGGTGGCTCACGCCTGTAATCCCAGCACTTTGGGAGGCCTAGGCGGGTGGATCACGAGGTCAGGAGATCGAGACTATCCTGGCTAACACGTTGGGTTTACAGACATGAAACCCCCTCTCTACTAAAAATACAAAAAAATATTAGCCAGGCATGGCGGCATGCGCCTGTAGTCCCAACTGCTGGGGAGGCTGAGGCAGCAAGATGGTGTGAACGTGGGAGGCGGAGCTTCCAGTGAGCCGAGATCGTGCCACTGCACTCCGGACTGTGCAACACAGCAAGACTCCCTCTCAAAAAAAAAAAAAAAAAAAAAAAAAAAAAAATCCTGGCCGGGCACAGTGGCTCTCACCTGTAATCCCAGCACTTTGGGAAGCCCGGGCAGGTGGAGCACCTGAGGTCAGGAGTTCAAGACCAGCCTAACTAACATGCTAAAACCCCCGTCTCTGCTAAACACAAAAAATTAGCCAGGTGTGGTGGCGCACACCTATAATCCCAGCTACTTGGGAGGCTGAGGCAGGAGAATCACTTGAACCTGGGAGGTGGGAGTTGCAGTGAGCTGAGACTGTGCTATTGCACTCCAGTCTGGGCAACACGAGTGAAACTCCATCTCAAAAATAAAAAAAATAATAAAAAGCCCATAACCAGGAGAGGTGACTCATGTCTGCAGTCTCAGTGCTTTAGGAAGCTGAGGCAGGCGGGGCGTCACAGGCCAGGAGTTCAAGACCAGCTTGGGCAACATAGCAAGATCCCATCTCTACCCCCACCCCCCAAAAAAAATACAAGCTGGGCGTGGTGGCTCACGTCTGTAATCCCAGCACTTTGGGAGGCCGAGGCAGGTGGATCACGAGGTCAGGAGATCGAGACCATCCTGGCTAGCACGGTAAAACCCCATCTCTACTAAAAAAAAAAAAAAAAATACAAAAAATTAGCTGGGCAGGGTCGCAGGCACCTGTAGTCCCAGCTACTCGGGAGGCTGAGGCAGGGGAATGGAGTGAACACAGGAAGCGGAGCTTGCAGTGAGCCGAGATCGCGCCACTGCACTCCAGCCTGGGCGACAGAGCGAGACTCCCATCTCAAAACAAACAAACAAACAAACAAAAAAATAGCCAGGCGTGGCTGGGCACGGTGGCTCATGCCTCATGCTTGTAATTCTAGCACTTTGGGAGGCCAAGGCGGGTAGATCACTTGAGGTCAGGAGTTTGAGACTAACCTGGCCAACAGGGCAAAATCCCATCTTTACTAAAAATATGAAAATTAGCCGGGCATGGTGGTGGGGACCTGTAATCCCAGCTACCCGAGAGCCTGAGGCAAGAGAATGGCTTGAACCCGGTGGGACGGAGGTTGCAGTGAGTCAAGATCAAGCCCCTGCATTCCAGCTTGGGTGACAGAGCGAAACTCTGTCTAAAAAAAAAAAAAAAATAGCCAGCCGTGGTGGCTACCTGGGAGGCTGAGGCAGGAGGATCACTTGAGCACAGCAGTTCAAGGCCGCGGTGAGCCATCATCACACCATTGCAACCCTGGCCTGGGAGACAAAAAAAAAACAGTCCCAGGAGCTCTGGGGACAGGCTGGTCCTGAGAAAGTGCGGGGACTGGCCAGGATGGCCTGAAGACCCCCAGACCCCGAACCCCGTACTGACTCAAGGGGAAGAATTCTTTAGGACTGGGGAGGCCGGCTGGGGGCTCAGGCCTTCATCCTCCTCACTGTCTGCCACACCGGTTTCCACCACGTCCCAGCTCTGAGGAGCAGGGTGGGTCAAGGCCAGCCCTCCGTGGCCTGGACTTTCTCTTCACCCCGGAAGCCAGTGTCCCTCCCGGGTATGGAAGTCTCGGGTGATGTCCACAACCACCCCTTGGAGGCTGGTTTTACCTCCATGATTCCTCTCCCTTCTATCCTCATCTCGCCAGTCCCAGGGTCCCCTAGCCCAACCCCTACTCTCCCCAACCTGCCCTTCCCCCAAGACTGAAAATGGTCTCCTCTTCTTCCTTTTTTGTTTTTGTTTTTGGGAGACAGAGTCTTGCTCTGTCACCCAGGCTGGAGTGCAGTGGCACGCTCTCGGCTCTCACTGCAACCTCCGGCCTTCTGGATTCAAATGATTCTCCTGCCTCAGCCTCTAAGTAACTGGGATTACAGGCGCCTGCCATCACCCCCGCCTAACTTTTTGTGTTTTTAGTAGCGATGAGGTTTCAACATGTTGGCCAGGCTGGTCTCGAACTCCTGACCTCAGGTGATCCACCCACCTTGGCCTCCCGAAGTGCTGGGATTACAAGTGTGAGCCACCGCACCTGCCAGGGTCTCTTCTGATCATTCCCCTGTCCTGCCCAGCACCCTTCAGTGGCTTCCCACAGCCCTGTCGATGAAGATCCTGTTCTCCCAATAGCCCAGGGACCTCCTTCACCCCAGTCCACCTGTCTCAATCTTATCTCCTCCTCTTTCTCCATTCTCTAAATCCACTTCGGGCTTCCCCCTCACCTCATCCTGGCATCTGCAGCCAACATACTAGTGACCCCTGGACGGGGCCCCCGGACCCCACTCCTCTGGCACTGCCCTCCCACCTTCTCCTTGCCCCCCAACACCTTCCGTGTCATTTTCCTCAGATTTTTTGTTTGTTTGTTTGTTTTGAGACTGAATCTCGCACTGTCGCCCAGGCTGGAGGGCAGTGGCGCCATCTCGACTCACTGCAACCTCCACCTCCCAGGTTCATGCCATTCTCCTGCCTCGCCCTCCTGAGTAGCTGAGATTACAGGTGCCCTCCACCATGCCTGGCTAATTTTTTGTATTTTCAGTAGAGATGGGGTTTCAGCATGTTGGCCAGGCTGGTCTCAAACTCATGATCTCAGCTGATCCACCTGCCTCAGCCTCCCAAAGTGCTGGGATTACAGGTGTGAGTCACCGCACCTATCTTCTTTGGATTTTTCATCCACCACCGTGTCCACCTCAGGCTCTGAGTCAAAGCCATCCAGGTAGACAAGCCAAGGGCCACCTGCCCCACACCTGCTTAGTGCCATGTCACCTCAAAGATGGACAGCTCTGGGCTGCAGAAGCCCATCAGCCACTGCAAGGGGCAGGAGGGGATCCTCAGGCCCTTAGGACCCGTCTGTCTGCCCCACTGCCCACAGCCTCACCAGGGCCCTGAAGACTGCCCTGTCCTTGATGGGGCTGTGATGTGATGGGGCTGCAGCCTCAGCTCACGTGGCTTGGGCTGGGTGTCCACTCTCCCAGCACCCATAGGCCCCAGCTGAGGTGGCTGTCACTCAGGATGGGGTTGGACAGGCCATCAGGAGGCCCCAGGGCTCCAAGGCCCCCTAAGCTCCCCCTTCTCAGCCAGAAGCCTTGAAACCACCACTGTGCGGCCCTGGAAAAGACCCGAGCTCCCTGCCTCCCAATTACCTTGTCCTTAAAAGGGTGTCATGATGACGGGTGAGCCCTTGGGGTGGATGGGAGGATGAGAAGAGGCTGCGGGGAGAGGAGGGGCTTGGGAAATGTCTGCTGAGAACTTCACGTCCCAAGCCCATGGCTGCCTGGGACCCTCTTGACCTGGGGAGGAGGGTGGGACAGGTGAAGGGGCCCATTTTACAGATACATAGAGAAGGTGAGGCTAGGAGGCCTCTAGCCAGCACCAGTTCCAAGTCAGGGTCACTGATTCTGCACCGTCTTGGGAGCTGCGCACAGTTACCACGGGATGAGAAAACCCTGGCAGCAGGTCCAGAGGACACGCCCCTGTTCCCGCACTCTGGAGGTCTCTAGATCTGGCTGTAGTCCAAGCCTGTCCCCCATCTCCAGAGATAGCGCTGTGTTCTCTGTCCCCCAGGCTCCTAAACCCTCTCCAGGGTCCCGGGGGCCAGCAGGAGTCTTCGTCCCCATCAATTTCCTCATTCGGCCACCCCCAGATCTAGGCCACGCTACTTCCCAGTCTGTCACTACCTTTCCAGAGAGACCCAGAGCCTACACCTCCGTCCAGGGACCTCTCCCCTACCTCGTCACCCACGGAGATGGGACAGCCCTTCCTGTGTGTACAGCGGGCCCACGGCTATCACACTGCCCTCTGAACTGACTGCCCCGAGGCCTGGGGAGCTGGGTCACCACCTGGCTTCCGCCGTTCACCCTGTCCACTACAAAAACGACCTCCTACCCTCAAACCGGCTCCCAACCCCCATGCACAGGAACCCAGTCCTCTTGGGCCCCGGCTCCGCCCAGCAGGGGGCGCCCAGGAGTCTCAGACTCCAGGGAACGAAAGCCGGGAGCGCGGTGCGGATAGCAGGCAGGTTGGCTGGAAGCCGCGGGCACGTGCTGAACAGCTCTGAGGCCGTCCAGAGGCCCGTGCACCACCCGGCATTTGTCCAGCCCCAGCTGTCATCTGCAGGTGCCGGTCCGGTTACCCTCACCCCGGGCCGGGAGCAGGGAGGTGGAAAGCGCCCCGCGGTCCTGGGCTCCGCCGCTCACGTGCTCCCCGGGCTCCTCCCCTTGCACACACTTGTTCCGGTGTCCGAACCCGCAGAGTTCCGGAGCCGCGCCCTAACGAACTCTCACTCCCCCTGGTCCCGGCTCGCTTCTCCGGACCGATAGGGATTCCAGAGCCCTCGGTCCCTATCTGCGGCCGTGCCGCGCGGAACCCTGCCGGGAGCCCCTACGGAGGTGCCAAATACACAAAGGGGAGTTGGTGGGGAGGCGCACCATGACGGACCGCGCCGGGACCTGCGCGTCACCCCCACGGCGCCCCCGTGGTGCCTTGGTGCGCGCGCCCTGTCTGGACCCTCCTAGCTGCGAGAGTGCACGAGCAGTGTGACAGACCCAGGCACCTGGGAATCCATCAGCTGTCATCCAATCCCTTAATTACCTTGATTGAGCACCTACTGTGGCCAAGAATTGCTTGATTTATTTATTTATATTTATTTATTATTTATTTATTTGAGACGGAGTCCCGCCCTGTCACCCAGGCTGGAGTGCAATGGCACAATCTCAGCTCACTGCAACCTCCGCCTCCCGGGTTCAAGCAATTCTCCCGCCTCACCCTCCCAGGTAGCTGGGATTACAGGTGTGCACAAACACGCCCAGATGATTTTTGTATTTTTAGTAGAGACGAGGTTTCACCATGTTGGCCAGTCTGATCTCAAACTCCTGACCTCAGGTGATCCGCCCGCCTGGCCTCCCGAAGTTCTGGGATTACAGGCGTGAGCCACCGGGCCCGGCCACTTGTTCTTTCATTCTTTTTTTTTTTTTTTTTTTTTGAGACGGAGTCTTGCTCTGCCACCAAGGCTGGAGTGCAGTGGCCGGCTCTCAGCTCACTGCAAGCTCCGCCTCCCGGGTTCACGCCATTCTCCTGTCTCAGCCTCCCGAGTAGTTGGGACTACAGACGCCCGCCTCGTCGCCCGGCTAGTTTTTTGTATTTTTTAGTAGAGACGGGGTTTCACCGTGTTAGCCAGGATGGTCTCGATCTCCTGACCTCGTGATCCGCCCGTCTCGGCCTCCCAAAGTGCTGGGATTACAGGCTTGAGCCACCGCGCCCGGCCTGTTCTTTCATTCTTTCCTTCACTTACCCAGGTTCTGGAGACCCACAGAGGGACCATACTGTCCTCCCAAGACTCCCGTTTGGGAGGGCAACCCATATCTGGGAACTGTGACCCTGGACGGGATGCAAAAGCACAACAGAGATGGCAGAATCCTGATGTCTGTGTTCTTAAAGGAGGTGTGAAAACAAACGGGCAGGCCGGGCGCGGTGACTCACACCTGTAATCCCAGCACTTTGGGAGGTCCAGGCGGGTAGATCGCTTGAGGTCAGGAGTTTGAGACCAGCCTGGTCAATGGTGAAACCCCATGTCTACTAAAAATCCAGAAAATTAGCCAGGCATGTTGGTGGACACCTGTAATCCCAGCCACTTGAACCCGGGAGGCAGCCTGAGTGACAGAGCAGGACTTTGTCTCAAAAACAATGAAAACATTTTAAAAACTTGCTCAGGCCACACCTCAGACTGATTAAGTCAGACTTTCTTGGAGGTTCTGTTTTTTGGATTTTTTTTTTTTTTAGATGGAGTTTTGCTCTATCACCCAGACGAGTGCAGTGGCACCATCTCGGCTCACTGCAACCTCCGCCTCCCAGGTTCAAGCAATTCTCCGGCCTCAGCCTCCCGATCAGCCAGGATTATAGACATGCGCCACCATGCTGAGCTAATTTTTTTTTTTTTTTTTGAGGCGGAGTCTCGCTCTGTCGCCCGGACTGGAGTGCAGTGGCCAGATCTCAGCTCACTGCAAGCTCCGCCTCCCGGGTTTACGCCATTCTCCTGCCTCAGCCTCCCGAGTAGCTGGGACTACAGGCGCCCGCCACCGCCCCGGCTAGTTTTTGTATTTTTAGTAGAGACAGGGTTTCACCGTGTTAGCCAGGATGGTCTCGATCTCCTGACCTCGTGATCCGCCCGTCTCGGCCTCCCAAAGTGCTGGGATTACAGGCTTGAGCCACCGTGCCCGGCCCATGCTGAGCTAATTTTTGTATTTTTAGTAGAGACGGGGTTTCTCTATGTTGTCCAGGCTGGTCTTAAACTCCTGACCTCAGGTGATCCACCCGCCTCAACCTCCCAAAGTGCTCATATTACAGGCATGAGCCACCTTGCTCAGCCTTTTTTTTTTTTTTATTGTGGCTCTTGATTGATTGATTGATTGAGATTGAGATTGGGTCTTGCTCTGTCATCCAGGCTGGAGTGCAGCAGTGTGATCATAGCTCACTGCAGCCTCTGCTTCCTGGGCTCAAACAATCCTCCCACCCCAGCCTCCCAAGCAGCTGAGACCACAGGCACGTACCATCACACCTGGCTAATATTTTCTTTTTTTTTTTGAGACAGAGTCTGGCTCTGTCACCCAGGCTGGAGTGCAGTAGCGCAATCTCTACTCACTGCAAGCTCCACCTCCTGGGTTCACACTATTCTCCTGACTCAGCCTCCCAAGTAGCTGGGACTACAGGCGTCTGCCACCTCGCCCAGCTACTTTTTTGTATTTTTAGTAGAGATGGGGTTTCACTGTGTTAGCCAGGATAGTCTTGATCTCCTGACCTCGTGATCCACCCACTTCGGCCTCCCAAAGTGCTGGGATTACAGGCGTGAGCCACCGTGCCCAGCCACACCTGGCTAATTTTTTATGTTTTTTGTATAGATAGAGTCTTGCTATGTTGCCCAAGCTGGTCTTGAACTCCTGGGGTGAAGGGATCCTCCTGCCTCAGCCTCCCAAAGTGTTAGGATTACAGGCATGAGCCACCATGCCTGGCCCAGGTGCAAGGCCTTTGACACCACTCACCCCCCAACCCCCAAATCTGCCGTACCAGCTGAGCTTTCTGCGCAGGGTGGCAGCCCTGGGAGGAATGAAATGAGGAAGGCGGATGAGCCAACCGGAGCAGACAGCAGAGGCCTCACCCGATCACATGGGCCCCCACGTCCTGGGCCTCTGGGCCTCCCCAGGAGCCTCCTAAACCCCAGAGCTGTCCGTATCCCTGACCTGCTGAGATCTCCCCATCCTGTGGCTCTCCAGCCCAGGAGGTCACCAGGGCCTGCCATGGAGTCCTCCCTGGAGTCCAGAGATGGGGACACCAAAGTGGTGGGAATGACGGGGACTACAGAGAGTAAGAAACTAGTTGGTCAGGTGCGGTGGATCACGCGTGTAATCTCAGCACTTTGGGAGGCCAAGGCGGGCAGATCACCTGAGGTTGGGAGTTCAAGACCAGCCTGATCAACATGGTGAAACCTCATCTCTACTAACAGTACAAAAAATTAGCCAGGCATGGTGGCGCATGCCTGTAATTCCAGCTACTCAGGAGACTGAGGCAGGAGAATTGCTTGAACCTGAGGCGGAGGTTGCAGTGAGCCAAGATTACACCACTGCACTCCAACCTGAGCAACAGAGTGAGACTCTGTCTCAAATGAAAAAAAAAAAAAAAGAAACTAGTGACCATGTTAGGAACATACAGGCAACCAATGCCCCAAGCTTGGGACAGTAGCAGGCAGGCCAGGAATTCAAGGGAAATAGAAGTGCCCGGGAGGGGCCAGGCACAGTGACTCACGCCTATAATCCTAGCACTTTGGGAGGCCGAGGCGGACTGATCCCTTGAGGTCAGGAGTTTGAGACCAGCCTGCCCAACATGGTGAAACCTCTTCTCTACTAAAGATACAAAAAGTAGCCAGGAGCGGTGGTGTGTGCTCAGGAGGTTGATACAAGAGAATTGCCTGAACCCGGGAGGCAGAGGTTGCAGTAAGCCGAGATGGCACCATGGCACTCCAGCCTGGGTGACAGAGCAAGACAGTCTCAAAAAAAAAGAAGTGGCTGGCAGGATCTGGAGACAGATTGGAGCTTCCCCACCTCCTTCCCTTCCTCCTCTGCCCTCCCCCGCCCCACCTCCAGCAGCCCCCACCCTGTGTGCTGGCCGTGGAGCAGAAGCCACAATCACTTCCTGAAGGCAGCGGCCCCAGCTCGGGTCCCACTCATCCCGTGGCCCGTCACCTGCCTGCAGCCATGGTGAGTGCGGGGAGAGGCCTGTGCCTCGCTGGCCGGGAAGCAAGGGACACAGGTGTTCCCTGAGGATAGGATCCACCTGTGGAGGGGCAGGGGACACTGCGAAAGACATCTGGGAAACAGGAAGGGTCGGCAACAAGGACCCGAGATAGGAGGCCGCCAGGCACACTGCAGGACAGTGCGGGCTCCTGGGGGCTCAGGCTCAGATTGGGACTGTGAGAGGGACAGATGGGACTACCTGGGGGAACGTCTCCTGTCTCCCTAGGTCAACATGAGCAGCAATGTGGGAACGGGCAGCTGGGGTGAGAGCAGTGCTTTCCTGCGGGGTGACAAAGTGGGTCATGGCCCTCCCCCGACCAGTCACCCAAGTTGTGACCTGCTAACCCTGACTTATCTAGCCTTGTGGTCACCCGGGAGCACTTCCTTCAAACCACTGGGGGCTTCGGCAGGGGCACTTCAGGCCCCAGGTGGGAATCGCTGCCTTTTCAAGGAGCACTCCTGGTCTCTGGTCCTCTGGATGGGGAAAGAGAGGTACACACAGGAGGTAAAGGCCACACATTTCTGCCCTTGCCCTTCCCCAGTCTCCTCGACCACAGGTGAAGGGGGTGTTTGTAGGGCCAAGGAGGCCTGGCCTACTTGTGAATCTGCCTACATCAGTGGGCAGTGGTTGCAGGGCCAGCTAGGAGGGCAGCCGGGACAGCTGGGTGTGCAGGAGACGGCGCATGTGCCAACGGTTTCCGCACCGGTCCTCTCAGGCACAGACAACCGTGAGCATTCCTGACCATCAGCCCGCGTGTCGGAGACGGTGTGAGAGGGACCGCATAGCCGTCTCCAGGCATCTCTGTGTTTTCCTGATGGTCAATCTGAGTACATGACTGTCTTTGTGCCGCCTAATTATTGTTTAGTTCAGCAAATATTTACTGAGCACCTACTATGTTCCAGGCCCTGGGAAGACAGCAATGAATGAATGAGCCAAGTCTCTGCCTTGCAGAGGCTGAGGAACTGGGGGAAGTTGTGGTGTAGAAAGACAAAAAAAAAAAAAAAAAAAAAAAAAAAATTCAAGACACGTTAAAAACAATGTAAAATATTGTATGATACATGGGGTGGGTACGATGGGGAAAATCATGTATGCTGACTGCAGGGCAGTAGTGGGATGGGGTGATCCATTTAAAATAGGGTGGTCTAGGCCGGGTGTGATGGCTCATGCCTTGCAATCCCAGCACTTTGGGAGGCCGAGGTGGGCGGATCACTTGAGGTCAGGAGTTCGAGACCAGCTTGGCCAACATGGTAAAACCCCGTCTCCATTAAAAATACAAAAAAATTAGCCGGGCGTCGTGGCAGACACCTGTGATCCCAGCTATTCAGGACACTGAGGCAAGAGAAATCGCTTGAACCCAGGAGGCGGAAGTTGCAGTGAGCCGAGATTTCGCCACTGCACTCCAACCTGGGGACAGAGTGAGACTCCCTCTCAAAAAAAAAAAGAAGAAAAGAAAAGAAAAATAGGGTGATCTAGGCCGGGCATGGTGGCTCACACCTGTAATCCCAGTACTTTGGGAAGCCAAGGCGGGCGGTCACCTGAGGTCAGGAGTTTGAGACAAGCCTGGCCAACATGGTGAAACCCTGTCTCTAGTAAAAATACAAAAATTAGCCAGGCATGGTGGCGGGTGCCTGTAATCCCAGCTACTCGGAGGGTTGAGGCATGAGAATCATTTGAACCTGGGAGGCGGAGATTGCAGTGAGCCGAGATCGCACGATTGCACTCCAGTCTGGGTGACAGAGCAAGACTCCATCTCAAAAAAATAAAAATAAACAAATAAAATAGGGTGGCCTCAGACGGCCTCTCTAATAAGGAAATATGAGAACAGAGTCTGGGAGGAGGAAGAGGAGAGAACCAGGTGGTGCAGGGACATGTCCTGGGTCAGGGACAGGGCAGAGGCCCCGAGGTCGGAGGGAAGTGTTCAGGGTGCAGGGAGGGGGAGGTGGCTAGGTGGGAAGGCTGGTTCGCTCAGGCCTTTATGAGGCATTTAGCTTGAACTATAGGGACATGAGGAAGCATTGCCGGGTTTTGAGCAGAGAGACACAAACAGACTCAGGGCTCAACAGGCTTCTCCGTCCAGCTGCCATGGGGGGAACTGACCAGGGAGGGGGGTAGGCAGTGACTCAGGGAAGGGCTTGTTAGAATAATCCAGGCAATTGGTTGGGGGAGGGCAGACGCTGCCTCCCACTACCTCCTGGGGTGACAATGGTGAAGGCAGTGAGAAGTGGTTGGATTCCGGATGTGTTTTGAAATTAGCACAGAAGGGACTCCAGGCCTGGGTGTGGCGGCTCAAGCCTGTAATCCCAGCTACTCCAGAGGCCGAGGTCAGGGGATCACTGGAGCCCAGGAGTTGGAGGCTGCAGTGAGCTATGATTGCACCACTGCACTCCAGCCTGGGCAATGGAATGAGACTGGAGACACGCAGTGTGGGGGTGAAAGAACGAGGGGGTCAAGGATGCTGGGGGGTTGGGGTACCACCCATGCAGGGAGGGCTGTGGGACTGGAGGCTGCAGGAGGGATGTCAGGAGTTCCACTCCTGCTAGAGGAGGTTGGGTGTGGAATCAGCACTAAATGGAGAAGTAGGGAGGGGTGTGGGTTCCAGGATCCTAGGATCAATGGGGGCTCCTCAGAAAGAGAGCCGAGGGCTGATGGGGCCTAGGTGCAGGGGTGGTGGTTGTGGGCTGTGCCCGAGGGTCCCCAGTCCCTTCCTTCCATGCTCCTTCTGTGTGTCTGAGCCCCCGCCTCATTGGCTGTATGTCTCCTAGGAGAGCCGTCAGGACTTCCGGAGCATCAAAGCGAAATTCCAGGCCTCTCAGCCGGAGCCCAACGACCTGCCCACAAAACCCCCGAAGCCTGAGTTCAGTAAACTCAAGAAGTTCCCCCAGCCTGAGCTAAGCGAGCACCTCAAGAAACCCCCACTGCCTGAGTTCGGTGCAGTGTCCTTGAAGCCCCTGCCTCCTGAGTTCACTGACCTCCCCAAGAAACCCCCGCCGCCTGAGGTCACTGATCTTCCCAAGAAACCCCCGCCGCCTGAGTTCACTGACCTCCCCAAGAAACCCCCGCCGCCTGAGTTCACTGACCTCCCCAAGAAGCCTCCGCCGCCTGAGGTCACTGACCACCCCAAGAAGCCGTCCAAACTGGAGTTCAGTGACCTCTCCAAGAAGTTCCCACAGCTGGAGGCCACTCCATTTCCAAGGAAGCCCCCGCAGCCTGAGGTCGGTGAGGCCCCTTTGAAGGCCTCGCTGCCAGAGCCCAATACGCCTGTCCGGAAACCCCTGCAGCCGGACGAGCTCAGTCACCCCGCCAGACCCCCATCTGAACCCAAATCCAGTGCATTCCCCAGGAAGTTATGGCAGCCCGAGGCCAGTGAGGCTACCCCAAAGCCCACGCAGCCTGAGTTGAGTACCTTTCCCAAGAAGCCCGCACAGCCTGAGTTCAACATGCACCCCAAAAAGCCCCCACAGCCTCAGGTCGGTAGCCTCCCTAAGAAGTCCCTGCCGCAGCCTGAGTCCAGTGACGTCCCTCAGACACCGCCCTGGAAGCCTGAGTCCACTGAGTCCCTCCCCCACTCCCCGAAGCCCACCTTCAGTACCATTCCCAAGAAGCCGGTGCAGCCCGAGTTCAGTGTGTACCCCAGAAAGCCCCCACAGCCTCAAGCGGATGGCCTCCCTAAGAAGTCCATGCCGCAGCCTGAGTTCGGCGAGGCTGCTCAGACTCCTCTCGGGAAGCCTCAGTCCAGTGAGCCGAAGCACGACTCCAGCGCCTTTCCCAAAAAGGCCTCCCAGCCTCCGCTGAGTGACTTTCCCAAGAAGCCTCCGCAGCCTGAGCTTGGGGACCTCACCAGGACTTCCTCGGAGCCCGAAGTCAGCGTGCTTCCCAAGAGGCCGCGGCCGGCCGAATTCAAAGCTCTCTCCAAGAAGCCCCCGCAGCCCGAGCTGGGCGGCCTCCCCAGGACCTCCTCAGAGCCCGAGTTCAACTCACTCCCCAGGAAGTTGCTGCAGCCGGACCGCCGGGGGCCACCCCGCAAGTTCTCACAGCCTGAACCCAACGCTGTCCTCAAGAGACACCCGCAGCCCGCGTTCTTCGGTGATCTGCCTCGAAAGCCTCTACTCCCCAGCTCCGCTTCCGAGAGCTCACTGCCCGCGGCCGTGGCCGGCTCCAGCTCCCGGCACCCGCTCAGCCCTGGGTTTGGAGTTGCTGGGACACCCCGCTGGAGGTCAGGAGGCCTTGTTCACAGTGGAGGGGCCAGGCCAGGCCTCAGACCCAGCCATCCACCCCGGCGGAGGCCTCTGCCCCCTGCCAGCAGCCTGGGACCCCCTCCAGCCAAGCCCGCGTTGCCCCCGGGCCCCGTGGATATGCAGAGCTTTTGGAGACGCTCTGCAGCATCCACAGGTGGGTGAGGGCGGGCGGCACCGGCAGGAGGCGGGGCTGAGGTCCCAGGCAGTACCGGCCTCCCTGCCGCACTCTCTATCTACCCCACAGATCTACGGAGGACCCGCTCGGCCGCTGCGCTCCACTTCCAGGCCCGACGGCCTGAAGACATCCCGCAGTAAGTGTGGGGAGGAAGCTGGGGTGGGTGCGGATTGCGGGGCTCAAAGGGGCCTCATATCGGCCGGGAGCAGTGACTCACGCCTGTAATCCCAGCAAGTTGGGAGGCCGAGGCAGGCCAATCACCCAAGGTCAGAGATCGAGACCAGCCTGGGCTACATGGTGAAACCCCGTCTCTACTAAAAATACAAAATTAGCTGGGCGTGGTGGCGCATGCCTTTAATCCCAGCTGCTCGGGAGGCTGAGGCAGGAGAATCGCTTGAACCTGGGAGGCGGAGGTTGCAGTGAACCAAGATCATGCCGTTGCACTCCAGCCTGGGCAACAAGAGCAAACACTCCGTCTCAAAACAAACAAACAAACAAAAAAAATCAGCTAGGCATGGTGGGGGGCACCTGTAATCCCACCTACTCGGGAGGCTGAGGCAGGAGAATCGCTTGAACCCGGGAGGCAGAGGCTGCAGTGAGCCAAGATCACACCCCTGCACTCCAGCCTGGGTGACAGAGCAAAACTCCATCTCAAAAACAAAACAAAGAGGCCTCATCTCAGGTGTCCCCGCAGGATCCCAGATGAGATCTACGAGCTGTATGACGACGTGGAACCCAGAGATGACTCCAGCCCCAGCCCCAAGGGCAGAGGTTTGTTGGTGGCCTGCCCGAGTCCCTGCAAAACATTCGGGGCAAGGGCATTTTCTGCCATGCTCCTGGTGTAAGAGCAAGTAACATTTTAGGACCTGCTGGCTCCTGCTGGGTGGAACTACGTGAGGGGAGCCCAGAGGCCAAGGGCCAGTGAGAAGGCTGTTGTAGGCAAAGGTGTGGCCCAGGCTGGCAGCAGGAGGCGTGGGAGCAGTGGGCGAATCCAGTCATCAAAAGCAAGCATCCGGCTGGGTGCGGTGGCTGATGCCTGTAATCCCAGCACTTTGGGATCCCAAGGGAGGAGGATCATTTGAGCTAATCCCAGGGCTTTGGGAGGCCAAGGCAGGAGGATCCCATAAGCCCAAGATGCCAGACCAGCCTGGGCCACAGAGAGAGACCTCATCTCTACAAAAAATTTAAAAATCAGCCAGGCGTGGTGACAAGCATCTGTAGTCCCAGCTATTTGGGATGCTGAGACAAGAGGATTGCTTAAGTCCAGGAGGTCAAGACTGCAGTTAGGCTGTGACTGCACCACTGTACTCCAGCCTGGGCAGCAGACACCCTGTCTCAAAAAAAAAAAAAAAAAAAAGCAGGACTTAGTGGTATATAAAGCAGGGAGGTTTCAAGCCTAGCATCCAAGGTCATGACAGAGCCGCCCCTGGGTTGACGACAAGATGTTAGGTTCCATCCATCCATCCATCCATCCATCCATCCATCCATCCATCCATCCATTTATTTATTTATTTGAGACGGAGTCTTGCTCTGTCACCCAGGCTGGAGCGCAGTGGCCGGATCTCAGCTCACTGCCACCTCCGCCTCCCGGGTTCACGCCATTCTCCTGCCTCAGCCTCCCGAGTAGCTGGGACTACAGGTGCCCGCCACCATGCCAGGCTAATTTTTTGTATTTTTAGTAGAGACGGGGTTTCACCGTGGTCTCGATCTCCTGACCTCGTGATCTGTCCACCTTGGCCCCCCAAAGTGCTGGGATTACAGGCATGAGCCACCATGCCTGGCCCTTATTTATTTATTTTATTTATTTATGTATTTGTTTTTTTGTTTGAGATGGAGGCTCGCCCTGTCGCCCAGACTGGAGTGCAGTGCTGCCATCTTAGCTAACTGCAACCTCCACCTCCCATGTTCAAGAGATTCTCCTGTCCCACCCTCTGGAGTAGCTGGGATTACAGGCACGCGCGTTTGTATTTTTAGTAGTGATGGGGTTTCACCATGTTGGCCAGGCCGGTCTCGAGCTCCTGACCTCAAATGATCCTTCCACCTTAACCTCCCAAAATTCTGGGATTACAGTCATGAGCCACCGTGCCCGGCCTTATTTTTTTATTTTTTATTTTTTTTTGGAGACATAATCTTGCCCAGGCTGGAGTGCAGTGGTGCCATCTCGGTTCACTGCAACCTCTGCCTCTTGGATTCAAGTGATTCTCCTGCCTCAGCCTCTCAAGTAGCTGGGATTACAGGCACCCACCACCACGCCTAGTTAATTTTTGTATTTTTAGTAGAGCCGGGGTTTCACCACATTGGCCAGGCTGGCCTTGAACTCCTGACAAAGTGCTGGGATTACAGGCATGAGCCACCACATCCGGCCTGATTCATTTAGACCTGTTGTGTTCAAGGTGGCTGAGGAGCTGTCCAGGCAGAACTTGGGCCTGAAACTCAGGAGGGACGTGTGGCCTGGAGGCAGGTGTGGCAGTGGCAGGGGAGGGAGGCTACCCAGGTTTTCTTAGAAGTCTGTGCTGGGTGAGTAGGGAGCAGGCCCGTACCTCCTGCCCAGCTCCAAAGTTAATGCCTTGGTGAAAACACAAGCAGCTTCCAGGCAAGCACCTTGCCTGCATGTCCCTAAATCTGTATCCTCCACTCCCAAACCCCCACAAGGCAGCAAGGCAGTGTGTCCCTATTTCACAGATGCACAAGGTTGGCTGGGCATGGCGGCTCACACCTATAATCCCAGCACTTTGGGAGGCCGAGGAGGCAGATCACTTGAGGTCAGGAGTTCCAGACCAGCCTGGCCAATATGGCAAAAACCCGTCTCTACTAAAAATACAAAAATTAGCCGGGGCCAGTCATGGTGGCTCATGCCTGTAATCCCAGCACTTTGGGAGGCCAAGGCAGGTGGACCATCTGAGGTCAGGAGTTCAAGACCAGCCTGGACAACATGGAGAAACGCCATCTCTACTAAAAATACAATAATTAGCTGGGTGTGGTGGTGCGTGCCTGTAGTCCCAGCTACTTGGGAGGGTGAGGCAGGAGAATCACATGAACCTGGGAAGGAAGGGTAGCAGTGAGCCAAGATCACGACACTGGACTCCAGCCTGGGCAACAGAGTGAGACTCCATCTCAAAAAAAAAAAAAAAAAATTAGTCGGGCACGGTGGCACACACCTGTAATCCCAGCTACTCGGGAGGCTGAGGTTGGAGAATTCCTTGAACCCGGGAGGCAGAGGTTGCAGTGAGCCGACATGGCACCACTGCACTCAAGCTTGGGTGACAGAGTGAGACTCCATGGCTGTCTCAATTGAAAAAAAAAGAGGCCGGGCACTGTGGCTCAAGCCTGTAATCCCAGCACTTTGGGAGGCCGAGACGGGCGGACCACGAGGTCAGGAGATCGAGACCATCCTGGCTAACCCAGTGAAACCCCGTCTCTACTAAAAAATACACACAAAAAAAAACTAGTCAGGCTAGGTGGCGGGCGCCTGTAGTTCCAGCTACTCGGGAGGCTGAGGCAAGAGACTGGCATAAACCCGGGAGGCGGAGCTTGCAGTGAGCTGAGATCCGGCCACTACACTCCAGCCTGGGCGACAGAGCAAGACTCCGTCTCAAAAAAAAAAAAAAGAAAAAAAAAGAAAAATAGATACGCAAGGTTGAGGCTCTGGGAAGGGGCTTGCCCTGGCTTGCACAGCCGGTCCATGAGCTGGATCTGTGGCAGGGCTTTCAGCAGGAGCCTGAGCCTCTAAGGTGCTCCTGCTCTCCCTGACAGCCTCAGAGGGCCTGGGGCAGAGAGACTCCCTCTGCTTCTCCTGGGCTTTCTCCCGGAGCTGTTTGCAACACCTTCCTATGAGCACACAGCTTCCTGATGGGGCCCCTCCTGCTTCCGTTCCAGGGGAGGCTCTGTGGCTTGGGTCTGGGGGCCACCCTTGGGGATGCAGATGGTCAGGAGGGGGGCTGCTGAGAGCCTGGGCTAGTGACAGCCTGCCTCCGGCCACTCCCAGCAGCCCTGCTGGAATGCCCCACCTCTTCTGAAGCTAGGAGCATCTCCCTCTCCCCAAATTTCATACCATCCCCACCCTTGGCCCATTGTTCCTGTCACCAGACGACCTTCTCCCCTTTCCTTACCAGTCATTCGAGATTCTGATATGAAAAAAGAAAAAAGGGGCTGGGCGCGGCGGCTCACGCCTGTAATCCCAGCACTTTGGGAGGCAAAGGCGGGTGGATCAGTTGAAGTTGCGAGTTTGAGACCAGCCTGGCCAACATGGTGAAACCCCATCTCTACTAAAAATACAAAAATTAGCTGGGCATGGTGTTGCATGCCTATAGTCCCAGCTACTGGAGAGGCTGAGGTGGGAGGATCGCTTGAACCCAGGAGGTGGAGGGATTACAGGCATGAGTCCCCCGTGCCTGGCCGAATCACCCATTTTCTTTTTTTTGTTTTTCTTTTTGAGGCGGAATTTGGTTCTTCTTGCCCAGGCTGGAGTGCAGTGGTGCAAACTCGGCTCACCGCAACCTCCGCCTCCTGGATTCAAGCGATTCTCCTGCCTCAGCCTCCCGAGTAGCTGGGACTACAGGCATGCACCACCATGCCCGGCTAATTTTGTATTTTTAGTAGAGACAGGGTTTCTCCATGTTGTTTAGGCTTGTCTGGAACTCCCGACCTCAGGTGATCCTCCCACCCTGGCCTCCTAAAATGCTGGGATTACAGGCGTGAGCCACCCTGCCCGGCCTCGCATCACCCGTTTTCTAAGATGCAGTGAGCCGAGATTGCACCTCTGCACTCCAGCCTGGGCAACAACAGAACGAGACCCTGTCTCAAGAAAAAAAGAAAAAGAAAAAAAGGTCCCACTTCCCTGGATCTCCTGCTTCTCAGGAGTGGTGTGGGCTTCTCACTGTGGGTGCAGCTTCTCAAAGGCAACTTAGATCTCTTGGGGCCAGGACTCTGGACTCCCCTCTCCCACTGTCTGCCTTACTTGGAGCAGTGGCAGCTCCACTGCAGAGGTTCCTGGAAGGCAGGGGGCTCCTCTGTAGGTGGGGAGAGCCTGGCCTTTCCCAGGATCTGAGCAGGCCATATGGGGAACGTGGGCAGAGGCCTGCTCAGGGTCAGCTGTGGATGATCCGGGGCTGCCTGCATGGTGGTGCCAAGAGGTGCTCTGATGTGGCGGGTTTGCGGAAACCCTGGAGTGCCAAGATCAGGATCGCTCCTGGTCGAGTGACTGCTCAGGGCCAGGGAAGCTCTGAGAGGCAGGAACAGCTGGAGGGGCTGCGTGTTCCGGGTGAGACTGTGGATGGCCACGCCTGGTATCTGGCGGGCACAATCCAGGTGCCGCTCTTTGGGCTGCTTGGAGGGACTACAGGCCTGCAATGTCCGGAGGGATGCTTTGAGCCATTTGGAAAGGACACACTGGGACTCTGGGTTCTAGATCTTTCACTCACGGGGGTTCCTGGGACTCCCGCCTGAAGCCAATCCCTTGGCCAGCAGGGCTCTGACTTGGGAGCCTGGTCATTTGCCAGGAAGTGGCACAGGGAGGCTGGCACCATGGGAGACCCCTCAGTCCATCAGTCACTAGTCCAGGACACTCACCCCAGCAGCATATTTTAAAAATTATTTTTATTTATTATTTTGAGACAGGGTCCTGGTCTGTCGCCCAGGCTGGAGTGCAGCGGCACAATCTTGGCTCACTGCAACCTCTGCCTCCTGGGTTCCAGCAATTCTCCTGCCTCAGCCTCCTGAGTAGCTGGGATTAGAGGTGCCCACCACCATGCCTGTCTAATCTTTGTAGTTTTAGTAGAGGTTTCACCATGTTGGCCAGGCTGCTGTTGAACTCCTGACCTCAAGTGATCCACCCGCCTTGGCATCTCCAAGTGCTGGGATTACAGGCGTGAGCCACTGCACCTGGCCACAATATTTTACTGTCAACTATCATTGCCCTACTGTGCAATGGAATACCCAATGTCTTCCTCCTAAGTGTAACTTTGTGCCCATGGTCCAGCCTCTCCTCATCCTCCCCTCTCCTTAGTTTTCCACCCAAATCTCATTACAGTAGGACCCTAGAACCCACTGGGCGCAGTGGCTCAGGCCGTAATCCCAGCATTTTGGGAGGCCGAGGCAGGGGCATCACCTGAGGTCAGGAGTTAGAGACCACCCTGGCCAACATGACAAAACCTCATCTCTACTAAAAATACAAAAATCAGCTGGGCGTGGCAGTGGGTGCTTGTAATCCCAGCTCCTCAGGATGCTGAGACAGGAGAATCGCTGGAACCCAGGAGGTGGAGGTTGCAGTGAGCTGAGATCACGCCATTGCACACTCTAGCCTGGGCAACAAGAGCAAAACTCTGCCTCAAAAAATAAAAAAGAACCCTAGACCCAATTTGACCTAGGAGGCAGAAGTGAAATGGCCTCGAAGCCTACACATAAATCCTGCCTCTGCCATTTACAAGCTGGGTGACCTTGGGCAGTTTGCTTGACCTCTCTGAGCCTTTATTTCCTCACGGACAAGTTGGGCATGACAGTGGCATCCACTGGCATGAACGAGGTTGCTGAGAGGACTGACATGAGGGGCATGGCCCAGCAGTTCCCACCATGCTGAGCACGTAGCAGGAGTTAAGGGAATGGAAGGCAATCCAGAAAAACCCTTGACCCCTGAGAAAGGCTTGCGGAAGGTGGGCAGGGAGAGGTTTAGGGGGGACTTGGTGGGATCTGGGGAGTCCTCGGAACTGACACAGGGAGGCCTCACTCAAGATCCAGCCACCGGCCAGGTGCAGTGGCTCACGCCTGTAATCCCAGCACTTTTAGGAGTCCAAGACCAGCAGATCGCTTGCGGTCAGGAGTTCAAGACCAGCCTGGCCAACATAGTGAAACCTGTCTTAAAAATACAAAAAATCAGCCAGCTGTGGTGATGGGCACCGGTAATCCCCGCTACTCAGGAGGCTGAGGTAGGAGAATCGCTTGAACCCAGGAGGCGGAGGTTGCAGTGAGCTGAGAGCATGCCACTGCACTCCAGCCTGGGTGACAGAGCGAGACTTCATCTCAAACAAAAACACAAAAACAAAAAACAGCTACCAGGGTAAAGGCTGAGCTGGTGGGCCCTGCCTTGACTCGGAGTCCTGACTGTCCCCAGATGAAGCACCCTCGGTTCAGCAAGTCACCAGGAGGCCACCACAAGACCCAGCGCTCAGGTGCCATGGGCAGAGAGGGCGGGCGGATGGGGGGGGCAAGCTCCAGGAACCCCCAGAGGAGCACACCTTGCTCACGAGCACACAATTCCTTGGTGGGGGGTATCAGGAAGGAGAAGGATCCCCAGCCACAGCAGTTGCCACCCATGGACCCAAAGTTGCAGAAGCAGCTGAGGAAGGCAGAGAAGGCCGAGAGGGAGTTCCGGAAGAAGTTCAAGGTGAGGCCTCCGAGTTAAGCAGGACTCCTTGGCAGGGCGGAGACCAGGGCCCCACAGATCCCAGGCTCAGAAAGAAGACAGGGGCCCCAGGGCGGCAGCACAAGCAGAGGCCATAACATCTCGCGCCCCAGTTTGAAGGGGAGATCGTGGTTCACACGAAGATGATGATTGACCCCAATGCCAAGACACGCCGTGGGGGCGGCAAGCACCTCGGGATCCGGCGCGGGGAGATCCTGGAGGTGATCGAGTTCACCAGCAATGAGGAGATGCTGTGCCGGGACCCCAAGGGCAAATGTGAGTGCACCTGGCCCCGCAGCCCCAGGAGGCCCCCCCACCACCCTGGGCCTCAGAACCCACCATGCCCACTCTCCACAGATGGCTACGTGCCCAGAATAGCGCTCCTGCCCCTGTAAGTACCAGCCCTGACTGTGGGGGGAGGGGTGGGGAGCAGGGAACGAGCCACAGTGCCCCTTGCTGACCCAGCTGTGCTCTGCCAGGGAGACGGAGGTGTACGATGATGTCGACTTCTGCGGTACGTGGACACTCTGGGTGGGCTGGAGGGACCCTGGCGATTCCCCTGGGGAACTACTCACTATTGGGCATCTGGGGAGAGGGGTCCATGGAAGTCACGCTTCCTCGGCAGACCCCCTGGAAAACCAACCACTTCCCCTGGGACGGTAAGGCCGGTAGGCATGGGGCAAGGACCGCCAGCCAGCCCAGCGCCCGCTCACCCAGGAGCCCTGGATCCCGGCGTGGGAGAGTCACAGAGCTGCCCGGGCTTGTGCCTGGCCACATAAAGTCCATTTAAAGCAGTCCCTGCTTCTTGTCTTTTCTTTCCCTCCTGATTGGCAGAGTGGAGCAAAGGCACGGGAACCCCCTGACCAAACACAAAAGGGTGTGTGTCTGGGGTCACCCTGCCACAGTCTCACCCCTCAGGGATAAAGGCGAGGGAGAAAAGGGTGGCAAGAAGCTGGTGAGCAAGGGGGGCTCCTGGTGATCAGAACCCCATGTGCTGCCAGCCAGGGCAGCCAGGCAGGACATGTCCCTCCACAGGCAACAGAGAAGCAGGCAGGCCTCCTTGCCGGGTATGCACACCTGCTTGGCCTGAGCGGATCCTGAGGGCGCTTCACGGGGGTAAAGGGTGGGGCCTATACCCAATTCTGATAGAGCCCAGATATCAGATTTGGCCTGAGCCTCTGGCAGGACTGAACATGGGTGGAAGGTGGCACACAGTTTGGTCTGTTTCAGCAGGGAAAAAAAAAAAGCCAGAGAACAAGTCCGACTGAGGCAGGGTCTGTGCCCCAGGGTGTAAACTTCGTAACAGGGAGACAGGATGGCTTTCAGGAGGCTTTTCTTCATTTTTGAGAGAGTCTCACTCTTGCCCAGGCTGGAGGGCAGTGGCGAGATCTCACTCACTGCAACCTCCTCCGCCTCCTGGGTTCAAGCGATTCTCCTTCCTCAGCCTCCTGAGTAGCTGGGATTACAGGTGCCCGCCTCCCAGATTACCGGCATGAACCACTGCTGCCCCACCTCCCAGATTACAGGCACGAACCACTGCGCCTGGCCTCGGGAGGCTCTAAACAACCAAATGCTCCATTATCAGCCCAGGGAGTACAGCCCACAGGAAGGCAGTTTCCAGGGAAGAGTCTCCCCCAATCTGTGGGCAGGCACTCACCCCTGGGGCCTCAGACAAGCAAGAGAGGGGATGAGATTCCTGTTCCTTGGACTGGAAGCTCGAGTGACCCCAGCTCCCCACACCTTGGGCGGTTGCCCACACAGCACACACAAGCAGGCTGTTTTCAGGAACTGGTATTTATTATCAAAGTCATATTCGATGTCAACAAGATGCCACAACTACAAAAAAAATTGCGCACATTGCAATCTCAATGCAAACAGTCAAATGGAACCCCAGTCATTAAAAAAGTAATTCAAATTACCCCAAAAAGCAACTGAATTTTTTAAACATCTTTATACATCCAGCCAACAAATTAAAATGGTTAACAAGAAAAAATACAAATTCAGAGGTCTCGTATCGATGTTTAAAAAAGGCAACTGCTTAAGCGTTTCTATCAATTCGAACGTCAATCTCTCGGCCACTCAGCTTCATGCCATTCATCATCCGGCAGGCTCTCTCGGCCACCTCTGGCGACTCGAACTTAACCACACCACACCCCTTGGACTTCCCGTTCTCCATCTTGATGTCGGCGTACAGCACGTGGCCTGGGACAGGGAAGGAAGAGACCACACTTGTCAGGCAAACCCAGAGCTCAGCCTGTCTGGGCTCCACTCAGTCCCAATTTTGTTAGATTTTGGTGGACAGAGTAAAAAATCCGTCTCAACAGCTTGCCCCCAAGAACCAGAGAGGCCCTGACACCTGGAGCACAAAGGCTCAGAATACAATGGTGGGAACCAGTGACTAGGCCCTTGGCCACACTGCCGTTCTTCTGCTAACAGAGCCTGCCCCTGCCCCATGAAAAGCCTTCCTCCTGGAGGATTCAGTGCACGCCTTTACGCTTCACAAAGTTCAAAGAGGGCGCTGAGTAAAGCCAGCTTTATAGGCAGAAAGTTGGCTATATATTTTACAAAGTTTTCATTTCTGATACGCCACCGCCCCTGGTCTACAAAGCCATCCGCAATCCAATGGACACGTCTGTACTGTCCAAATGAAAGCCAGCAGGTTTCACTTATTCATTTGAGCACCTGTTAAGCTTCCAGATATGTGTCAACTCTGCAGAAACAGGTCAGAACCCTAGAGGACAAAGGCTCTACTCCAGGAGTGCCAAAGGTGCTAGGGCCACAATGCCAGAGGCAGGAACTCTGCCTGAGAGGGCCCAGGGCAGGTAGGGTGGAGGGGTCCTCAGGGGAAAGTTCTGAGTGAATTAACACAGAAATTCACCGGAAAGACTTGCCAGTAATGGCTTACACAAGAGCACTGCGGGACACGTGCAGCACTTGCCACTCAGTTTCTGGGACAGGAGGGAGATGGGGGAGGATGGGACCAAATCTTCAAGAGGCTTGTGAGTCTGGACTTCCTCTTGAAGGTACAGGGCCCCTCCAGGCATTGCAAAAGTGGGGGTTGGGGGTGCTGTGATCCCACTGGCCTTTTCAGAATATCTAGCTACAACGTGGAAACTCAGGAGTGGGGAAAGAGGTAAAGAACGGGGCAAAGAGGCAGGTCGTGACTCAACGGCTTGCCCCAAGAACCATGGAGAAGCAGCAATGGTGGTGAAATCGGAGCCACTGCTGAAACAGGAAGCGGGAGGATAGTGCGGAAGCAGTCGCCCAGTCCTCTAGCTCAGGCCCCTCTAGCTAAAAAGAACAGAGGTGGTGCATGAGGTGTGGGGGCTCACCCTGGAGGGCAGGGAAGGAAGACAACTTGCTTTCAGCCACGGAGGGAGCCCTCCAGAAGAGTAGCACGATGTGCCAGGAAACGAGGAGACCTTAGCCTCATCCTCACAGAAGCTGCTGTGTGCCCAGAGCCTGCAGCGTCTCCCCATGGCACCTGCTGGGCTAGGTGTTCTCTCCGAGGCCCTGAACCAGCTGTGCTAAGGGGAAAGCGACCTCGTCTGGGATGTTTTTATTTAGCGTTGCCACCTAGAAGCCAGGTGACCTGAGAAGGAAGACTGACATCTGTGAAATGGGGACACTACTACCTTGTTTCAAAAGCCTCAAAAAGGAAGAAAAAAGGAAATTAGGATGAAATGAGAATACAGGTGAAAAACGTGTAACACATCACAGGACACTCAACAACCTGCCTGAGCACTGGCGTGGGCAGAACAATGGCAAGGCCATGGGTCCTGAGCCGATGGAGGGGGCTGGGAGGGAGGCTTTGCTGCTGACTTGGCTGCGTCACCAGCAAGCATGAGGGAGGCACCTAGAAAGCCGTTCCCAATACTTACCACACTCGTTGAATTTGTCCTTCAGCATCTTCCACGTGAAATCGAATGGGAGCTGAGGGGGAAGAAAAAAAGGGGGACTGATGTGTGATTAAACCAAATCCTAAGGCACACGTTGCAGCTGGCTCTGAGGGCTACACTAGATTTCTTACTATACCAAGAAGCTGGCTGCTCTTCAGACTGAGGCGATCAGCAGGGAACTAATAGGTCCACGTGGGACAAGGCTGTGAAGTGGCACAGCCAGCTCCCTGCCTGGGGCTCAGACTGTGGGAGCACCGTGCAGGATGGGACGCTCGGGCCTGTGGTGCGCAGCCCACAGTCACTAAATAGTGGCTAAGGGTGGCTGAGCTGGGGAAAATAATTCCATTGTGCAAGACACAGTGCCTCTTCAAGCCAAGCAATCAGAAACTGCAGTCTCTGAGCTCAGAGTCTGCTCCATATTCTAGCGCAGTGGAGAAGCCCAGGCTCTTCCAGAACCCACAGTTCTCACATTCCTTACTTGTCCCACTAGCACAAAACGTTTGGGACAGGAGCAAGGAGATGTGGTCCCCTTTGGAGGGCGCCACCTCTGACTTCATCCTGCTGCTCTTTGCCTCCCGTCCCCTCATGCTCACCACCACCAAGAAGTTCCCCAAGAGCCACTTACATTTCTCACAAATATCTGGCAGGCCTTCCTGGCCACCCCAGGAGCATGGCCTCCAGCTCCACCAAAGGAGCCTGCGAAGCTTCCTCCAAAGTTGCCACGCTCCATCTCGATGGCACGGTCAAAGCTGGCACCGCCACCGCCACCCATGGCCAAGCCCATGCGCTCAATGCCAGCGCCCAGGGCCGGGCCCATGGCGGGGCCCATGCGCTCAAGGCTGTTGGCGCCCATGCGCTCCAGGCCCATGCGCTCGAGGCTGTTGGCGCCCATGCGCTCCAGGCCCATCCGCTCCAGGTTGTTGGCGCCCATGCGCTCCAGGCCGGTGGCCATGCGATCCATCACGGGGCCCATGCGCTCCAGGCCAGCCCCCATACCTGCGGGCACCATGCGCTCCATGCTCAGGCCCATGCGCTCAATGGCAGGGCCCATGCGCTCCACGCCAGAGCCCATGCGCTCAATGGTCTGGCCCACACGGTCGATGGGAGCGGCCATGCGCTCAAGGCCGAAGCCCATGCCGGCACCCATGCGCTCCACGCCTGAGCCGATGCGCTCCATGGTCTGGCCCATGCGCTCGATGCTGGAGGCCATGTGGTCAAGGCCCAGGGGGCCCATGCGCTCAATGCCGGAGCCCATACGCTCCACAGAGCCCATGCGGTCCATGACCAGGCCCATGCGCTCGATCTCGGAGCCCACGCGATCCATGCCGTGGCCCAGGCCTGCGCCCATGCGCTCCATGCCGGCACCCCCGAGGCGGTCAATGCCAGGACCCATCCTCTCTATCCCAGGGACGCTTCCTCCACCTCCACCTGAAACAGGGACACAAAACACAGGTTGGTGTCAAGAACCTGAGTATGCGTGTGCACAACACGCCAGACCACTTCAGCTCATGGGCATGGATCGGGGTAAAGGCCCACCATCATTTACCGTTAAGACACCCCTCAAATGTTGACAACAGCTACAGCTGGGTGATGGACTCATGGGAGCCTCCCAGCATTCTCTCTGCTCTATGCCACAGGTGAGATTTCCATAACACAACTTCTAAAGAACACCCCTGTATGTGTGTCTGTGAGGTGCTAGTGTCTATGATAAGCTTTGTGAACCATGGATGTCAATTCTTGAGACCTCTGAGGTTTCTCCATCAGCAAACACTGAGAAATGCTCCAGGGGGAGGCAAGGACACCCCCTACTCAGAGGGCCACCCAGGGTAATGAACAGGAGTTACGTGGAGACAAGTCCAAGTCACTCCCACCTTCCCCCTCCCAGCCTGTCCCTCTAGGATGCTCTGCTGCTGGCCACTCTGGCTGCATTTCCTCAGCGCTTCCAGGGCACAGAGAAGGATTTTCGGCCACACCATCAAGCAGAGGTCAAAAAACACACCGAGAGATCCTCTGTGTACAAATGCACACAACTGGCCACTTCTGGGGACCTTATTATCAGGGAAACCAAATGATTTGCTGGCTTTGGAAAGAAGATGTTGATGGAACTGCACAGTGGGCTCTGGTAGCAGCTGGGGGTCAGCCAGCAGAACAAAGGGACCCCCCACCCGTGATGCTTGCAACTCTGGAAAGCAAGGGTCTGGCTCCATCAGCAAGGCCACCCCTTTCCACATGCTGAGCGTGGGGCTCCTCCCCGAAACCCCGTCGCTTGCCTCTGAGAGTGGCCATCAGCCCAGAGCCAGCCTGTGACTGACCCAAGCAGCCTAGTCAAAAATACCAATTCAAGAGGAAACTCGGCCGGGCGCGGTGGCTCAAGCCTGTAAATCCCAGCACTTTGGGAGGCCGAGACGGGCGGATCACAAGGTCAGGAGATCGAGACCATCCTGGCTAACACGGTGAAACCCCGTCTCTACTAAAAATACAAAAAACTAGCCGGGCGAGGTGGCGGGCGCCTGTAGTCCCAGCTACTCGGGAGGCTGAGGCAGGAGAATGGCGTAAACCTGGGAGGCGGAGTTTGCGGTGAGCTGAGATCCGGCCACTGCACTCCAGCCTGGGCGACAGAGCGAGACCCCGTCTCAACAACAACAAAAAAAAAAAAAAAAAAAAGGAAACTCAGCAGTTTCTCTAATTGGCTCTATAACTGACCACAGACAAGTCTCTCTGTTGCTCCGTGCTTGCTTCCTTAGCTGCACAGCAGCACACTGAGAGGCAAAAAGCAGGCCCAACTTTAAGAATGTGTGACTTTCAGAGGGGAGACGTCTCAGAACTTCCCCACAGTATAAGGAACCTAGCGAGAATGGGCACTTTGCCCAAAGGCATCAGAAATGAGGTGGGGCGGCTGGATGTGGTGGCTCATGCCTGTAATCCCAGCACTTTGGGAGGCTGAGGCGGGCGGAACAAGGTGAGGAGTTCGAGACCAGCCTGGCCAACATAGTGAAACCCAATCTCTACTAAAACTGCAAAAACTAGCTGGGCATGGTGGCGAGCGCCTGTAGTCCCAGCTAGTCAGAAGGCTGAGGCAGGAGAATCGCTTGAACCCGGGAGACGAAGGTTAGAGTGAGCTGAGATCGCGCCACTGCACTCTAGCATGGGCGACAGGGTAAGATTCCGTCTCAAAAAAAAAAAAAAAAAAAAAAAGAAAGAAAGAAATGAGGCAGGGCAACTCCCAATGCCAACAGAAGCAAAAGACTGGGAGGAAATGGTGCCGGTGCAGAGCTCCAGAGCCAGCCCAACACAGAAGTCAGGAGGTGAGATGCCAAGACACTCAGAGGGAAAATCAGGCTGAAAAAGTACATTTGGGCCGGGTGTAGCAGCTCACATCTGTCATCCCAGCACTCTGGAGGGGTGCAGTTCAACTGAGGCCAGGAATTTGAGATAAGCCTGGATAACATGTCAAAATGCCATCTCTACAAAAAATCAAAAAATCAGCCAAGCCAAGTGGCATGCGCCTGTAGTCCCAGCTACTTGGGAGGCTAAGGTGGGAGAATCGCTTAGGCCTGGGAAGTCAAGGCTGCAGTGAGCCGAGATTGCGCCACGGCACTCCAGCCTGGGCAACAGAGCGAGACTCTGTCTCCAAAAATACTCAAAAGGTACATTTTGTTCTCAGGATTCATAAAACTGTGTATGAAAGAAAGATTCAGAACAAAATGTTTCCAGCAGTCATCACTGGGCGATGGGGCTTCGGACCATACTTTCTTCATATTTTCCTATTGAGTACATGTATCTTTCCTGTTGAGTACATTACATGTTGGGTGGTGTACTTTCAGTCTTATCAAGTCTAAGGAAAAAATATTTACTTTTAGGAATTTGTAATGTGGAAAACAAAACCCCCAAATGAGAGGTACTCTAACAGTGAGGATGGCCGGCCTGTGCACAGCACACGCGGAAGCACTCTCACATGCATTTGCTCTCCATGGCATCCCTGAGGAATCCCCCATTTTACAAATGAGTGCTATGAGAAACAGAGAGGTTCTGTGACTTGCCAAAAGTCACACAGCTAGAAAGAGGCAGAGCTGCTCCCACCCCGGGCAGTCTGTGTCAGAGCCCGCACTTCTCACCACTAAGCTCTACAGTCCCCAGCGATAACGGCCTGTTCTAAAAAAACAAAACATCAAACTAAGCGGTTCCTACCTCCTCCCTGCTTTGCAATGATCTCTCCTCTCTTCAGTGCATTACTTAGGATTTCTAAGGAAATCAGGAAGAAAAAAAAATTAGCCAAATTTCTCTATGGCAATACAAATGTGCTCATTACAGATTCCAGAGTAGAAATACTACTAATAAAAATGACAAGAAAAAGAAAAAGGGAAAGGGGTTTGAGAAACACACGCACAGACAAGATCATTTTACAGAGAACTAGGAGAGTCCTTGATGCTGGGTCACGATGCCAAGACCCCACGTAGCTCCAGAGTCTGAGGCCCAGCGTGCGGGTTCACCTGCGAATGCGCCCACCAGAGATAGGAGCCAGCGCATTCATGAACTGAGAGCCAGAGCAAGAAGGGGGCCATCGGGTCTTGCTCAGCGGCAGTTTTCTAAAGTTGGTCCAGGTTCTCAGGACTGAGGCTTCCTTGCCTCACCTGAGCTGGAAACTAAGCCCCCACCCCCAACCCAGCCAACTTCTTTTTTAGAAGACCGCCCAGCAGCACCCACTTGGAGCCCACATTTATCCACCCAGAGGCACCTCTCGTTATCATAGAGCAAATTAAAGCTGCAGCTCCACGGACAGCCTCAATGCTAACGAATGAGCTCTGCGTGGAAATCCTTAAACATGCCAGCACTGCCTGAAATGAGCTGGGTGTGCTGTGACTAGGCAACAGATAAGGTTTCAGGAAAACACCTAAACGCACCTCCCGCCAAGTGTCCCAAACACAGTGCTGCTGCTCACTTGCCCACGGCTCACCCACACCTCCTTAAGGTTTGTCTGATGCTATCATAGCATTACCTTTCCAAGCTTCTGGTCCGTCTTTTGCTATGTAGAAGACACTTGTACCCACCCACTCTGGTCTCAAAGTATATGCTCAGCAACTTGGACATGAGCCACGAGGCACATTTCACTTTATGACCATGGCCACAAAGCCATTAAAACCTGTCCCCCCGCCGTGCAGTGGCTGATGCCTGTAATCCCAGCACTTTGGGAGGCCAAAGCGGGTGGTTCACCTGAGGTCAGGATCAGCCTGGCCAACATGGTGAAACCCTGTCTCTACTAAAAATACAAAAATTAGCCGGGCATCATGGCGGGTGCCTGTAATCCCAGCTATTCAGGAGGCTGAGGTGGGAGAATTGCTCGAACCCCTGTGGTGGAGGTTGCATGAGCTGAAATCGCGCCACTGCACTCCAGCCTGGGCAACAGAGTGAGACTCTGTCTCAAAGAAAAAAACAACAACAAAAAAAAACCAAACAACAGAAAAAGCGCCTGTCCCCCACACAGCTGCTTCTTATATCCCAACTAACTGCCGTGGGACGAGGCAGGAAAGTTCACCAAAAGACACAGACTTCAGTCTACCAGCAGGTACAGCTCATTCTCCCGGGATGCCTGTGATCCTGCCCAGACTGCCTAAGCCGAGGCTGGCTTTACAGCACCTAGACCAAGCTTGTCCAACACGTCTTACTTTGCTGTTGTTCTGTTTTGGGCTTTTTGGCAGCCTGAAACCATGGTTTTTAAGTTTCTGTCTCTAGTGATAAGTGGAAAAGAGGAATGAGGAAGGGACTTTACTGACCCAAACAGAAACCAACTGAGAAACCATGACTATATTCTCCCATGCACATCCCTGACCTAGATCAAGCTTTCAACTAACACACCTGCAAGACACCTGCAAAAGCTTTCAACTAATATGCCACTGATTTGAAGAGAACGGTGGAATTCTTCCATCGGCATTCACAGGCCTCCCTGCACTGACCACAGCTGCAGCCCGTTCTGCCCATGCTCCTCCCCTGCCTCACACAGACCTGCCCCTTCAACCTCTGCACCCGATGCCTCCAGCCGCTCTATCTGCGTACACCTGCGGCCTGTGCCAAGCCTGCTCGGCCCCCTAGCAGAGCCAGTGCTCTGAGCAGTAGCAGCTAGAGCAGCGTCTGGCAACCCATGTCTCCACCAGCGTCCTCACTAGGCCACCTGGATGCACAGACCTCTGGCGCTGCCCCAAGCCACCCTTAGTATCGCCTCAGCTGCACCTCATCCTTGAAGGTCAAAGACCACAGACCCATCCACATTTTTTGAAGCAAAAAGCCCATCCTCTAATACAGAAGTGCGTGTGCACGGTGAGAAGTATGTCTGCACAGAAAGACTTCTCTGCTGACAACAGCAGTGGCTGCATCTACATAATGGGGTTTGGGTCACAACCTTCTCATGTTTTACAAGGTTATTCTTTTTTTGAGACAGGGTCTCACTCTCAACCCAAGCTCCCAAGCTGGAATGCAGTGGTGTGATCATGCTTCACTGCAGTCTTGACCTCCTGGGCTCAAGTCATCCTCCCACCTCAGTTTCCCAGGCAACTAGGACAGGTGTGCGGCACCATGCCCGGCTAATTTTGTTTATTTTTTGTAGAAAGGAGGTCTCACTATGTTGCCCTGGCTGGTCTTGAACTCCTGAGCTCAAGTGATCCTCCTGCCTCAGCCTCCCAATGTGTTGGGATAACAGGGGTGAACCACTACACCCAGCCTTACAATGTCTTTTAAAACAAAGGTCCTAGCTTCTGTGGGGAAAGGCCCACCACAGTGGTCACTTGCTTGAGAAGGCCTTTCATGATTCCTACCGCTGGCCACTTCTTTCCTTGTGTGTTCATCTCATGCAGGCTGAAATGGGGATCACGCTTTTCATGCTGCGAGGTCCTTGAAGAATCTCTCCCTCCCATGCTGAGAGGGCCTTGAAGAATCTAACTATTAATCTCACTCCTTAGAAATGTCAGGTGCGATGCAATGAACACCTTGAGTCCCTATCTTTCAATAAAATAAGCAACTCCGTTAGAGATGTGGCAGTAGGAGCACATTATGAATTAACAAGGACTGCTGCCAATGGTGGGTTTAACATTCCCAGTCTGAATTAACCCAAGTGACCTCATGTCAGCATGCTCCTCATGGGTGCTATCTGCTGGACAGCAGAGCCCAGGAGTCGGTGGCGGGGGCAGGAGGGCAGGGCAACAGAACCCTGCAGCCCTGCAGTGGCATCCTCATGGAGCTCTGCTGATCTCCTTCCATCCTGCCACCTGTCTGCAAGAAGGCAGCACCCCACTCCAGGCGAGCATGCCACAGGCTGGCATCAGCATGTTGGCAAGGGCCTCACAACTCATCTTGCTGGCTGTCAGCAGGGCCCCAGAGCTCAGGGAGCACTGTGAACTCCAATTTACACCCACAAAGGGTAGCATTTTTACTGTCAAATACTGCCTCACAACAGTCAGTTTTTGACATTTAACAATCTTTTTTTTTTTTTTTCAACATTAATCTCAAAGTACTGGGATTACAGGCGTGAGCCACCGTGCTTGGCCGACATTTAACGATTTTTTGATTTACATTTTTATAGCCACTCTATCAAGATTTGACTCATGCTGAGTGTGGGCCCTGGGAACCTGCATGACCAGCAGTCTGATGGGAGCACACATGACCATAATGGCTACACTCTAGTCATGAACTAACATTTCATTAAACCCAAACATCTGCTTCAATTCTTCCTCCAGTGTGATGTAGTTTCCTTGCAGTACCCAAGGGCTCTAGAGCTCATCCCACCCAAACCGAAGAACGCCAATCAAGTGGGAGGGAGTCTCTGTTCTCAGCTGTAGAGGGTACGGGGAGCACTCCGAGTGCCATATCTCAGAACATCTAAGAACAGTCTAGGAACACACACACTCCATTTGTGGTCCTCCAGAGAATCGGCACTTGGAATCCTTTGCCACTGCCTACCCCAGGCTCTGAATCCTGATTGCGAGATTACACCTGCCAGTTCACCACCGACTGTGTCACACAGCTCAGCACAGCTCCCAGGCCAACCCATCCTGGTTTCCATCTACTTCTAAACTGCATCACTCTGCTCCTCACAGCAACAACTCAAATTCCCTTTTTAATGACTAATCTGTTCTTTAAAGAGAGAGAGAGATGCAGTTTCGCCATGTTGCCTAGGCTGATCTTGAACTCCTGAGCTCAAGCAATCCTCTTACCCTGACCTCCCAAAGTGTTGGGATTACAGGCGTAAGCCAGCACACCCAGACTAATCTGCTCTGAGTAACATTTTACCAAGCCAGATTTCTGAAACTTTTTTTAAAAATTAAAAATTCCGGCTGGGCGCGGTGGTTCACGCCTGTAATCCCAACACTTTGGGAGGCCGAGGCGGGCGGATCATGAGGTCAGGAGATCGAGACCATCCTGGTTAACAGGATGAAACCCTGTCTCTACTAAAAATACAAAAAATTAGCCGGGCGTGGTGGCGGGGGCCTGCAGTCCCAGCTACTTGGGAGGCTGAGGCAGGAGAATGGCGTGAACCCGAGTGGCGGAGCTTGCACTGAGCCGAGATAATGCCACTGCACTCCAGCCTGGGGGACAGAGCGAGACTCCGTCTCAAAAAAACACACAACAAAACAAAAAAAATAAATAAATAAAATCCCAAGCACACACAAGTTACAGGCAAGCTTGAATGTACGCTGGAAACACAGACCTTTGTTGCTTTATTACTAATGGTGACGACTTTCCTACATCCTTTTACCAGCTTCTAGAACAAGGCACCCATGAAGAGAGCAACACATATCTTGCCCCACTGCTCCCTGTGCACTGGAAGAAGGGCCTGATCACCAGGGACAGCCGCCTTTCAAGCCTGACAGTGATGTCTGTCCTTGTACCATTTTCACATTCTCTGTTATGACAGACCCGCAAAGGAAGGTTTATACCCAAATTTCTAATGACTTCCCATTCCAAGAAAGTTTCTGTGTAAACAAGCAGCAGCTTTCCTGTGGTGAAGGAGAAGGTCAAAGAGTCACCAACACATAGAGGATTTCAAAAAGGAAGATTTCCAATTTATCATGCACACTCTGTAGCCCTGCTGGTGCCCTGGGCCAAGTGCTGTGCTGGAGGCACTTCTAAAAGGCAAGATTCCCACATGATGAAGTGCCAGGCTCTGGAGCCAGACAGCCTGGGTCACATGCAGGCACCACCGTTTACCAGTCACGTGGCTTAGGCATGTCACTCTCTGTGCCTCTGTTTCGGATGAAACGGGGATAGCAGTATGTACATATCATGTGGTTCTCACAAGGAATAAATGCAATACTACATGGTTATTATATTATCATTATACTTCTGTTAAAAAGTTGGGGGTGGGGGCCGAGCATGCTGGCTCACGCCTATAATCCCACCACTTTGGGAGGCTGAGGCGGGCGGATCACCTGAAGTCAGGAGTTCGAGGCCAGCCTGGCCAACATGGTGAAACTCCATCTCTACTAAACATATAAAAATTAGCCAGGCGTGGTGGCATACACCTGTAACCCCAGCTACTCAGGAGGCTGGGGCAGGAGAATCACTTGAACCTGGGAGGTGGAGCTCGCAGTGTGAGCCAAGATCGTACCATTGCACTCTAGTCTGGGCAACAGAGTGAGACCCTGTCTCATTAAAAAAAAAAAAAAAAAGAAAAGTTGGTGGAGGATTTGAATTACACTAAACCAGAATTTGCATAATGCAAATGCTAAATTAAAAGAGCCTATGGACAAGGCTCTTTTTTTATTAACGCCTCTATGGACAACTTGCAGCTGGGGCAGATGACCAAGAACTACCCCCCTTCCAGCGCTCCCAGACACAGACAAACTTGATCACAAACTTTAAAGAATCCCTCATACTCAAGAGACCATAATCACAAATATGTACATTTTTTAACACTGCACTCGAAAATTACTGCAGAGCTTGGGAACACAGGACATCTGAAAGACGAGCGACCAAGTGAAGTAAGTCGACTATTATGTCTAGTTCTTGAAATATTTAAGGCAATTCAAAAGACATTTGATTCGGTTGAAAAGCAGAAATGAGAAATCACTTATTCAGTGGGTCTGTAGCCTAAAAGTCACCTGAGAGGCAACAGCCGACAAAGGGTGGGTGAAAGCAGGAAGAAAACACGATGCTTACCATTTATCCTGCCCATGTTCATCCCAGATCCAAATCGACCCATGTTTTCCATACCACCACCAAAGGGCCCCTCCATTCCTGCAAGAGATGTTCACATTTCAGCATCATCCAACAAGACTGCTTAGACTGAGCAGGGAAAGAAAAATTCTATCACGTTTCAACTGGGGTATCTTCTGCCAAGAACTTATCTATCAAGTTTAAGGGCTTCTGAAAAACAAAAAAATGCTAGCACCCTTGTTTAAAAATCACCACCTTCAAAAAGCTGGTCTGATCCAACCCCCTCAATGAACAGACAAGCAAAAAGAGGCACAGAGATGGAGTGGTCTGCCCAAGGTCACAGAGCTAGTTAGTAAGACAGCCAGAACCAAAAGCCAAGACACCCGCTGGAAGGATGGACAGGCAGGAGGAAGTCATTTCTAGACTCAAACTGAAACCAAAGAGAATTTCATGCAGGGTTTAAACAAGAAAGAAAAGAGGAAAGAGAGAAAACCATGCCTAAAAGTGATTATGCTTGTACTTCATTTTAAATTTCTTACCTCCCATCTTATTTATTCCAAATCCTATGCCTTCCATTCCCATTCCTTAAAAAGAAAAAATCAATGCAAACTAAAATTATGTCAAAGCAGTAAATAACATTTGAACTTAAAAAGTATAATTCCAAACCAGCAAAAGAACTCAAAAGAAAATCCCTGATGACAAGTATATTTTATATATTTTAATTAGCAAGAAAAAAAGCCCCTACCATTTCAACTGTCAAACATCATATAGCTAAATTTTTTCTCTGTTTTAGACACAGTATTGCTCTGTCACCCAGGCTGGAATGCAATGGCACAATCTTGGCTCACTGCAACCTCCACCTCCCGGGTTCAAGCAATTCTTCTGCCTCAGCCTCCCAACTAGCTGAGATTACAAGCGCCTGCCACCACGCCTGGCTAATTTTTTTCTGAGGGATCTACACAGTTTAATGACCCAGTTGGGCAGGGTTTTTTTTTTTTTTTTTTTTTTTTTGAGACGGGGTCTCCTTCTGTCACTGAGGCTGGAATGCAGTGGCATGGTCACAGCTCCCTGCAGCCTCATGTGATCCTCTTGCCTAAGCCTCCCAAGTAGCTGGAACTACAGGTGTACGCCACCACACCTGGCTAATTTTTTTTATATTTTGTAGAGGTGGGGTCTCACTATGCTGCCTAGACTAGTCTCAAACTCTTGGCCTCCAAATTGCTGGGATTACAGGCGTGAGCCACCACACCACACCACACCCACACACAGGCCTCAAGTTAGGCAGTATTAAACATGAAATAGAATTGTAAGACACATTCTACGGAACATAAACTTTTTAGAAAATTTTAGGGAACAGAAATAGATTTTTAAAAAGTCCCTGTTAAAGGTAAAATTTTCAAAATAAAAACCAGTTCCTAAAAACACCAAGACTTCCTCCCCAACCCCCAGTCTTTCTGTTTAGATGTCAGACATGGGGTGTGTGTGTTTTGGGTCGGGGGAAACGTTAGAGCCATTTGAAGTCGTGGCCCAGAACTGAAGTCAGCCCCAGGGTGACTCTGGAAGAGTCTAGCGACATGCAACACTGACAATGGTGGGATAGAGGGGCTTCCATATTCCAATTTCAAAGGATTCTAACAAAGACCAAAGTCTGAGGTCATTAAAATGAAATATTCCTTAATAGAATCAAACTACATCATTATACAGAAATGAAAATGCTAAACAGCAAAGCCTGAGTTTATTCTACGCATTGAAGCTTTCATGCAGTTGCTTTTTTTTTTTTTTTTTTTTTTTTTTTTTTGAGACAGAGTCTCGCTCTGTTGCCAGGCTGAACTGCAGTCATGTCATCTCAGCTCACTGCAATCTCCACCTCCTGGGTTCAAGTGATTCTCCTGCCTCAGCCTCCCGAGTAGCTGGGATTACAGGCGCAAGCCACCACGCCCGGCTAATTTTTGTATTTTTAGTAGAGATGGAGTTTTGCCATGTGGGCCAAGCTGGGCTCAAATTCCTGACCTCGGGTGATCTGCCCACCTCGGCCTCCCAAAGTGCTGGGATCCCTGTCTTCTTAAAGACAACACTGTCCACCATGTTTCCTGTGACGGCCACATTGTCACAGAGTGAGGCCCTCTCCACCGTTTTTTTTTTCTTGAGATGGAGTCTCGCTCTATCACCCAGGCTGGAGTGCAGTGGCCGGATCTCAGCTCACTGCAAGCTCCGCCTCCCGGGTTTACGCCATTCTCCTGCCTCAGCCTCCCAAGTAGCTGGGACTACAGGCGTCCGCCACCTCGCCCGGCTAGTTTTTTTTTTTTTTTTTTTTTTTTTTTTTTGTATTTTTTAGTAGAGACGGGGTTTCACCAGGTTAGCCAGGATGGTCTCGATCTCCTGACCTCGTGATCCACCCGCCTCGGCCTCCCAAAGTGCTGGGATTACAGGCTTGAGCCACCGCGCCCGGCCATCCACCGTTTTTTTTTTGAGACAGAGTCTCACTCTGTCACCTAGGCTGGAGTGCAGTGGCGCGATTTCGGCTCACTGCACCCTCCACCTCCTGGGTTCAAGCAATTCTCCGGCCTCAGCCTCTCGAGTAGCTGGGATTACAAGCGTATGCCATCACACCCAGCTAATTTTTGTATTTGTAGTAGATGGGGTTTCACCATGTTGGCCAGGATGGTCTCAAATCCTGACCTTGTGATCTGCCTACCTCGGCCTCCCAAAATGCTGGGATTACAGGCATGAGCCAGTGTTAGATTGGAAGTTAGATTTCCCCTTTTTTGCGTCTATCAATGCCCCTAGCTCTCTAGCAGCAGCTGTGCAAACACCAGGAGGGCCCAAGGGGGACTTGGTAAGACACTTTTCAGGGCACTGCAGCAGTGCTATGGTCCTGTGGTCAGGAGACCTGCAGCCTGTCACTAACTGACAGTGTGACCTTGAGCAAGAGCAACTCTCTGGCTTGCCTCCTCTTATCAAATGGCACAACTATTTCAGTTTAGAAGGTTGTCGTGAGGTTACAATGAAAAAGCGTAATGACTTTATAAAAGGATTCAATTTGATAAAAATACAAAATACTGCCTTTATTAAAAATGAGGCAGAGATGAATAAGGAGGGAATTTTGTCCCTGTTAACTATTCCATTTAAACTACTCAAAGTCCAGTTGCCCCAATAATTAATAATTTTCACTTCCCCAAAACCCCAAGCAAGGGGCACTGTCATTCTCACCTGCGGGACCTAGGTTTCCCATTCCAATGCCTTTATTCAGGTGATTGGCATCAATGGGTTGCCCTCCTGGTCCTAACCCCATGCCAATACCACCAAGGCCATCTGGAAAGAAAAGAGAAAGTTTAGATTTCCCCTATTTAGCAAACCTTGACCCTCAAAGGAAAAGAGTCTTTGTTTAGTGAGTTGCAGCTATCCACTCCAGCCTACCCACCCCCACCCACCAGTGACCCCAGGGCCCAATGCAAAATTCAACATCAGCACATTTGGTAACAGAACCTTGTTCTGGCGTTTGGGATGTGTATACAACAAAGGTGGCTGAAAACCAACACAGGGGAAAGTTAACAACCCCCACACTAAGGTTCTTGAGAGCCTATTTGTTTCACTAACCCATGGACTGAGAACTGATCAAAAAAGATGACTCAAGACATCAGGTAGCAAGCAGCACAAATGTGCCCAATCCCTAGTAGCCCAAAGGACGTTTCTCATGAAAAAACACGTTACAAACCAGCCAATCAACATCCTGGATGTACGCTACTCTCTGAATCTGGGTGGTTTTAGTAACAATGAACCTAATGTATGTATTCAAAGAACCTATCTTCCTTCTCCCAAAGTTTCCTAACCCACAACTGGATACCTAGCCCACACTCAACTCCATGCCCTACCAACACAAACAGGGACACAGAAATACAGGCTGGTCTCTGGAAACAGCCAAAAGAGCTGACACTTGCAATATCTGGGGTAACCACCATCTGAGGCTTAAACTACAACCAGGTAAGGTTTCAAAAATTATAACAAGGCCAGGCGCGATGGCTCACGCCTGAAATCCCAGCACTTTGGGAGGCCAAGGCAGGTGGATCACCTGAGGTCAGGAGTTCGAGACCATCCTGGCCAACATGGCAAAACCCCATCTCTACTAAAAATACAAAAATTAGCCTGGCGTGGTGGCGCACACCTATAATCGCAGCTACTCGGGAAGCTGACAGGAGAATCACTAGAACCCAGGAAATGGAGGTTGCAGCGAGCCAAGACCACGCCATCAGAGCGAGACTGGGTGACAGAGCGAGACTCCATCAAAAAGAAAGAAAGAAAAAGAAAAAGAAGGAAGGAAAGACAGAAAACAAAATTCATTTAAAAAGTAAATAAGGCCGGGCGCGGTGGCTCAAGCCTGTAATCCCAGCACTTTGGGAGGCCGAGATGGGCGGATCACGAGGTCAGGAGATCGAGACCATCCTGGCTAACACGGTGAAACCTCGTCTCTACTAAAAATACAAAAAAAACCTAGCCGGGCGAGGTGGCGGGCGCCTGTAGTCCCAGCTACTCCGGAGGCTAAGGCAGGAGAATGGCATAAACCCAGGAGGCGGAGCTTGCAGTGAGCTGAGATCCGGCCACTGCACTCCAGCCCGGGCGACAGAGCAAGACTCCGTCTCAAAAAAAATAAAAATAAAAAGTAAATAAAACCTGCCACCACTTCCCAGGCTTTAATGTGATTAACATTCCATCTTTAATTGCATAGCAACAGCAGCAAGAGATCACCGAGGTTACTTACTTCCCAAAGCACTGAAGGCTTTGAAGTCAAGCCTCTGAAATGGCTGGGAGACCAAGAGCCATGGATAACGGGCTCCCTGGAGCAGTGTGCTCCACCTCCTGATGCAAAACAACAGTCAACAAGAGCCACTACCACGGTCCAGGGTGACCACTGCTCAGGTGAGCACACATTTTTATTTGGGAAATGAGTATGTTATGTCCAGGAAATGTAATCCTTCTCTAACTAATGTTGACTTTCAACAGATGAGCCTTCTCATGAAGCCACAGATTTCCCTTCAAGATACATCTGTCATGCTGCCTTAATGCTACGCTGCAAAGGTGCTCTGGCCTGGGCTCCCATCCAACTCAAGTGAGTGAGTAGGGCCCTCAGCTTGAGCTGCTGCTCCAGACCAGGCCCCCTCAACCCACCTGGTGGAGGTCCCCGCAGCACAGCACACACAGGCCTCTCAACCTCACCCATCTTCCTTCTCCAGGAGGGCTTTACCTGTGCCAGTGACTCCCTGAATTGTCCCACTGCTGTCTGCACTCAGGTTCTGGGTTCCCGTCTCCGGCTTACGTAGGACTCTGCACTATTAATTGCCACTTCTACCTACGTGGTGGCCCATCAACTAGCCTTCCCTGTCACAAGACAGATTTTCACCTGGGTGTGACAAATAGCCGATCCCTTTCCCCTCTGCATAGAAATTATTTGTTCAAGACACTTCACATACCATAAAACTCACTCAAAGTGTTCAGTGGTTTTTAGTATATTCAGAGATATGCAACTATCCCTACCATTTAATTCCAGAACATTTTCATCACTCAAAAAAGAAATCCAACCTTATTAGCAGTCCCGTCCCCACTTACTCCTTCCTGGCCAGAGGCAACCACTAATCTACTTTCTGCCTTTATGCATTTATCTATGTGGAGCATTTCCTGTAGATGAAATCAAGGTTCATCCACACCACAGCATGTGTCTATCATCCTGCTGCAAACAACTGTGTACGAATTTCTGTGTAGATGTCTAGTGTGCACTGCTAGCCCACATGGGACTAACCAATATCTTCTGAATTAGAGTGCAGCCTGGTTTTCATTCTCTTCACAGGTTCTGATTCTTCCTTCCCCAGGACACTTTCAAAATGCCTAACCACATCCTCTACATTGTGGTATTACAATCCTAGGATTACCACAAGGTAATCCTAACAATATCCTCAAGTTGTGAATCTCTGCTCATTTCTCGCCCTGAAAAACCTATAGAAAAGAATTGGCCAAGAGAACTGAGGGCTAACCTGGCACAGCTTCAAGTGAAACTTTATGGCAATTTTCTGTTTCTTAGTATAACTCAAATTCAAACTCTCAGCCCTAATCACTGAAACACTTACGGGGAAGTTGTTGTGGACGCTCAGGAGGGAAGAAATCTCCTTTTGGTAAGGCCCTCTCATCCTGAAAGAGAAAGAAAACAAATAAATCTCAGTATCCAGTGCAGCAGTGTTTGCCACAGCAGAAGACTGAAATGGCCCCCCATCAAGAGAGGACTGGCTAAACACATGATCCATGCCATGGAGTAATATGCAAGGGTGGAAAGGCATGTGGAGCGTGCTTCCTATTTTATGTCAAGGTGAAGGATCAAAAGACACATGGATATTATCATGGGGGATAATGGGGACCTGGGCAAGAAGTCCAAGTAGGACTCACACTATCTTCACGCTATCTTTTCATGCTTTTTGACTTTTGAGTCACATGAATCTATCATCTATTCAAAAAACTTAACTACTCTATTTACAGTAATGAAAAAATTGCTTTATAGTTTCTTTTATCTTTTTCCTGAATTTGAGCCTGGACTAGATTGCCCCCAGCATGTTCCAGTCATGCCTATAGTAATTATCATCTTTGGCACAGCCACAGCAGAGCAAACATTTATTAAGACTGAAATGCTCCAACAGACCTTTAAGAGCTGTCTGAATCAATGACTTATGTTCACAAAAGATTTGATGCTAACCAAACATTATACTGTAATACTCTGAAAAACTGGAACCCCACATACATAACCATTCTTTGAAACAGATCACTTGCTCAACCAGGATACTCAAGTGACTACCTGAATGTGCCATGAACAGTCAACTGTGCAAAAGGAAAAATATCTCATGCAGTCAAGAGTTGCCATGAGCAAAATTTTTTTTTTTTTTTTTTGGAGACTGAATCTCACTCTGTTGCCCAGGCTAGAGTGCAATGGGACGATCTTGGCTCACTGCAACCTCCTCCTCCCAGATTCAAGTGATTCTCCTGCCTCAGCCTCCCAAGTAGCTGGGAGTACAGGTGCGTACCACCATGCCCAGCTAATTTTTGTATTTTCAGTAGAGATGGAGTTCCACCATGTTGGTCAGGCTGGTCTCCTGACCTCATGATCCGCCTGCCTCAGCCTCCCAAAGTGCTGGGATTACAGGCGTGAACCACCACGCCCGACCAGCAAAATGTTATTTCTCTCACAAATTCACTCAACATACTGCACCTTATTTAAACTTAGACTAATCCATAAATATTTTATAGTGGCTATGTGTACATTCTTATTAATTCCATGTTTTTGCTAGCCTTGAGTATATCACACAGAAAGATCCTACTGACTTACCATCTTGACGTGCATTGGTCTATCAAATAGCAGCTGGCCATTGAACATAGCTGGTATTACAATTAAGGCTATTTCTTGCAATTCTAAAAATGTGCACAAGAGAAATACAAAAAGAAAGAAAGAAAGAAAAATACTCCAACTGCTACCAATTCCTCTAAGTGATGAATTTATGAGCAATTTCAATTCTTCATTATACTTTCAACAATAAACATAAAAGGAACAATAAATAAAGCCAGCGGGGAGGACAAGACAACTTCCGCTTACTCCTCAGGTGTGAAGCTTCACTTGTAACCTTACAATTTCACCAAACCATCCTCTTAAGCAGTGGCATCAAGGTTCTCTGAATGTGGCCAATGGGCCAGGCATCTACCACTATCCAAACTGAAGGACCATGTTTTCTGGGTAAGACATGCCAAGACGGTCTTGTCTGAGTTGCATGTATGTGCTCCTGTGGGGTACTCTCCATGGGATTAAAACTCTAGGCTAAGCTTAGGGTCATGGATAAGTGTCCTCTTCCAAAATGATGTCTACTCATTGGAGAGAGTGAGTAATCCTATAAGGATGTATTACACATGAAATAACAACCCAGTTTCTCTCTAGTGGTGCATTCTTTGGGCTTCCTCCTTCAAACCTAGACTCTTCTGAAAACAGTAGAAAGACCACTCATGGGCATATGCCCATGTTCTTCTAACCATCCCCTCTATCCACACTGTATTGAATCAACTCTACCCCCAAAGAACCGTTTTTTTTGTTTTTTTTTTTTTTTGAGACTGAGTCTCACTCTATCACCCAGGCTGGTGGTGTGCAGTGGCGCGATCTCGGCTCACTGCAACCTCCACCTCCCGGGTTCAAGCAATTCTTGTGCCTCAGCCTCCTGAGTAGCTAGGATTACAGGCATCCACCACTGCGCCCAGCTAATTTTTGTATTTTTAGTAGAGGCAGGGTTTCACCATGTTGGCCAGGCTGGTCTCGAACTCCTGAGCTCAAGTGATCTGCCTGCCTCGGTCTCCCAAAGTGCTGGGATTACAGGTTTGAGCCACCATGCCCAGTCCGGCCCAGAGAACCTTTTAATTCCACAGTAATGCATTCTCCCTAGTCACATAAAAAACATTAATACACAGTCACCTCTTCCTCACACAAACCTACGTTACTAACACAGCAATTTAGGTCGAATTGTTCACAAGTTGAATTCCTGCAGAAGGATACATATAGCTTGCACAGCTTCAATGGACTGTTCAAAAGTAACAGTGCCTATTCCACGACTTTTTCCATCTTTATCTTCAAGAATGTCTGCTCGGACCACCACACCAGCCATACTAAATACTTCCTTCAGTTTCTTCCAGCCAACTTTATAATCCAGCTAATCGAGAGAGAACGGGGTAAAAACCTCAATGTAAACGTCTTAAGAAACACATTTTTACGACGTGAATGAGACATGATTTGGTTGGAAAAAGTATTAGGAAATAATGTCACAAAAACTAATCAACTGCAATGGAAATTTTAAAATAGGATTATAAAGCCTGGCCTTCACTGTAAATAAACTGTACTTAAATATATGGTTTCTTTTCTCAGAAACTTAAGTCACCTCATACTTCAAATTAATACTCATTTTCTGCACATTTTTAAAAAATTGTTTCCCAGATAAGCTTTACCACACCCCACCCCACCCAACCTACTTTCTTCTAAAAATATCTCCCCTTGCAATGGTGGAGGTATCATTCACCCCAGACACAATAAGAAGAAGGTGTCAGTGCACTTCTGCTCGTACACTCTTACTCTGCACCAGAACTGCACAAAATAAACCAACGGAGAATACAGACTCGGTTACTGCTTGTGGAAACACCTGCAAAACTCAGGAATCACAGCCCCAGTGAGACCATGGTCAAGCTTGTGACTTAGGAATGCAGACAAAGTCTACCTATATGGCTGATTTTTAAAGAAATCAAGAACACAACCCTTCTTTATATTTTTCTTCTCAAATGTCAGAATTACTTTTATAACATATTGACAAGGTCATTTCATAAAGTTCTGATTTTCTAGTTTAGACGATGGTTCTGTTTACTTACATTTGCTACAAATACTGTGCTTCCAAGTCTTCCAGCCTGTAATGCATGGATAATCTCATTTGGGATGTTGGGATTATTTAGGATACTGGGTGGGATAGTAATCATTCCTGGGCCACCTGGTCCCATACCCATCCCACCAGTCGTAGCCATCACCTTTTGCATTGCTCTCCTGGCATGTTCACCATCAGGATCCTAAAACAAGCACAAACGGTGTTACGTTTAACTGACCCAGTGACAATGCAAACCATGCTTGCACAGTAAATGATATTCTCAAGACTTAGAAACTGAAAAGTTGTTTGGAAAGCATCTCTCAAATCTATTAACAAGAAAGTCAAATGAACTCAACTACCAGCTTAGAAGAGTCCAGCTAAAGGAACAGGAAAGGAAGAAAAGGCACGAAATACAGCACTAAAACCATAGCTCTCAACTGAACTAAGTAAAAAAGAAAAGCAGGGTAGGGAAGGAAACATGATTAGCTGATATATGTAGAACCACCAGACTGAAATTAGAGCTTCGTGGGCTTGGTATAGCTGAATCTTACTAATTCATCAGTGGGGTTTTGTAATTTCTGCAAACCCCGTCAATGGCTTCCAGAAGTTTGAGAAACAGTTCTAGACCACACAAGCGCCCCCATCCTTCAAGTCCTTCAGGTGTTGCAGGCATGTGTGTGAGGGCTGCACAGTGAAACAACATCTGAGAAGGTCTGTGAAGCTCTGTACTGACTCTCTTCTTCAACTCTCTGTCCTGTCATTTACCACCATCAGCACTAAAAGAAACACCATAACACGTGAGAGACCTTAGACCCTACGACGCTTCACTCTGAATCTACTCATCTTCCTCCCCAAGAGGTGAAAAGAAATCAAGAGGGATGTATTTTTTTGAGATGGGGCTTTGCTCTTGTTGCCCAGGCTGGAGTTCAATGGCACAATCTCAGCTCACTGCAACCTCCGCCTCCTGGGTTCCAGCGATTCTCCTGCCTCAGCCTCCCAAGTAGATGGATTACAGGCACCCACCACCACGCCCACCTAATTTTTTGTATTTTTAGTAGAGACGGTGTTTCACCATGCTGGTCAGACTGGTCTAGAACTCATGACCTCAGATGATCCACCCAGCTCGGTCTCCCAAAGTGCTGGGGATTACAGGCGTGAGCCACTGCGCCCGGCCAAGAGGAATTTTATCAACAAAAAACCTTCTTCCTCGAGGAATATATTTGATTCAGATGAGATATGAAAGCAGGTTTGAGGAATAACAAACTCACTTTATTTTTTATTTTTTAGATAGGGTCTCACTCTGTCACCCAGGCTGGAGTGCAATGGTGTGATTTCAGCTCACTGCAACCTCCATATCCTGGGCTCAAACGATCCTGCCTCAGCCTCCCAAGTAGCTAGGACTACAGGCATGCACCACCATGCCTGGCGAATTTTTGTATCTTTTGTAGAGATGAGGTTTCACCATGTTGCCCAGGCTGGAAAAAACTCACTTTAAAAAAAAGAAACAAGACGGGCCAACAAGAAGGTTCAGACGGAGTAAAACTTAATGGCACAAACCCACAGGCTCACAGTTTAAGAGTCCCGGAGACAACAAGGCCTCAGACAAATCACAGATGTTAGAAGGTGGTCAGCAGCCACCCAGGATCTGCTTGGCCACCACCCCAAAGTCCTTGCAGAGAATGGCTGCTGTAGGCTGTGACCGACACCCTTCATTAGAAACAACAGGCTGGCACTTGCTTTGTAAAAAAATGCCGTCTGGGACCATGACTGTCTTTCCCTGTTCCAAAGTGGGATCACTCAACAATTACACACAGTATTCACAGTGTTAAGCAAGAGCTTACTTCTTTGACTTTCAGTGGTCTTCCACTCAGACTATGCTTGTTTAGGACTTCCGCAGCTTTTTTCATGCTCTCTTCCATCTTGAATTCAACAACACTATAGAGTCAAAAGGAAACGAGTCGAGTGAAACCAGTCCTACAAGTTAGAAGGCTCAAATACCAATAAGTAACTAGACGATACTTACGCACATCCCTTTGGAGGAAGCCAGAGACCAGTCAGAAGAGCAAGGAAGGGGAAAAAGAAAAGAAAAAATAGTAAATACCAATGACAGTTACAAACCAATTAAAAATATGATTTATGTCACAAAGTCTTTTAAAATGAACTCTTCTAAGGGGAAGCTGACAGAAGTGCCTCGCCTTCCTTGTTAAAAGCTGGGCTCCTTAGTATCTCCTTCTCCTACGCATTACCAGCATTGCACTAGAGCTGCTGACGTTTAATAAGCAGACCTAAATTCAGGGTCTCCAAGAAATCACACCAACTTTAGATCTGCTTTCCTCTGTACTCAATCGAGTCCTTACCATATTCCTCCTAAATCCATCCCTTCCGTAAGTTAAGCTCAACCTTTTGATTATTCTAAGCCATTCTATTGCACGACAGAAAATAGTTTATGTTCTCTTTAAACGAGGCCAATTTTGAACATTCAGGTTTTTAATATTTGGTTTACAATTTACTGGCACAAAGGCAACTTTTCGGAATCTTTGGTTCACACAACTTTCAAATTCAGCAAACAACCAAGAGTAACATTTTCTAGACAAGAACACACGTTTTACATTAATTATACCACCGCTAAAATTCCATGCATAATTCACACACAGCCAATTCCTCTGTTAACAAAGAGACAATGCTGCTATTGGTCCCCAGTTATCCAAATTGGGCATCCAAACAGAATACCAAAAAGCTCTTTGGCCAGCCATTTGGAAAAGCGGGACTCCCGTTTGCAAATCCCCTCCCACCCCACTCAAATGTTTGGCAAAATCAAACATAGCTACTGTAACATGAGCACTCACTGCCTTCCTGATTTCATTCGATTCCACGCCACCATACAGTTACATTTTTCATGTAGTAAATCCACAGAAGAAATTCTCTCAGACACTTACCCTTGACTTTCCTTCAGCGTCCATTAAGAGCTCCACGTATGTTACCTCACCAACTACAAATCAGTTTCCAGACGACACATAAACCAAGGGAGAAAAGCCAAGAAAACAATGGGAATTTAGAACAATCATCAGCAACCTTGTATGGAGCCTCTGCCTTATAAGAAAGCCCAGAAACACTCCATATTCTCTAAACCACCGAACTAGGCATTACAGGTGTGCAGTAAAAGTAGGTGAAAATACGTTAACAATATGTCCTTGATTTTCCTCCCACCACAAACAAGCTATTCCACAGATTTCCGTATCAATTTCCCTGTCTGGAAGACTCATTCATGACTAGAGGCAATCCAAATCTACAGGAAAGAAGTCTGCGTGATTTACTTTTCTGGGGAAGGGAGGAAGTTTTACACATACACTCTCATTGGTGGCAAGTAGGTGAAATGCATACAAATTGCGATGCCATCGGGCTGAGCTCACATGCTATAAATACAAGGACGCACGTATGCGAAAGCATAAGCTCACAGGCACACACGGACGCAGGGCCAGCTTCACGGGTGAGCAACCCGTGCAATCGTACAGAGCTCTGCACTCGGGCGCCCTGAGCTTGGTTCAATGCTGTTATTGCTGCTATGACATTCTTAGTTTTTTTTAACAAGAGGGCCCTTGTTTTTGTTTTGTGTTGGGCCCCACAAATTTTATAGCTGGTCCTGCACACAGCACTAGGCTCCACATCTGTAGAGGCAGAATGTCTGAATATAATAAGATCACAAAACCAGAGCAGCATCTGGATTCTCTTCAGTGAATTAGGCCAGGCTTCATTCTTGCTGCTTTCTAAACCTCCCCATTAAAGGACACAAATAAATTCAAATTTAGAGCTCAGATTTTGTATTTAAACAGTTAAATAGACTCACATGATTCTAATCTACACAAAAGGGAAAACAAAGCATTTCGAAAGTTTCTGCAGATTTTCCTCAAGGTTTGGATTGCCAATTCATGACCACCATGACCAGATGTTAGAATCCATCAAGACAACCACCAGAATGGCTGCTGAACTTGAAGATGGCACACAAAAAACAAATGTGAAGTGTTACCCTGGAGAAAACTATCTCTAACCAGACTCTCCAAAGTCAAAAAATGGGCTTTTGTTGTCCTCTGGATCGGTTTGGTTTAGCAGTAAAAGGGTAAAAACAACCCGCTTAACGGCCTCAACAAGTCCTGCCTATTCCAACTCTTTTGTTCAAAGGACATTAAAAGTATGAGGCTATAGGAAGAAAATAATTTAATGAAAAACAAGATAAAATTACTTTACAAAAAATTTAAAGATCTGAAGGACATATTTATTAGTGGCTCTGCACACTGGTTGAATGCAAGAAAGCCAAGTGTTCAAAGTTTACATGTAGAGCCTCGCCCTCTTTGTCCTCTCCTGATTATGTTTCAGAACTAAACAGACACTTTGCACAAAACAGGAGAGAGAATCATCAGTGCAAAGAAATGAAGAAGGAAATAGGAGGGATCAGTACAATTTACTTTTGGAGTATGTACTCCTGTGGGGCAAACTGAAAAATGATCACAGCCAAGGGACAGTTGTACAAGGCGGCTTTATTTAACCCTTAAAAACTAAAGCAGTTCCAAAAATGCGGCCGCCCTGAGGCCATGTTAAAAGCCATTTGTTTCAAGAGCAGCAGCCATTCAAGGACCACCAACCCTTGTCTCCACTTTGATGAAAATGCCACATAATGTCAAAATAGTGACTGAAGAGGCCCCAAGTTTATTCCCTACCAGCTATGACTACCACCTAATAACCTTTAAAAAAAAAAAGTCTCACAATAATTAATTCAAGAGAGCTGCAACCATGTTGTCGAAATTCAAATCCTGTTGCATGGGAAGTTTCTAGTCTGTGTCCATAAGACATGTCGTCAAAAAGCTGTAATTGCAACCCAGAAACCAAGCAAATCCAAACCAAACTTTTTCCCATGGCCATAACCACTTTAACAAAAAGAGAGGTTTAGAAATTAGGACTTTTTCCACGTAACAGTCTAGTCTAGTAATAACACACCTGACTTCAATCCTTTGTATTAAAAATTTGCTTAAAATGTTCTCCCTCTTTTTACCTCAAATGGTATCATTGTTTAGCAGTCACCCAAGGGTCCAGCATGAGTAGTGCTGTTCCCAAGATCATCAGTAATGATTGTGCTCCTCACAAACTCATAAAATTCCAACCTCTACCCTGAGAGACCACCAATTAAGTGTTAAGGGATCTGCAACAGCTGCTAATTCATACTTTCCTACAGGAAAATGGAGCCTTTAAAAGACCACCTCCCTTTTGGTTCTACAATAGCAAAGCAAAGATTTGTCTCATGTAGTCAGCGCAACTATCGACAAGAATGGGAGGGCAAAATTTGCCAAGTAAACACAGTCTGGTCACATTCCATGAAGTGAAGTTTAACGAGCAAACCATCCAGAGCAGATCACACAGTCAGGACTCAGGGGCAGAGGTGACAGCTTGGCAGTAGCAGTAGTCTTACAGAAACGGCACTCGCAGTTATTAATAAAAAATATGGTTGCTCCTCTCCCTGTGTAAACATGGATGGAATTCACGGAATCCTAAGAGTAGGCTGCTAAGACAAATTCTGCTGCAGCCCAAAACATCAAAATAGCGAAATGAAAAAACTAACACATTAAAAAATCTAACACCAAATGTTATCTACCTCTATTTAAAATGCTCTAAGAAATCATTTTTGACCAACATTTAAGTGAATTATTAAAAACACTGCATCATTCTTAAAACACAGTAGGAGGATAAGCAGATAAGCAACCCAAAAAGAACTGAGGTGGTCCGTTGCAGCTACTGTGACCTCACTCTCTCCTGCACAAACCTTTAGCAAAGTGAGTATTTGTTTTTGTGTTCTCATTTACTGTTCAAGTCTGAAAAAAAAAAAAAAAAAAGAGGGAATGCAGAGGCTGAAGCTTCACTGAAGAGAATTCATATGTGATAAGGCCTATAATATTTTTTTTCTAAACAGAGGTTGGCGTGGCTTGCAAGTCAGGCATGTTGTCAAACATTCTTGGCTGGGCGCGGTGGCTGTAATCCCAGCACTTTGGGAGGCCGAGACGGGCGGATCACGAGGTCAGGAGATCGAGACCATCCTGGCTAACACGGTGAAACCCCGTCTCTACTAAAAAATACAAAAAACTAGCCGGGCGAGGTGGCGGGCGCCTGTAGTCCCAGCTACTCGGGAGGCTGAGGCAGGAGAATGGCGTAAACCTGGGAGGCGGAGCTTGCAGTGAGCTGAGATCCGGCCACTGCACTCCAGTCCGGGCGACAGAGAGAGACTCCGTCTCAAAAAAAAAAAAAAACATTCTTCCGTTCATAACGGTCAATTCTCAGGCTGCCACTTTATCAGGGGAGCGGAGTGCACAGAACACATGCACACTCCTTAATACAAAGACACCTTGAAACATGTCAAAATAATTATTCTACACAACTACTTGGCTTATGGACATGTTAGGAAATGACAGAGCCCATGCTCCTCCTTAATTGCGTGGCAACAACAGAACGGTATTGCTTCCCTAACACCAGAGACCACACAGGGTAAGCCAGACAGGCTGCACTGCTGGGGCTCAACCTAAGTATTCACACATATGAACGCTTTAGCATAACAGGCCTTTCTAAAATGCAGGCTGTGGCCAGGCCTGTAATCCTAGCACTTTGGGAGGCCAAGGCAAGAGGATTACCTGGGGTCAAGAGTTCAAGACCAGCCTGGCCAACATGGTGAAACCCAGTCTCTACTAAAAATACAAAAATTAACTGGGTGTGGTGGCAGGTGCCTATAATCCCAGCTACTTGGGAGGCAGGCACAGGAGAATCGCTTGAACCCAGGGGACGGAGGTTGCAGTGAGCCAAGATCACGCCACTTCATTCCATCCCGGGAGAAAGAGCAAGACTCCATCTCAAAAACAAAACAAATAAAATGCAGGTTGCATTTCCAACAAAGGAAAATATGAAGGAGCAAGTAGACTGGGTAGGAATTTCATTTAAACTGAAAATACAGGTCTGCCTAATAGACCCACAATGCAAATTATCTCCAGGAGCCAAGATGGAGGCTTTCTATTGGACTACACTTGCCCTCTGGGCTTTAGTTTTCTGTTAGCTGCAATTTGAAATTTACTTAAAGTGGTGCATTAAATACTAACAGAAGGATTAAGTGCTTAAAAGAAATCTTTGCTTACACAAGTTAAACTGACTGCTGCTAAACTTGGGATTGACTGAGGGTAAACTACATCCCCGACCTTCCTTCCTCAACCTGGGCTCTGTTTACTCATTGCAGGTGCAGATCAGTCCTGCTCTGGTGGCACTGCCCCACCTGGGTGCTGCCGGCTGCCTGGTGAGGCCAGGAGCAGCCGCCCAGCAAGGAGCTTCCACCACTCACACAGGACTTGATGGTCTCAAACAAATGTAGCACAACACTAAGTTTAAAAGCCTAAGATCGCCTTTTCTCACAGAAATCTTTATTTTTTCCACCCAGTCCTTATGGTCAATCACTTTAAGTGCATATCCCTTTACCTGTCAGGATACAAACTGGGGAGCTGTAGACTGTTAAGTCACTTTCAAAGGCATAAATGACCAGTTCACTTCCTATGTGGATTTTTAAAAGGAAATCCTAGAATGCTGCTAAATGCTAAAATTAAAGCTGGAGAATATGCAGCTGGTATGAAAGATGGCAAGAGGATCAAGAGGGAGGGAGGGAGGAACATGTGAGACAATCTCCCCCAGGAGTATCCTTAGAAAAAAATGCTCCCCTCTTGGCCTCTCAAAGCTAGCTACTTTAGTTCCGAGAGGCTGCAATTAGATAGTGCTACAATGACAGAAAATTTCAGTTGAGGACAACTAATTCTAGTTCTGTTCTACTCATTTCCTGAAACAAGGCTAAGATTAATCAGACCTTAAAATGCAGACTGATAAAGAGTGCTTAGATTACGACAGCCCAAATCTCTGTGTTTTGGAATTATTTTGAGACTAATACTTTTAGGGTTGTAAGTGCCTCTATCTGCCAGTTCTTCCTGTGTATAGTCTTCAAAACACTTTAAACTTATTGGCAACAGATTTCAAGTAAATATTTCAGATGTAAACTAACCACTTAAACATTTTTTGTATACCAAAACGGGAATAAAAATATCTTTTTAAAAGCACATAATAAGAAGAGTATTTCTTAAGGAGTCATATGTATGTAAACACAGTAAATTTCTTTAGACCTCACATACTGAATATAAGTATTACCATAAAAAGATTACCTTTCTCTTATGAGTCACTTTACCCACAATCCTATACTGCTAATAATTTAATTAAACAGCAAAGTAATTAATTTAACCAGTACAGGGGAGCTCTAAACAAGAACATTTTAAGGCTCATTAAAAATAACTGATTTACTGCACACCTGTAATTCTAAATTACACCACCAAAAATACACTGAGAGGGCTGAGCCCGGGCATTCGTAGCAGTATGCCAGGGGAATATGAGAACCAGTTTGGAAGTATCCAAATCAACCACCAGGCTGGCTCCACACTTAAGAGTGCAAAATAGTGAATTGAGGTGAACTGCTTCTACATCCAGAAACACCATGGCTGCTGCTGCTACTACCAGCTTTAAGGTTTCCCAAACCGAATTACTGAATGGTAAAGCAGTAAAAATGTCACCTACTTTATCCAGCATGTCCCAAAACTGGTTCACACACTCCTAAAAATGAAAAAATAATTTGGCCTGCAATCGCTTACAAAATTCTAACAATTACATTTTCAAAGCCACATTCCTGGTTCTTGGAACTACTATACCTTATTATCAATGGAAATAGCAATTCAGCGGTTCAACCAAATCACGAGAACACAAATTTGGAGGTTATTCCAAAAGCTAATTCGAATGAGGCCCAACTGTACTGTACAGAAATTCTAAGCTTCTATTGAAGCAGCAGTCCCAAAAACCAAGAACACTGCATCTGGGATGCAGCATGACACGCCCTCAGACAAAAAGAAACTGCACTCTTGCCCTAGGAGCAATGGCAGGAATGATTTGGCTGATCAAGGTAGGCACATCAATCTCACACCAAAACGTTTTTCCATCTGTGTTATCTGGAGAAATACCACGTGGGAGCAGCACGCATGACTGTCTGGAGAGGTTCACAGTGCCTAGTGCTTCTTGCATGTCATGGTCAAAATAAGTGATGGGACAATGATGGCAGTGCCATTCATAATTTCAAAACCCAATGCAGGGAGCACCAGTACACATACCAAAATGGCCTATCCACGGGGCATCTGTCACTGAAATGTTAAATCATTTGACAAATCAAGCTCACATCTCTTTTCATAATGAATGCTCCAGAAAACCAATACCTTTCAGTCATGCAAAGACTCCATGAAGGGTAGTTGAGTCTAGGTCGGGATGGGGGCCTCAAGGCAATATACAAATTGTTCTCTACCACGGTGTTGTCTAAACCAGGGCTGAGCAGTCTCTTTAGTCCTAAGTGCCACCAGCAGGGCCAAGAATCAGTAAAGAAAGGAAGACGACAGCAGCACAGGAGGGAAGGAGGAGAGAGAGAGAGAACACCGCAGTGTGCACGGGGGTGAGGATCACAGAGGCAGGCCTCCTCGGGCCTCCTGGTGGCAGCAGAGCTTGGTTGCTTCCTCTGCCCTCGGCTGGAAGGTGGATACCTAGGCTGACAATCCACATCCTAAGGCACCGCGTTACAAAGCAGATACCTTATTTTGAGCTCTCCAATGGCCAACCTACTCTATTTTTTTCCCAGAGGGGAAAAAGCCTAATAGTTAATACAGGCTAACGTTTTATAGTTTGGAATCTGAGAAGCAAAAGGTCCAGCTACCAAATTTTGATCCCAGGAAGACATCCACAAAATTTTAAACAAGCTATCTTCCTGTGAAACTTAAAAAGCTTAAAAAAAAAAAAAAAAGAAAAAAGAAAAAAAAAAATAAAGAAAAGGAAAGAAAGGAAAAATCTCTCCCACCTAATGTGCAAAATTCAAAAAATTTCAACACAAAAAGGCTCCCCGGAAGCCTAATTGAAGCCTTATTAACCATACTAAGCCAGTAAAACCAACTGTAGGCCAAAGGACCATATAAACCATCCTGTTTGACACACAGGGGCATGACCACAAAACAAAACAAAACAAAACAAAAAAACACAAAACAAAACCAAAAAAAAAAAAAAAACTGAGGTGCGGTAAGGGGGCTTCACGCTTAAGCCTGGAAAGAACATGCTCTACCCAGAGCCGCTTCCACTGACCAAAAATAACCAAGGAATCAGCCACAGAAAAGATGACACACCAACCTTTTCACCCTACTCAATCACCAGTACCATTACCTTTTTCTTTAACCAGGTCTTTAAGTGACTGCCATTTCACGTCAAAAGGTATGTTTGTAATGAAGGCTCTGTATCTTTTAGTTGGATTGGCATATGGCTCAAAGCGATTGCCTCCTCTTTTTATGTTTTTCTCCTTCCTCTTCTCATTCTGAGCAGGTCGTTCTCCTTCACTGAATTCAAAAGAGAAAAAAAGGTAAAGGGTTTATATGTCAGCACAATGTGAAAGACAATTATTTGATTTGCCAGGTTTACAATTCCATGCTAAGTTACATATGACACAAGACTAGTACTGGACAGATGCGGTGGCTCACACCTGTAATCCTAGCACTTTGGGAGCCAAGAAGGGGGGATCATTTAAGGCCAGGAGTTCAAGACTAGCCTGGGCAACACAGCAAGACCCTATCTCTACAAAAAATATATATATATATAAAACTTAGCCAGGTGTGGTGGCACATTTGCACTCCCAGCTAGTAGGGAGGGTGAGATGGGAGGATCACTTAAACTCAGGTGTTCCAGGCACCAGCGAGCTATGATCATCCTACTGTATTCCAGCCTAGGGCAACAGAGCGAGACCCTGTCTCAAAAAAAGCAAAGACAAGACTAATGTTGATTTTGAATTAAGACATTCAAACTAAAGGCTCCATGGGGCAGAAAGCATTTGCAAGGAAAAGTACACTTTCCTGGGCTTACAAAATACTCCTATGGAGAGTAACAGAGACAATGGTGAGGCCAACTCCCTGACCAAGGTGTGTTAATTCCAAGACAGAAACAGGAAAAGAGAAGGATGATTTCCAAGACTTCACGGAATGGAAATATGAGGTAGTACACACAGGCCCAACCAATTTTAGCTTCACAAACAAGTGTCTCTCATAGTGTTAAAAAAAAAAAAAAAAAAAGGCCGGGCGCGGTGGCTCAAGCCTGTAATCCCAGCACTTTGGGAGGCCGAGACGGGCGGATCACGAGGTCAGGAGATCGAGACCATCCTGGCTGACACGGTGAAACCCCGTCTCTACTAAAAAAATACAAAAAACTAGCCGGGCGAGGTGGCGGGCGCCTGTAGTCCCAGCGACTCGGGAGGCTGAGGCAGGAGAATGGCGTAAACCCGGGAGGCGGAGTTTGCAGTGAGCTGAGATCTGGCCACTGCACCCCAGCCTGGGTGACAGAGCGAGACTCCTTCTCAAAAAAAAAAAAAAAAAAAAAAGAGGGGGGAAGCATAAAATGATGCAGCCACCATGGAAAACAGTTAGGTGGTCACTCAAAATTAAACACAGAATTACTATAACCCAGCAATTCCACTGCTAGGTATATACCCAAAAGAATTAAAAGTAGGGATTCATACACATATGCCAATGTCCATAGCAGCACTATTCATACAAGCCAAAAGGTAGAAACAACGCAAGTGTCTACCAAAAGATGAATGGAATGAACAAAACATGGGATATCCGTGCATCAGGATGGATTTCTCAGCCACAAAAAGGAAGGAAATCCTAACAAAGGCTACAACATGCATGAACCTTGAGGGCATTATGCTCAGTGAAACAAGCCAGTCACTGAAGGCCAAATATTGTACGATTCCACTTATTAAATACCTCTGATAAGCAAATCCGTACACAGAAAGTAGAACAGAGGTTACCCGGGCCTAGGGGGAGGCAGAAATGGGAAGTTATTCAACACTGAGCACAGAATTTCATTTGGGATGAGAATAAAAGTTCTAGGAATGGGCAGAGGTGATTGCTGCAAAACACCATACTTCACTGCACACTTAAGATGGTTAAAATGGTCTATTTTATGTATATTTTAAGCACTTTTTAAAAAATCCAAAAAGGTGGGAAAGAAACCATTCCCTATACAACCCTACTACTTTGAAGCGGGGAAACTCGAGTCTGAGCAACGCTGGGAGGAGGAAGACAGCATGCAAACAATCCTGCCTTTGGCAAAGAAGGGTGGCTGCTTTTCTGGCATGGCCTTCCCATCGCACTCTTTACCTTTGTGTGTTAGGAGCCACCACACTGTAACACCAACCATCTCTAGGTAGCAGCCATCAGGCTTGGAAGCCCGGGCACTGGCTGCCAGGGCTCTTCCCTCAACTGCCAGCTCAAGCACAACCCCTCTGACTACAAAGAGGCACGGCTGAGAGCTGACCAGGAACAAGTGAGGAGCCAGAAGCCACCTCAAGTTTCTTAAGCAACTGAGCCTTGCACTTTCTGCTTCCCGAGCCCTATGTGCCGCCAGTGAGAATCCAGTGACTCCCAGACCACAGGCTCTACTGCAGAATTTGTGATCCATGACAAAACTGGAAAAAAACAAAAAGCCAAGACTACAGTATTAACAATTTATAAAAGTATCTTTAATTGAAGGACTGATCTTTATTCTGGGATATAAATTTCTTCCATGGCAGAAAGGTAGTGTTTAAACACCAGATAGTAGCCAGAGAAGCTACTATTTTAAAATGTTATTTACTTGAGGCCAGGCGCAGTGGCTCCCACCTGTAATCTCAGCACTTTGGAAGGCTGAGGCAGGCGGATCACTCGAGGTCAGGAGTTCAAGACCAGCCTGGAGGCCAGGCGTGGTGGCTCAAGCCTGTAATCCCAGCACTTTGGGAGGCCGAAACAGGCGGATCACAAGGTCAGGAGATCGAGACCATCCTGGCTAACACAGTGAAACCCCGTCTCTACTAAAAAAATACAAAAAACTAGCCGGGCGTGGTGGCAGGCGCCTGTAGTCCCAGCTACTCGGGAGGCTGAGGTAGGAGAATGGCGTAAACCCGGGAGGCGGAGCTTGCAGTGAGCTGAGATCCGGCCACTGCATTCCAGCCTGGGCGACAGAGCGAGACTCCATCTCAAAAAAAAAAGACCAGCCTGGCCAACATGATGAAACCCCATCTCTACCAAAAATACAAAAATTAGCTGGGCGTGGTGGCACATGCCCGCAATCCCAGCTCTCAGGAGGCTGAGGCAAGAGAATCGCTTGAACCTGGGGGACAGAGGTTGCAGTGAGCCGAGATCACACCACTGCACTCCAGTCTGAGTGACAGACAGAATGAGACTCTGTCTCAAAACAAACAAAAAAAAGGATTCACTAGAGACCAGGTGTGGTGGCTCACACCTATAATCCTAGCACTTTGGGAGGTCAAGGCAGGAGAATCTTACTTAAGCCTAAGAGTTCGACACAGTAAGACCCCGTCTTTATTTTTTAAAATAATAATAATTATCTGAGTGTGGTGTCGTGCACCTGTAGTCCCAGCTACTCAGGAGGCTGAGCTGGGAGGATGGCTCGAGTCCAGGGGGTCAAGGTTACAGTGAACTATGATTGCACCACTGCACTCCAGCCTAGTTGACAAAGCAAGACTCTGTCTCAAAATTAGTAACATATTCACTTGGAAACACTTTAAAGTCAGAAACTTTGTGTAGTCCCCAAACACAAGAGTGCCAAGGGGTATCCCAGCAAAGGTATCACTGGTGTGAGCTACACCCAACTTGACACAAGGTAAAACCAAGGAAAGCAGCTTTCTCTGTGATCTCAACTACACCAGTACACAATCAATAGGTTTCCCTTCCCAGGGGCTGGCAGATAAGGTGATGTTATGGCGGCTCCAATCCTAGGTGCCTAGAACGCAACCTACCTGAGTCCACAAAACTGGCTTCACGCCACAAAGCAGGCCCCACAGGAGAACTACAACTGTTACCCAGGCCACTTGTCTATTCCAAAAGAAAGTCCTTCACCAAAGTCTGCCAAACAGAAACTATCTGCCAAATCATCTCCTACTCTTTCCTGGAAAATGATGATGAAAGTGTTAGAAAAACTCATAAAACATAACACAATCTACACATCATGGTCCACCAGAGGATTCACAGATGGAAATGAATTTTAATATTGTTACTTTTGAAGTCCCAAATACTTTAAGATTTACAATAAAAAACATTCTGACACAGAGTCCATGATGAATATTTCCAGTCTGTTTTCACCAGACTGCTTAAACTCACCTATAAGCTACTAAATGTATAAATAATTATAGCCAAAGCAGGTAACAAAGTGTCTAACCTATATTCCACAGGTGCATACTATGGCTACCAATCAACTACCCAATGTAACCACAGAAGCTGAGCATTTGGTTTGGGGTTAATCCACATCACATGACTCCCATTGAGAAAGCGGCTCTCACCATGCTTAAAGGGCACAGCACCTCTGCAAACAAATCCTTCCCTGGCTAATCATTCCCTCCGAGAGGTTTCCTCAGTAAAGAGGTTAGAACTATCCCTTGTCATTTCCAGGTTTTAAAAAATTGACCTTTTTGGAAATCTACCACCACCAACTCAATTCTTGACAGACTCGTAGAGAATGACCCTCAAAGAAATATCATTCAAGACACTTATTCAAGCAGACTGGCTATGGTGGCTCATGCCTGTAGTCCCAGCAGTTTGGGAGGCTGAGGTGAGTTGAGTGCTTGAATTCAGGAGTCTGAGACCAGCCTGGGTAACCTGGCAAAACCGTGTCCCTACAAAAAAATACAAAAAATTAGCCAGGCATGTTGGTGCACGACTGTGCCCAGCAATGCAGAAAGAAGACAGCCTGGCTCCAAGAGGTCAAGGGTACAGTGAGCCAAGATTGGACCACTCACTACACTCCAGCCTGGGTAACAGAGGGAGACCCTGTCTCAGCAAGGAAAGGGGAAGGGAAGGGGAGGGGAGAGATATATTCAAGTTCAGATTATGTGATGGTATAAAAGTGATGTCCTGAAAAGCTCTTTTTTTAACATGTCCAATCCTATTTTCTCACTATCTTCAGGATAAAATTAGGGGAATGTTCTTCTCTAGTCCATGTATATATATATATAAAAACTTAACTTTGCAAGTCTTTCTAACTTTTGGTTGGGCGCGGTGGCTCCCGCCTATAATCCCAACACTTTGGGAGGCTGAGGCGGGCAGACCACCTGAGGTCAGAAGTTCAAGACCAGCCTGGCCAACATGGTGGAAATCTGTCTCTACTAAAAATACAAAAATCAGGCCAGGCATAGTGGCTCACGTCTGTAATCCTAGGACTTTGGGAGGCTGAGGCAGATGGATTATCTTAGGTCAGGAGTTTGAGACCAGCCTGGCCAACATGATCAAACCCTGTCTCTACTAAAAATACAAAAATTAGCTGGGCGTGGTGGCAGGCGCCTGTAATCCCAGCTACTCAAGAGGCTGAGGCAGGAGAATCTCTTGAATCCAGGAGGTGGAGGTTGCAATGAGCTGAGATTGTGCCACTGGACTCCAGCCTAGGTGACAAGAGTGAAACTCCGTCTCAAAAACAAAACAAAAACAAAAATTAGCCGGGCATGGCGGCGGGCGCCTGTAATCCCAGCTACTCGCTACTTGGGAGGCTGAGGCAGGAGAATCACTTGAACGGGAGGCGGAGGTTGCAGTGAGCCAAGATCGCGCCACTGCACTCCAGCCTGGGCAACAAGAACAAAACTCCATCTCAAAAAATAAAAATAAAAAATAAATTAAAAATATAGTTAATGCCTGTAATCCCAGCACTTTGGGAGGCCAAGGTGAGTGGATCGCTTGAGCTCAGGAGTTCAAGAACAGCCTAGGCAACATGGTATAACCCCATCTCTACAAAATATTAGCTAGGCATGGTACCATCTGCCTTTGGTCCTATTTACTCAGAAGGCTGAGGTGGAAGGATCGCTTGAGCCCAGGAGCTGGAGTACACTGGCTCTGGCTGGCTTGTTTTAAAGCCTGAAGAGCAGAAGGCTAGGAGTGAATCAGTGATCAGTACGCTGCATTCCAGCCTGAGGGACAAGAGTGAAACTCCATCTCAAAAAAAAGAAAAAACTAATAAAAAGATTGTGCCTCTAACCTGCAAAAGACTACCAAATAGTGACTGCCTACACTCTCTTAACATCTCCATGCCATTCCCATGCATAACACTCACTACTTGTGAAGTTTCTAAATCAAGGGATGGGTGCAGTTTGAAACAGCAATCCCAATACCCTGAAATTGTGATCACATCTCCTGAGGGACAAGGACCCCTCTGCCCGCGTGAGAACCATCCCTTACATAAAGTGACTCATCACAGAAATCCCTTAAGTCCTGTGCTGCTCTAATGCATGTAAGGTGTGGAGAGCACTATTCACAGCACCATCCCAGCTCCAAGGCCACCACTGAGCTACCCACATGACTCAAGCTCTTTCCGTCTCTAGTGCTTTACCAGCAAAACCAGCACAACCTGTATGCATGGTAGCTCAGAGGGACGCTGTGACAATCAACAAAGAATGGCATAACAAAAAGCAGCTTATCTAAGGAGGCAGTACTGCATGTGGCTAAGAGCTAGGGTCACCAAGTCATCACTAGGCCTCGGTCCTATGGAGGTTACCACCTACCCGCTTACAGCTTTAAAAGAGACTCTTGGCACACAGTAACTGAGGCAATGATGTATTTTGCTACCAATAATTTTATCGAGAAGGGTAGAGAGGCAGACTGATTTACTCCTAGACGTCTACTGTTCAGGTTTTAAAACAAGCCAACCAGAGCCAAAGCTGAGAAAACCTAGGCATTACCATCATCATAGACTACCAAAGGGACAATTTAGCTTTTAACCCTATGACTGCAAAATATGGTAATGGCGAAGCCCACTGGAGAACCACCCTTCCCAAAAAAACAAGCAAGCGGCCGGGCGCGGTGGCTCAAGCCTGTAATCCCAGCACTTTGGGAGGCCGAGACGGGCGGATCACGAGGTCAGGAGATCAAGACCATCCTGGCTAACACGGTGAAACCCCGTCTCTACTAAAAAATACAAAAAACTAGCCGGGCGAGGTGGCGGGCGCCTGTAGTCCCAGCTACTCGGGAGGCTGAGTCAGGAGAATGGCGTAAACCCGGGAGGCGGAGCTTGCAGTGAGCTGAGATCTGGCCACTGCACTCCAGCCTGGACGACAGAGCGATACTCCGTCTCAAAAAAAAAAAAAAAAAAAAAAAAAACAAGCAAGCTAATCTTCGCAGGCTAGTATCTCTTTCCCTAACCAGAAAAAAAAAAAAAAAAAAAAAACAGAGCAGAGTGAAAGCAAAGACCTGGCAGCATGCATTCAAATAATCCAAAACCCTGTCTTCTAATCTTGAGCTCACAATCTGACATGCCTCCAAAGTCCTTTTCACGGAATAAACAATCACTTTTTAAAGTACAGCAAACACTCAAATGCATTGTATAGAGAATCTGATTTAAATAAAACAATTCAAATGACTGTTTACTGAGTGGTTATCAAGGTAGTATTATGAAAGCAGCAAGCTGCCTGGGAGTCAGGATGGCCTCCCCTGGAGTCTTTAGATCAAGTTCCTGAACCTGGATTTAACTGTTTAAAATGAAAGTTTTCTTGGCCGGGCGCGGTGGCTCAAGCCTGTAATCCCAGCACTTTGGGAGGCCGAGATGGGCGGATCACGAGGTCAGGAGATCGAGACCGTCCTGGCTAACACGGTGAAACCTCATCTCTACTAAAATAATACAAAAAATCTAGCCGGGCGAGGTGGCGGGCGCCTGTAGTCCCAGCTAATCGGGAAGCTGAGGCAGGAGAATGGCGTAAACCCGGGAGGCGGAGCTTGCAGTGAGCCGAAATCTGGCCACTGCACTCCAGCCTGGGCGATAGAGCAAGACTCCCGTCTCAAAAAAAAAAAAAAAAAAAAAAAAGAAAGTTTTCTTGATTGTAAAAACAGAGTCAACCCTAACACTACCTCCTCGGGAATCTACCCTAAATACATATTTTTATTTTTAAAAATAACCAATCCATCTGTGTCTGATTCACCCACAAAACTACTCAGGACTAGGGGCTGGGCGCGGTGGCTCACGCCTGTAATCCCAGAACTTTGGGAGGCCAAGGAGGGCGGATCACAAACTTAGGAGATCAAGACCATCCTGGCTAACAGGGTGGAATCCTGTGTCTACTAAAAAAATACAAAAAAATTAGCCGGGTGTAGTGGTGGGCGCCTGTAGTCCCAGCTACTCGGAGGCTGAGGCAGGAGAATGGTGTGAACCCAGGAGGCGGAGCTTGCAGTGAACTGCAATCGCGCCACTGCACTCCAGCCTGGGTGACAGAGCAAGACTCCGTCTCAAAAAATAATAAAATAAAATAATAAAAATAAAAATGACTCAAGGACAGCGTTTAAATGTTTTTTAAAAACCTATACATTCCCCTAAAATGAACTTTTTTCCTTACTATACCCTAACTCTGAATCTTGACTGACTTTAAATGGAACAGATTTCTCATCAAAATTAAGCAAATCCTCTTCTCACACCCAGGAGAGAAGGAACTGCAAAACAAGATTTCCAACCTGGGTTCCCAGATGGAGCTTGCTAGCTCACTGCGTTTTTGGTCTACTGCATACTCCACTCCTGGTAGAGACTGAAGTCCAAAGAATCAAGTTTCTATTTTCCTCCTGTCTCTCAAGGGCTTTCAAGATAAAAATCTAAATTCACTGCCCATTAGCTGGCCACCAGTGCTCCAACCCTAAAACGCTATAGCAACTTCAGTGTTTTGTTTTGTTGTTTTTTTTTTGGTAGAGACAGGGTTTTGCCATGTTGCCCAGGCTGGTCTTGCACTACTGAGCTCAAATAGTCCTCTCACCTCAGCCTCCCAAAGTGCTGGGATTACAGGTGTGATCCACTACACGCAGCACAACTTCAGTTCTTAATAAAGCATATACTCAAATCTCTGCTCTTTGGATACTCTCCTCTGCCTCTCCCCAACCATCTTCTACACCACTTTCACACGTCTTTCTGTCATGGAGGAACAGGTCCCTGCCGCCAGCAGGTGGCGGGGGTCACCTCCTCCATTCTTTCTACCAAGCAACTCCACTAACTTCTATCACAGCATAATTACCTTACTACAAATATGTTAATGGCCTCTCCGTTCTGCATGGAGTGCAGAAGTATAGGCTTCTAAAGAGCTTTCCTTGTTAAGACTTGCAATGAAAAACAAAAAGGTTTTCCACAGGCTCTATCAAAAATATCCAAGTGTTGCCAGTTTCCTAAACTATCCTCTATGAAGCCAGTACTACACTTTCAGAGACTATGAGGCTCTTTCTCACAAGGGCTATTTTATTCTACAACTTGCTGGTTCCAACAGTCCACATGTATTTGTAAAATGACTCAGTCACAAAACGACTATTTGAAAGTGGACAGGGGAAAATGGAAAATTTGAGAAATGCACCCCAGATGCTATAATCTATTAATTTACCCTCTCACCTAGCAAGGTTCTACCAGCACTCCTTCCTGCATACGGTAAATTTATCTTAAAGCCCTCCAAATACCACCCTCAGAAACCCCACCAGCTTCTGTAGATAGATGCTAAAAAAGTCAAAATTAACACATTCCTTCCCAGAGTTTTAAATAGTAAAATGCTGAGAATAGAGGAAGCTTTTCTCTTCATTTCTAAGAGCCAGTAACCATGGTATTTTATTTCTTCCTACCTAAGGAGGGAAAGAATCTAGAATTTTCTCCAGATTTATTATCTAACAATATAGCTAGCACTTAGGGAACGCACTTAACGTAAACGCTCAACTACGCAGGGCACAGTAGCTCACGCCTGTAATTTCAGCACTTTGGAAGGCCTAAGCAGGAGGATGGCTTGAGCCCAGGAGTTTCAGACCAGCCTGAGCAACACCCGGAGACCCCGACTCTTCAAAAAATAAAAAAATTAGCCGGGCATAGTGGTGCTGCGCCTTTGATCCCAGCTACTCGGGAGGCTGAGATGGAAAGATCGCTTGAGCCCAGGAGTTCGAGGCTGCAGTGACCTGTGATAGTGCCAGTGCATCCCAGCTTGGGCAACAGAGGGAGACCCTTTCTCAAAGAAAAAAATTAAATATGTAAGTGCTCAACCACATTCACTTTTTTTTTCTTTTTGAGACGGAGTCTTGCTCTGTCGCCCAGGCTGGAGTGATCTCAGCTCACTGCCAGCTCCGCCTCCCGGGTTTACGCCATTCTCCTGCCTCAGCCTCCCGAGTAGCTGGGACTACAGGCGCCCGCCACCTCGCCCGGCTAGTTTTTTGTATTTTTTAGTAGAGACGGGGTTTCACGTGTTAGCCAGGATGGTCTCGATCTCCTGACCTCGTGATCCGCTAGTCTCGGCCTCCCAAAGTGCTGGCATTACATACAGGCTTGAGCCACCGCGCCCGGCGAACCATATTCACTTTTAATCTCCATAAACTAAGTTTCACACATTACAATATGAGGAGAGTAAAATCACAGAAAGGAAAAACGGAGGGAGTTAGTATTTAATGGCTACACTGTTTCCGATGATGAAAAAGTTCTTGACATCAAGTAGTAACGGTTACAGCATACTGAGTCAGTGCACTCAGTATCCCTGAATTGTAAGCTTAAAAATGGTTAAAATGGCAAACTCTACGTTATGTCTATTTTACCACAATGAAATAAATGTCTGGGAAATTCAATGTATACCCAGGCTTCTCCTCCCTTCCCGGCCGCTGATCTTGGAGCCAAAACCTCTCTCTCAAATGTCTGTAATCAGAATGAATGAGTTTCACCGGAGCACAAGTCGATGCTTCCCCCACTTTAAAGAAACTTTTAAAAGCCAAGAAGTGAAAGAGCCCCGAGCAGGACTCGAAAAGCTGATGGAGCCTGGAAGTAAATGAACCCGCCTCATGACAGAACAGCTTCCCCAGAAACACGGGAAAAAGGGGATTCCTTTCCCGACTTCGTGTCTCCTTCTGAGGGTGAAGGTTGAGCAGCAGATCCCATCTCTCCACTAATACCTGCGGCGCACCCGGGGAAGAGCGGGAAGCAGCGAGGGACTTGAGCCAGGGCCAGAGCGTGGGACGAGGGGCTGTGCCGAGGAAGGCACTTCCGGTGGAGCGGGGTCGGCGCGCGGGGACTGAGGGGCGGGGCAGGAAGAGAGCCCCCGACCCGGCCTCGCGGCCCTTCCTGACGCCTCCCCCGCTCGGTTACCGTTGACTCGGGGTGACTGCGCGCGAGACCCCGGGCGCGCACCCCCTCTTCCTCCCACGTTACGGATCGGAAAACAGACCCAGGGAGGAGAGGGGGTTGGGGGGTGAAACCCAGCCTCCGAGGTTACCCTCCCGGGGAGCGGTCGGGCCGGCCTCGGAGGCTCTCCGGTCCGGGCCCGCGCCATCAACCACCATGCGCAGCAGCTGGGCCTGAGGCCTCGGCGACGGGGTTGGCCCCGGCCTGGAGGGACGGAGGGACCCGAGGCTCGAGGTCCGGGGTAGGGGACGATTCTGGAGGCTCCCCCGGCTCCCCGCTCACGGCCCCAGACGCCGCCACCCTAGGCAGGCGGTATGGGAACAGCCGGGACCGAGGCCGCGCCGGGGCTAGGCCGCCAACAGACCTAACGGAGCCGCAGGCCGCGGAGAGGAACCCTTACCCCGGGCAAGGGACCATAGAATACTTACCCCTTAGGGCCCGGAGTCCCGTTGCCGCTCGGCACGCCGGGCGCGCCGCTCTCTTCCTCCATTTTGATCTCCGTCGCCGCCACCTCGGCCGCCGCTTCGACCCCTGCCGCCATTTTCTCCGCGTCTGGGCTTTGTGTGAGCGAACGGGGTGCACCGCGCTGCGCCTGCGCGCCCACGTGACCCGACGCGACCAGTAGCACTTGAGCGCGCCGCTGCCGGCTGCCTCCTTGGGCCCACCCGCCTTGGGCCACGCCCCCGCCGCGCGCAGTCGCAGACCGGCAGCTGTTGATCCCTTCAGTCTCGAGATACACTCGCGTTAGGCACCGACTGGCTGTACCGGGCGCGCGTCCTCGGAGTCCGATAGAGGAAGCATCTCCCCACGCCAACCCACACACACCTAGACCTAGTCACAACCAGAGCTGGAGCAGAGGGGAAGCAATGATCCTGTCTAGGGATTCCTGGAAGTTTTAGATCAAGCTTGTCCAACCCGCAGTCCGGCACATGATTCGTAAACTTTGTTAAAACATTGTATCTTTTTCTGTGATTTATTTTATTTTTGTAACGCAATTGCGCGGTTTTCCAGCGCGAACTTTGTAGGCAACAACGGAACGGCATGGAATAATATCAGAGTATTATCCGTAATTCGCATTATAATTGCAAACAGTTCGGCCAGAAGAAATGGAAAACTTAAAATTCACTAATAATGGAGCCAGACGCGGTGGCTCACGCCTGTTATCCCAGCACTTTGGGATTGGGAGACCCAGGCGGCGGATCACCTTAGGTCAGGAGTTCGACACCAGCCCGGCCAACATGGTGAAACCCTGTCTCTACTAAAAACACAAAAATTAGCTGGACGTGGTGGCGGGCGCCTGTAATCCCAGCTACTTGGGAGGCTGAAGCAGGAGAATCGCTTGAACCCGGGAGGCGGAGGTTGCAGTGAGCTGAGATCATGCCACTGCACTGCAGCCTGGGAGACAGACTGAGACTCCATATCAAAAAAAAAGATTACTGAGTACTGGGCTTAATACCTGGGTGATAAAATAATCTGTACAACAAACCCCCATGACAAGTGTTTACCTATTTAACAAACCTTCACATTTACCCCCAAACCTAAAAGTTAGAAACATAAAATTAAAAAAAAAATTAATGGCCGGGCGCGTCGGCTCACGCCTGTAATCCTACCACTTTGGGAGGCCAAGGTGGGCAGATCACGAGGTCAGGAGATCAAGACCATCCTGGCCAACATGGTGAAACCCTGTCTCTACTAAAAATACAAAAAATAGCTGGGCATGGTGGCGGGCGCATGTAATCCCAGCTGTTAGGAAGTCTGAGGCAGGAGAATCGCTTGAACCCAGGAGGAGGAGGCTGCAGTGAGTCGAGATCGCACCACTGAACTCCAGCTTGGTAACAGAGCAAGACTCCATGTCAAAAATAAAAAATAAAAAATAAGCCTAAAGAGCGAGAGGATTCTGTTGCAATGTTGCATAAAATGAATTGTGACAGAATTCAGGGTGTATTCTGTACTAGGCATAATGCCATATGGTCTTATTTTTGTGTGCATGTGTGTGGTTTCAGTTTTGTGGTGCTGTGCAGCCTCCAATATGCCATCTTCCAAGTGCAGACAGTCGAATTGGCGCCATCAGATGTTACATGCACTTGTGGAAACTCGGGCAGTAATTTTTTTTTTTTTTTTTGAGACGGAGTTTCGCACTTGTTGCCCAGGCTGGAGTGCAATGGCACGATCTCGGCTCACTGCAACCTCTGCCTACTGGGTTCAAGCGATTCTTCTGTCCTAGCCTCCTCAGTAGCTGGGATTACAGGTGCATGCCACCACACCCGGCTAACTTTTGTATTTTTAGTAGAGACAAGGTTTCATCATATTGGTCAAGCTGGTCTCGAACCCCTGACCTCATGATCCACCCACCTCAGCCTCCCAAAGTGCTGGGATCATAGGTGTAAGCCACCGCGCCCGGCCTTCAATGCAGCAATTATCAATAATACTTTTTTTTTTTTTTTTTTTTGGATACAGTCTTGCTCGGTCACAAAGGCTGGAGTACAGTGGCGCCATCTCGGCTCACTGCAACCTCCACCTCCTGGTTTCAGGCGATTCTTCTGCATCAGCCTTCCAAGTAGCTGGGATTACAGGTGCACACCAAGACGCCTAAGTTTTGTATTTTTTAGTAGAGATGGGGTTTCCCCATGTTGGCTAAGCTAGTCTCGAACTCCTGACCTCAGGTGATCTGCCCACCTCAGCCTCCCAAAGTGCTGGGATTACAGACATGAGTCACCGCACCTGGCCTACCAATAATATTTCAATCTACCTTTGTAAATGATAGCTGACTGCAACCTTGAACTCCTGAGCTCAAGCGATCCTCCCGTTTAGCCTGTCAAGTAACTGGGACTGCAGGTGCACGCCACTGCATTTGGCTAATTTTTTATTTTTATTTTTTGGTACAGATAGGATCTTGCCATTTTGCCCAGCATGGTCTTGAACTCTTGAGCTCAAGCGATCCTACAACCTTGGCCTCCCACAGTGCTGGGATTACAAGCGTGAGCCGCTGTGCTGGTCCTTAGAGGATTATTAAAGACAGGTTAACACCAAACTAAAACTCTTCTCTCTGAAAGTATTGGAATAGATTTGCAAAGAAAGCAGTTTTCCTTCTCTCTCTGATTCTCTTTTTGTAGAGACAGGGTCTCGCTATGTTGGCCAGGCTGGTCTCTAACTTCCTGCCTTCAAGCAATCCTTCTGCCTTGGCCTCCCAAAGTGCTGGGATTTCAGGCATGAGTCACCCCACTGGTCTCTCTTCTTCCTGGCATGTCCTGAGGCATCTGTACGTCAACTGCTGGGGCACCAAACACCAAAGTTGGCCTGAGGAAAGATGGGTGTCAGGCTGTAGGGAGTTCAGTTGCAGGGGCAGGGAAAGCCCCCTGAGGGGCAGCAGCGCTCATGCGCACAGGTGTGATGCTCTGTTTTTGCAGACCACTGGCGCCTCAGTCACCCCATGTATAGGAGGCTCTGCCCATTTCTCTGGCCACCTGCCCCTCAATCACACTGCTCCAGCCCTGGGGTTCCTACCTGCTGCTCTTCCTACAGGCTAAGCAGTTTCCAGCCTCTGGGCCTTTGTGCTTAGCTGTTTCCTCCACTCCCATGGCCACACAGACTTCTCCTTGCCCTTCCAGTCTGGGCAGAGTTTTTCTTCCTTTGTGAGTGAGCTACATACCAGGCAGGGATTCATATGGAAAACAGGCCTTGTGGCCGGGCGCGGTGGCTCACGCCTGTAATCCCAGCACTTTGGGAGGCCGAGGCGGGCGGATCACGAGGTCAGGAGATCGAGACCATCCTGGCTAACACGGTGAACCCCTGTCTCTACTAAAAATACAAAAAATTAGCCGTGCATTGTTGTGGGCGCCTGTAGTCCCAGCTACTCGGGAGGCTGAGGCAGGAGAATGGCGTGAACCGGGGAGGCGGAGCTTGCAGTGAGCCGAGATTGCACCACTGCTCTCCAGTCTGGAAGACACAGCGAGACTCCGTCTCAAAAAAAAAAAAAAAAAAAAAAAAAAAAAGGAAAACAGACCTTGAGCAATTAGCCCCTCCACTCTGAGACTCAGTTTGCCTAACTGCAAATATGGATAATAAGAAATGCACCAGGCTGGACGCGGTGGCTCACGCCTGTAATCCAAGCAGTTTGAGAGTCAGGTGGATCATTTGAGGTCAGGAGTTCAATACCAGCCTGGTCAATATGGCGAAACCCTATCTCTACTAAAAATACAAAAATTAGCCAGGCATGATGGTGGGTGCCTATAGTCCCAGCTACTCAGGAGGCTGAAACAGGAGAATTGCTTGAACCCGGGAGGCAGAGGTTGCAGAGAGCAGAAATAGCGCCACTGTGCTCTAGCCTGGGCAACAAAGTGAGACTCCGTCTCAAAAAAAAAAAAAAGAAAGAAAGAAAGAAAAGCACCAGAACTCACCTTTCAGGGCTGCCCTGAGCTTTAAAAGCAGACAGATGCCAAGCGCCTTTAAATGTAGAAGAATCAGCAGGCAGAAAGCACTCAAGAAGTAGGTGCTGTTATTAGAATAACTGCATTCTGGGCCAGGCACAGTGGCTCACTGTAATCCCAGCACTTTAGGGAGGCGAGGTGGGTGGATCACCTGAGCTCAGGAGTTTGAGACCAGCCTGGCCAACAGGATGAGACCTCATTTCTACTAAAAATACAAAACTTAGTTGCCTGTGGTCCCAGCTACTTGGGAGGCTGATGCAGGAGACAATCGCTTGAACCCGGGAGGCGGAGGTTGCAGTGAGCCAAGATTACACCACTGCACTCCAGCCTGGGTGATAGAGTTAAGACTCTATCTCAAAAACAAAACAAAACAAAACAAAAACAAAACAAAACAAGAAAAAACCACATTCTGCATCTTTCCTGAGTCTTCCTCCAAAAGAAGTCCTGGGGTCACCCCAGCTCCACTTCCTACAGCTCTGGGACCTTAGATTAAGGCTTCCCTGCCCTGTGCCTCAGTCTTCTCACCTATAAAATGGAGGTAATAACCACTTCTTCCCTAACAAGTGACAGTCAGAGGAGGGAAAGACTCAGAACTATGCCTCATCTATAGTGACCCTAAGTCAGTGTGGATATTGTCACCATTTAAAAACAAATCGTTTGTTTGCCTTAGAGACAGGGTCTTGCTCTGTTGCCCAGGCTGGAGAGCAGAGGCATAATCATAGCTCACCGCAGCCTGGAACTCCTGGATTCAAGGGACCCTCCCACCTCAGCCTCCTGAGTAACTGTGACCACAGGTGCATGCCACCATGCCCAGTTAATATATTTATTTATTTATTTAGTCAAGACAGGATTTCACTATGTTGCCCAGGCTGGTCTCAAACTCCTAGACTCAACTGATCCTCCTGCTGAAGCCTCCCAAAATGCTGGGGTTACAGGCATCAGCCACCAGGCCGGGCCCGTGCTGGGCTCTCTACACTTACTAAAAACTAATAGTGGCTAGGCGCAGTGGTGCACGCCTGTCGTCCCAGCTGCTGGGGAGGCTGAGACAGGAGGATTGCCCGACCCCAGGAGGTTGAGGCTGGAGTGAGCCGTGATTGTGCCACTGCACTCCAATCTGGGCGACAGAGCAAGACCCCATCTCAAAAAAAGAAAAAAAGAGGCCAGCATGGTCTCTGGACTGGTAGAGGCAAAGTAAGAGGAAATTGTTATTACGTCCACTTTATTTTTCTATTTTTCATTTTTTGAGACAGAGTTTCACAATGTCACCCAGTCTGAAATACCGTGGTGCAACCGATCTCGGCTCACTGCAACCTCTGCCTCCCGGGTTCAAGCGATTCTCCAGTCTCAGCCTCCAGAGTAGGTGGGATTTCAGGCATCTGCCGCCACATCCCGATAATTTTTTTTTTGTATTTTTAGTAGAGACAGGGTTTTGCCATGTTGGCCAGGCTGGTCTCGAACTCCCAACCTCAGGTGATCCACCCATCTCGGCCTCTCAAAGTGTGATTACAGGTATGAGCCACCATGCCCAGCCCTTATGTATATTTTAAAAATCATTTCTTTTATAACCCTGCTACCTGATTTTCACTTGAAGACCAAGACTTTGCTTCTTCCCATGGGCTTCAGGACAGATCCCTCAAAACAAGCCAGTGGTTTTTTTTGTTTTTGTTTTTTTTGAGACAGAGTCTCGCTCTCTCACCCAGGCTAGAGTGCAATGACGATCTTGGTTCATTGCAACCTCTGCTTCCCAGGTTCAAGCAATTCTCCTGCCTCAGCCTCCCGAGTAGCTGGGACTACAGGCATCTGCCATCACACCCGGCTAATTTTTGTATTTTTAGTAGAGACGGGATTTCACCATATTGGCCAGGCTGGTCTCGAACTCCTGACCTTGTGATCTGCCTGCCTCAGCCTCTCAAAGTGCTGAGATTATAGGCGTGAGCCACCGCGCCTGGCCAACCAGTGTTTTTTTGTTTGTTTGTTTTGTTTTGTTTTGTTTTTGTTTTTGAGATAGTCTCTCTGTCACCAGGCTGGAGTGCAGTGGTGCCATCTCAGCTCACTGCAACCTCCACCTCCCAGATGCAAGCAATTCTCCTGCCTTAGCTTCCTGAGTAGCTGGGATTTCAGGTGCACACCACCACGCCCAGGTAATTTTTATATTTTTAGTAGAGACAGGGTTTCATCATGTTGGCCAGGATGGTCTCGATCTTTTGACTTCATGATCCACCCGCCTCAGCCTCCCAAAGTGCTGGGATTACAGGTGTGAGCCATCGCGCCCGGCCGGCCACCAAGGTTACTTTTTTACCTCCACATGGTCCCTCCCTGGGAGGTCTCCTTTGAGAAACGTAACTGACAAGTCCATTTTGTCCAGCCAGGGCTCCTTTTATTCATTCAGGGGTGGGTTTTTGAAATGCAGTGCAACTTTTATATAAAGTCGAGGGTGCCAGGAAAGTGGGCCTGCCGGGTGCAGAGAAGCGCAAGAAGCTTGCTGGAATGTTCCAGCTTTAAGGGCGCCCTTGATACACCGGCCACAGATGTTGGCCCAGAAGGTGCCATGTGGACCTCAGAATGAGATCAGCGTGCCTGCTCCGTCCAGAGCTCAGGACCGTGTCCACCTGTCCTCGATATGAACAACAGTGTGCAAAAAAAAAAAAAAAAAAAAAAAAAAAGAAGAAAAAACCCTGATAGTATCTTCACACAGGATCACAGACTAGGCTCCGCATGGTGTCTCTTGGCCTAAGAAGCGTTCAGGCCGTGCGGGAAGTGTTGGGCAGTTTCCGTCCTTCCACAGGACAGGGTATTGCCAGCTACCTCTGGCCTCTCTGCTGCAGGGCCCGGAGAGCCCAGTGTTCATACTGGCGTCTCCTCTGCCACCTTCTTCAGGAGTCCAGCCGCCAGCGGAGAATGCTGGGGGCCCTCAGAGCTGTCCGCTTCCCGGATCTTCAGGCGAACTTTCTGGTTGGTCTTTCTCCACTCGGAGTACAGCTGGCAGTGGTAGCGGAAGGAGACCTGCGGGGCAGTCCTGCAGTGAGCGGGGGCGCTGAGAAGGACTCCACCCGCAAAGGAGGAAAGCAAGTTGCCGTGGCACCTGCGTTGGCCCAAACCACGGCTGGGGCTCATGCTTCCAGAAGCAGAGCTGGCTTATGAACATTCCTCCCGCAAAGTGCACACACACAGACCCATTCACAATCCTGGTGACACCCACCAGCTTTCAGAGTCCTGCAAAGACAAGATACACCGCACACACACCAGCAGGAAGCAAAGGGGAGCTCCTTTCCTGCCTCTCAGTGGGAAGGGAGTGAAACAGCCTCTTGGAAGGCATTAAACGTCAACCAGTCAGGCCCCGCACGGTGGCTCACGCCTGTAATCCCAGTAGTTTGGAAGGCTGGGTGCCAGGGAAGATCACTTGAGCTCAGGAGTTCAAGATCAGCCTGGGCAACATGGAGAAACCCTGTCTCTACTAAAAACTCTGTCTCTACTAAAAATACAAAAATTAGCTCGGCGTGGTGGCATGGGCCTGTAGTCCCAGCCACTTGGGAGGCTGAGGCAGGAGAATCACTTGAGCCTGGGAGATATGGGCTGCAGTGAACCGAAATCGTGCCACTGCACTCCAGCCTGGGTGACAGAGTGAAACCCTGTCTCAAAAAAAATTTTTTTTTAATGTAAATCAGTCACATAATTGCCAAAACATGCAAGCAAAAAAGATGTCACTCAATAGGTGAATGAATAAATAATCAGTGGTGCTTCCAGATAATGAGATATTATTCCGTGCTAAAAAGAAACTAAGCTGGGTAAGGTAGCTCATGCCTGTAATCCCAGCACTTTGGGAGGTCAAGGCGGGGGGATAACTTGAGCCCAGGAGTTCGAGGCCAGCCTAGGCAACAAAGCAAGACCTTGTCTCTAAAAAATATTTTAAAATCAGCCAGATGTGGTGGCCCAGGTCTATGGTCCCAGTTACTTAGGGGGCTGAGGTAGGAGAATCATTTGAGCCCTAGAGGTTGACGCTGCAGTGAGCTGTGCTCACGCCACTGCAATCCAACAGAGTGAGATCCTGTCTCAAAAAGAAAAAAAAAAAAAGTGCTGGACGCCCTGGCTCAAGTCTATAATCCCAGCACTTTGGGAGGCCAAGGTGGGTAGATCACCTGAGGTCGAGAATTCGAGACCAGCCTGACCAATATGGAGAAATTCCATCTCTACTAAAAATACAAAATTAGCCGGGCGTGGTGGTGTGTGCCTGTAATTCCAGTTACTCAGGAGGCTGAGGCAAGCAAATCGCTTGAACCCGGCAGGGAGGAGTGTGGAGGCTGCAGTAAGCTGAGATCGGGCCACTTCACTCCAGCCTGGGTGAAAGAGTGAGACTCTACCTCAGAAAAAAAAGCCCTTAAGTCACAAAAATAACTTTAAATGCATATCACTAAATGAAATAAACCAACCTAAAGATGCTACATACTGAATGACTCCAACTATAGGACATTCTGGAAAAGGCTAAACTATGGAGACAGTAAAAAGATCAGCAGTGAACAGGGGTTGGGGAAAAGGAGAATGGCATGAATAGAGAGAGCACAGAGGATTTTTAGGGCAATGAAACTACTCTGCCTGATATTATAATGGTGAATATGGCTGGACGCAGTGGCTCATGCCTGTAATCCCAGCATTTTGGGAGGCCAAGGTGCGCAGATCACGAGGTCGAGAGATCAAGACCATCCTGGCCAGCACGGTGAAACCCCATCTCTACCAAGAATACAAAAGTTAGCTGGGCATGGTGGCACATGTCTGTAGTCCCAGCTACTTGGGAGGCTGAGGCAGGAGAATCACTTGAACCCAGGAGGCGGAAGTTGCAGTGAGTGGAGATCGCACCACTGCACTCCAGCCTGGCATAGAGTGAGACTCTGTCTCAAAAAAAAAAAAAAAAAAAGTGAATACATGTCATTTATTATACATTCATCAAAACTTATAAATGTCCAACAATAAGAGTCAACTCCCAGCCTGGGCAACATGGCAAAACTCCGTCTCCACCAAAAAAATACAAAAATTAGCCAGGCGTGGTACACACACCTGCAATACTAGCTACTCAGGAAGCTGAGGTGGGAGGATCAATTGAGCCTGGGAGGTTGAGGCTGCAGTGAGCCATGACCACACCACACTGCACTGCAGTCTGGGTGACAAAGCACGATCCTATCCCCTCCCCGCCACACACACACACACACAAAGGCCAGGTGTGATGGCTCACACCTGTAATCCCAGAACTTTGGGAAGCCAAGGTTTGAGCCCAGGAGTTTAAGACCAGCTTCGACAACATAGCAAAATCCTGTCTCTACAAAAAATACAAAAATTAGCCAGGTGTGGTAGTGGACACCTGTGGTCTTGGTTACTCGGGGGGCTGAGTGGGAGGATCGCTTGAGCCCAGGAGGCAGAGGTTGCAGTGAGCGGAGATCACACCACTGCACTCCAGTATGGGAGACAGGGCGAGATAACCACTGCAAAACAAACAAATGAAAAAAGTGAATCCTAATGTGAACTATGGTTTTAAAGGGAGAATGAAGGTTCACTGATTCTAACAAATACCCTACTTGGGTACACGATGTTAACAGTGAGGGAGGCTGTGCAGGTTGTGTGTGTATGGAGGAGGGTGATATACAGGAACTCTCTGTACTTTCTGCTAAATTTTGCTGTGAACCTAAAATTGCTCTAAAAATTAGTCTAAAAAAAATTAAAAGTGGCCAGGCACGGTGGCTCGCACCTGTAATCCCAGCATTTTGGGAGGCAGAGGCAGGCCGATCACGAGGTCAAGAGATCAAGACCATCCCGGCCAACATGGTGAAACCCTGTCTCTACTAAAAATTTAAAAATTATCTGGGCGTGGTGGCGCACAACTGTAGTCCCAGCTACTCAGGAGGCTGAGACAGGAGACTTGCTTGAACCTGAGAGCCAGAGGTCGCAGTGAGCCAAGATCGTGTCACTGCCAACCAGCCTGGTGACAGACTGAGACTCCGTCTCAAAAAAAAAAAATTAAAAAAAAAAAAAAAAGGTCGCCTGGTGCAATGGCTCACGCCTATAATCCCAGCACTTTGGGAGACTAAGGTGGGCGGATCACCTGGGTCCAGGATTTCGAGACCAGCCTGGCCAAAGTGGTGAAAACTCATCTCTACTAAAAATACAAAAATTAGCCAGACATGGCAGCAGATGCCTTAATCCCAGCTATTCAGGAGGCTTGAGGCACGAGAATTGCTTGAACCGGGGAGTTGGAGGTTGCAGTAAGCCAAGATCATGTCATTGCACTCCAGCCTGGGCAACACAGTGAGATTTCGGCTCAATCAATCAATCGATCATTCAATAAATGTCAGTGGTTCACATCCTTTGACCAAGCAAGTTCCCAAGAAAGATTTGCATGGACAGTGCCCAAAGCACTGTTCATAATGGAAAAAAAAAAAAAAAAGGAAGAAGTAGAAATAAAACCACATACACATTGGAAAAAATCCCAGTGCCTGTCAAAAGTGATTGGTTAAATAAATATGGTACACCCACACAATGAATGTCTGCTGGGTGGCTGCCTCGTTGTGTGTGTGTGTGTGTTTTGAGACGGGGTCTCACTCTGTTGCCCAGGCTGGAGTGCAGTGGCAGGATCTCGGCTCACTGCAAGCTCCGCCTCCCAGGTTTACGCCATTCTCCTGCCTCAGCCTCCCGAGTAGCTGGGACTACAGGTGCCCGCCACCACGCCCGGCTAATTTTTTAGTAGAGACGGGGTTTCAGCATGTTAGCCAGGATGGTCTCGATCTCCTGACCTCGTGATCCGCCCGTCTCGGCCTCCCAAAGTGCTAGGATTACAGGCTTGAGCCACCGCACCCGGCCTGTTTTTTTTTTTTTTAAAAAGAACACCAGCAAAATGAAAACAAGCAGATGCTAAAACAGTAGCTATGATTTCATCCAGTTTACATATTTTAAAATATGCTGGTAGGGGCCGGGCACGGTGGCTCATGCCTGTAATCCCAGCACTTTGGGAGGCCAAGGTAGGCAGATCACCTGAGGTCAAGAGTTCAAGACCAGTCTGGCCAACATGGTGAAACCCCATCTCTTTACTAAAAATACAAAAATTGGCTGGGCGTGGTGGCGCGTGCCTGTAATCCTAGCTACTCAGGAGGCTGAGACAGGAGAATCGCTTGAGCCAAGGAGGTAGAGGTGGCAGTGAGCCAGGATTGCACCACTGCACTCTGCACTCTAGCCTGCATAACAGAGCAAGACCCCGTCTCAAAAAAAAAAAAAAAAAAAAATGCTGGTAGGTGCATTGAAAAATACTTTGTGAGGCAAGGACTCCCCTACAGCTGGACAATAGTGGTTATGTCTGAGGGGTGAGACTGTGTGGAACTTCTGCCTCTAAGCAATGGTTCTGCTGCCTACCAGAGGCCTAGAACAACACTTCACACCCCCGTCATTCTGTCTGTCTCTGTCTCTCATTCAGGCTTTTTTTCTCTTTTTTTTTTTTTTTTCTTTTTCTGTGAGACAGAATCTTATTCTGTCACTCAGGCACCCAGGCTGGAGTGCAGTGGCGTGATCTTGGCTCACTGTAACCTCCACCTCCCAAATTCAAGTGATTCTTGTGCCTCAGCCTCCCGAGAAGCTAGGATTACTGGCATGTGCCACCACACCTGGCTAATTTTTTTTTTCTTTTTTTTTTTTTTTTTTTTTTTTTTTTTTTTTTTTTTTTTTGAGACGGAGTCTCGCTCTGTCGCCCGGGCTGGAGTGCAGTGGCCGGATCTCAGCTCACTGCAAGCTCCGCCTCCCGGGTTTACGCCATTCTCCTGCCTCAGCCTCCCGAGTAGCTGGGACTACAGGCGCCCGCCACCTCACCCGGCTAGTTTTTTGTATTTTTTTAGTAGAGACGGGGTTTCACCATGTTAGCCAGGATGGTCTCGATCTTCTGACCTCGTGATCCGCCCGTCTCGGCCTCCCAAAGCGCTGGGATTACAGGCTTGAGCCACCGCGCCCGGCCTCTTTTTTTTTTGAGATGGAGTCTTGCTCTGTTGCCCAGGCTGGAGTGCAGTGGTGCAATCTCAGCTCACTGCAACCTCTCCCTCCCAGGTTCAAGCAATTCTCCTGCCTCAGCCTCGAGTAGCTGAGATTATAGGCGCGTGCCACCACGCCCAGTTAATTTTGTATTTTTTTTTTTTTGAGACGGAGTCTCGCTCTGTCCTCCAGGCTGGAGTGCAGTGGCCGGATCTCAGCTCACTGCAAGCTCTGCCTCCCGGGTTCACGCCATTCTCCTGCCTCAGCCTCCCAAGTAGCTGGGACTACAGGCACCGGCCACCTCGCCCGGCTAGTTTTTTGTATTTTTTAGTAGAGATGGGGTTTCACCAGGTTAGCCAGGATGGTCTTGATCTCCTGACCTTGTGATCCACCCGTCTCAGCCTCCCAAAGTGCTAGGATTACAGGCTTGAGCCACCGCGCCCGGCCAATTTTGTATTTTTAGTAGAGACAGGGTTTCACCATGTTGGTCAGGCTGGTCTCAAACTCCTGACCTCGTGATCCACCCACCTCGGCCTCCCAAAGTGCTAGGATTACAGGTGTGAGCCACCGCACCTGGCCAATTTTTTTTTTTTTTTTTTGTCTTTTTTTTTTTTTTCCTTTTTGTGGAGAACGGGGTCTCGCTGTATTACCCAGGCAGGTCTCGAACTCCTGGGCTCAAGCTATCCTCCCGCCTCTGCCTCCCTGAGAGCTGGGATTACAGGCGTGAGCCACCGCGCCCGGCCTCCCAATTTTTTGTATTTTTAGTAGAAACGGGGTTTCACCATGTTGCTCAGGCTGGTCTTGAACTCCTGACCTCAAGTGATATGCCCGCCTCAGCCTCCCAAAGTGCTGGGATTATGGTGTAAGCCACTGCACCCAGCCTTTTTTTTCTTTTTCTTTTACTAATATTATTATTTTCTCCAAGACAAAGTCTGGCTGTATCACTCAGGCTGAAGTTCAGTGGTGCAATCTCAGCTCACTGCAACCTCTGCCTCCAGTGCTCAAGCGATCCTCCCACCTCAGCCTCCAGAGTAGCTGAGACTGCAGGCATGCACCACCATGGCCGATAAACTTTTGTACTTTTTGTAGAGATGGGGTTTTACCACTTTGCCCAGGCTGGTCTCGAACTCATGAGCTCAAGCAATCTGCCTGCCTCAGCCTCCCAAAATGCTGGGATTACAGGCGTCAGCCTCCGCACTTGACTCTATTATTCTTATTTATTTATTTATTTATTTTTAAACAGAGTGTAACTCTGTCACCAGGCTGGCATGCAGTGGCTTGATCTCAGATCACCACAACCTCTGCCTCCTGGGTTCAAGCGATTCTCCTGCCTCAGCCTCCCGAATAGCTGGGACTACAGGCACGCGCCACCACGCCCAGCTAATTTTTATATTTTTAGTGGAGACGGGGTTTCACCATGTTGGCCAGGATGTTCTCGATCTCCTGACCTCATGATCCGCCCGCCTTGGCCTCCCAAAGTGCTGGGATTACACGCGTGAGCCACTGCACCTGGCCTACCACTAATTTTTACATTTTTTAAAGAGATGGACATCTTGCTTTGTTGCCCCGTCCTGGTCTTGAACCTCCTTGCTTCAAGCAATCTTCCTGTCTCGGCCTCCCAGTGTGCTAGGATTGCAGGTGTTAACAGCCACTGGGCCTGGTTTCACTCAATGTTTTCATCTCAGTTCCTCTCTCTCTTCCCCTTCAATTTCTTTTTCTTTTCTTTCCTTCTTTTTTTTTTTTTTAAAGACAGAATCTCCCTCTGTCGCCCAGGCTGGAGTACAGTGGCACAATCTCGGCTCATTGCAACCTCTGGCTTCTGGGTTCAAGTGATGTTCCTATCTCAGCCTCCCTAGTGGCTGGGATGACAGGTGTGTGCCATCACACCAGACTAATTTTTTGTATTCTTAGTAGAAATGGGGTTTCACCATTGTTGCCCAGGATGGTCTCAAACTCCTGACCTCAAGGAATACGCCCACCTCAGCCTCCCAAAGCGTGGGGATTACAGGTGTGAGCCACTGCACCAGGCTTTCCCCTTTCAATTTCTTTGTTTTTTTTTTTGTTTGTTTGTTTGTTTTTTTTTTTGAGACAGAGTCTCACTCTGTCGCACAGGCTGGAGTGCAGTGGTACAATCTCAGCTCATTGCAACCTCTGCCTCTCAGGTTCAAGCGATTCTTCTGCCTCAGCCTCCCGACTAGCTGAGATTACAGGTATCCACCATCACACACAGCTAAATTTGTGTACTTTTAGTAGAGACAAGATTTCACCATGTTGGCTAGGCTGGTCTGGAACTCCTTGGCTTAGGTAATCCACCTGCCTTGGCCTCCCAAAGTGCTGGGATTACAGGAGTGAGCGACTGTGCCTGGGATTTCCCTTTCAATTTCTTTCTTTCTTTTCTTTTCTTTTTTTTTTTTTTTGAGACGGAGTTTCGCTCGTTACACAGGCTAGAGTGCAATGGCACGATCTCGCCTTACAGCAACTTCCGCCTCCTGGGTTCAAACAATTCTCCTGCCTCAGCCTCCCAAGTAGCTGGGATTACAGGCATGCACCACCACACCTGGCTAATTTTGTATTTTTAGTAGAGACGGGGTTTCTCCATGTTGGTCAGGCTGGTCTCGAACTCCCGACCTCAGGTGATCCACCCGCCTTGGCTTCCCAAAGTGCTGGGATTAGAGGGGTGAGCCACTGTGCCCAGCCTCAATTTCTTAATCTACATCTATTTCCCCATTTATTTGTTCTCCCCCAATCTCTCTCTCAAGCATTTGCTCCTCTTTGCCCCACTCCTAATCTTGGGGGTTCATGGATGGGGGTTCCTGCACTCAGGTCAGGGTTTACACCTAGCTCAGGGATTCCCTAGACCTTGTCACATTTGGAATCTGAAGCTCCCAGAGAGGCAGGGTGACCTCAGAAGCTCTCTTCCACCCAGGGCCATAGACAGAGGCTGCCAGGGAGCACCGTACCCCATATACCAGGTGTCAAATCCCTGGCCCTGCTGCTCCCAGCGGCAGAGCTTCAGATGCATGCTGCAAAGCCGCGGCCACTCACCAGCGTCCAGAGCACATAGATGGTGAAAAGGGCGATGGTGAGGGCAATGAGACCCACGGCCTCCAGCTGGCTGTGGAGCCGGAGGTGGTCCTGGGCCCCGCGCAGGCACAACCAGCCCGAGATGGCGGCCAGCGGCGTGATGAACAGGAAACACACCATGTCGCAGCACAGCGTCCGCTTCTCGGTCCGCGGCCCCGGGTCCTTCAGCCACTGCAGGGGAGAGGACAGGGAAAGGGGGCAGAGGAGGGGCTGCTGAGGGGGAGGGGTCAGGACCTCCAGGTCTAGGCCTCCCTCTCTCCTTTCCTTCTTTCTTTTTTTTTTGAGACGGATTATTGGTCTGTCGCCCAGGATGGAGTGCAGTGGCGCAATCTCGGCTCACTGCAACCTCGACCTTCCGGGTTTAAGCAATTCTTGTCTCAGCTGCCAGAGTAGCTGGGATTACAGGCAAGAGCCACTATGCATGGCTAATTTTGTATGTATATGTATTTTTGAGACAGAGTCTCGATCTGTCAGCCAGGCTGGAGTGCAGTGGCATGATCTCGGCTCACCACAACCTCGACATCCCACGTTCAAGGGATTCTCCCACCTCAGCCTCCGGAGTAGCTGGGATTATAGGCAAGCGCCACCATGCCCGGCAAATTTTGTATTTTTAGTAGAGATGGGGGTTTCACCATATTGGTCAGGCTGGTCTCGAACTTGTGTCCTTGTGATCTGCCCACCTCAGCCTTCCAAAGTTCTGGGATTACAGGTGTGAGCCACCACGCCTGGCCCTTTCCTTCTTTCAAACATTTATTGAGCCCATGAGGAGCCAGGGCCTGCCAGGTGCTGGGCACTTTTACCCCCATTTTACAGATGGGGAAACTGAGGCACAGAGGAATGAACTCAAGTGAGCAAACTCACACAGCTACAAAGTCCACAAAGCTGGGGCTGCAACCTGGGAAGTCTTGCTCCAGGGCTGAAGCGTCCTTGGCTACTAATCTGCTACGCTTGGCCGCCCCCAGATGACAGGGCAAAAGAAATGGGCTTTAAAAAAAAAAAAAAAAAAGCCCTGGCGCAGTGGCTCATGTCTGTAATCCCAGCACTTTGGGAGGCCAAAGTGGGCAGATCACCTGAGGCCAGGAGTTCGAGACCAGCCTGGCCAATATGGAGAAACCCCATCTCTACTAAAAATACAAAATTAGCTGGGCATGGTGGCACGCACCTATAATCCTAGCTACTCGGGAGGCTGAGGCAGAAGAATCGTTTGAACCTGGGAGGTGGAGGTTGCAGTGAGCCGAGATCACATGCTGCACTCCAGCCTGGGTGACAGAGTAAGACTCTGTCTCAAAATAATAATAATAATAAATTCTTTAATTTTTTTATAGAGACAGGGTCTCACTGTGTTGCCCAGGCTGGTCTTGAACTCCTGGCCTCAAGCGATCTTCCCACCTTGGCTTCCCAAAGTGCTGGGATTACAGGCATGAGTCACCACACCCAGCCAAGAAATGGGCTTGATTCATGAAATTCCAGTGGATGAGACAGAAAGGGCCCCTGCCCTCCCATGCTGGCAGTGGAGGTATGAAATGGGTGAATGATCACACAGGGCAAGGCCTTGCCAAGGAGGTGACATTGAAGAGAACGAAATGAACAGAAGGAACCATGTGAAGAATGGGGGAGATGGGGCTCTAGGCTGCAGGGGACGCAGATGCAAAGGCCCTGGGGTAGGGGGAGGCAGCCTAGACAAGATGTGTTGGGAGGGAGCCATGTGGCTGTAGCATGGAGACCAAAGTGGGTGTGGGATGGTGTGTGAAGGGACTGGACCTCCCTCCCACTTTTCTCCCTACACCCTGACTCCCAGGTGGGCCAGGGGTTTTCTAGTTTTTTTTTTTTGAGACGGAGTTTGTTCTTGTTGCCCAGGCTAGAGTGCTGTGGTGCAATCTTGGCTCACTGCCACCTCCGCCTCCTGGGTTCAAGCTGGGATTACAGGTCCCCACCACCATGCCCAGCCAATTTTTGTATTTTTAGTAGAGAGGGTGTTCTACCTCATTGGCCAGGCTGATCTTGAACTCCTGACCTCAGGAGGATCTACCCTCCTCTGCCTCCCAAAGTGCTGGGATTGTGAGCCACCATGTCCAGCCTTGTTTTCTTTTTTTTGTTTTTTTGTTTTTGAGACAGAGTCTCACACTGTTGCCCAGGCTGGAGTGCAGTGGCGCTATCTCAACTCACTGCCAACTCCGCTTACCAGGTTTAAGTGATTCTCCTGCCTCAGCCTCCCAAGTAGCTGGGATTACAGGCATGCACCACCACGCCCAGCTTTTTTCTTGTTTGAGACAGAGTTTTGCTTTGTCACTCAGGCTGGAGTGCAGCGGCTTAGCCTCAGCTCACTGCAACCTCCACCTCCCGGGTTCAAGTAATTCTCCTGCCACAGCCTCCCTAGTAGATAGGATTATAGGCACCCACCACCACACCTGGCTAATTTTGTATATTTAGTAGAGACAGGGTTTTGCCATGTTGGCCAGGCTGGTCTTGAACTCCTGACCTCAGGTGATCCACCCACCTTGGCCTCCCAAAGTGCTAGGATTACAGGTGTGAGCCACTGTGCCTGGACTTTTTCTTTTTTCTTTTTCTTTTTTTTTTTTTTTTTTGTATTTTTAGTAGAGAAGGGGTTTCACCATGTTGGTGAGGCTGGTCTTGAACTCCTGACCTCAAGTGATCTGCCCGCCTTGGCCTCCCAAAGTGCTGGGATTACAGGCATGAGCCACTGCATCCAGCAGCTTGTTACTCTTCATCTCTCAGGCCTCAGCTAGGGGGGTTCACCTCCTGCTGAGGCCTTGCCTGACACCCCAAGTTGCCCCACCCCCTGTGACATGTTTTTCCCTTATTGCACTATTGCTCCCAGAAACCAGTTGCTTCGTTGATTTTTTTTTTTTTTTCTGTAACCTTGTATCAGAAGCGATGCTTCAAAGTCCAAATTAAAGTTACTGGACTTTAATCTCCATGAGTGCCCGGCCCTATGTGTCTGGTTGGTGGCTGGGTCCCCAGTGCCTAACGGAGTGATGGGCATGCTGGAGGTGCTCGGGAAATCTCTGCGAATGAAAAGACACAGGCTGGGCGCAGTGGCTCATGCCTGTAATCCCAGCACTTTGGGAGGCCGCAGTGGGTGGATCACATGAGGTCAGGAGTTTGAGACCAGCCTGGCTAACATAGTGAAACTCCATCCCTACTAAAAATACAAAAAATTAGCTGGGCGGTGGCACACGCCTGTAATCCCAGCTACTCGGGAGTCTGAAGCAGAAGAATCGTGTGAACCTGGGAGGCGGAGGTTGCAGTGAGCTGAGATCGTGCCACGGCACTCCAGCCTGGGCAACAAGAGTGATGCTCTGTCTCAAAAAAAAAAAAAAAAAAAAAATGGTAGAAGAAGGAGAAGAAGGAAGAAGAAGAAAGAGAAAGACTGGCTCCTAAACCCCAGGCCTGGTTTCCAACACACCGTCAGCAGACCCACCCGGTGGACAGACATGGTAAGGGGGTCTGCCCTGGGGAGACCACCAGATTGCCCAGGGCAGCTCTCGCCTTTGCCCTCATGTCTGCCCTCTCCCCGCTGCCCACCGCAGTCTCACACTCTCAAGAGTACCTCTGTGAGGGGTCGAGGCCGTTTCTCCACCGCAAACTCCGTGTGGCACAGTTCACAGTAGCTGGTGTTAGATGAGGAAAGCCACCTCTCCAGACAGCTCTTGTGCACGGCACCCAGCGTGCCGGTGCAGCCACACGGGGACAGCAAGCACTCCCCATTTGCTCCCTCGTGGCAGATCCGGCAGAAGGGACCGTCACTGGACACGGAGATAGGACCCGTGAGCAATGATTGGGCTTTCTGTCTATACCTGCTTCACTAACCACTGGATCACAAGCTCACCCTTACCCCATGCTGCCACTTGGTGAACTCCTACTCATCCTTCAATGCCCAGCTCCAAATGTCCTTCCCTTTGGGAAGGAGATGCAGGGAAGGTAACCTTGCGAAGCCTTCCCAGACTCCCACAGGTGCAGTGATGTGTTCCCTTCCCAGGGAACCTGTAGCACCCTCTCAGACCCAACATGGGCATCTGTTATACCCACCCCCCAATGTCCTCTCCAAATTTTCCTAAAATACCCACCCTGATTATCCTGCACAACTTCCCCACCCTCAACTCTTTTTTTTTTTTTTTGAGATGGAGTCTCGCTCTGTTGCCTAGGCTGGAGTGCAGTGGCACAATCTCGGCTCACTGCAAGCTCCGCCTCCCAGGTTCATGCCATTTTCCTGCCTCAGCCTCCTGAGTAGGTGGGACTACAGGCGCCCACCACCACGCCCGGCTAATTGTGTTTTTGTATTTTAAGTAGAGACAGGGTTTCACCATGTTAGCCAGGCTGGTCTCGATCTCCTGACCTCGTGATCTGTCCACCTTGGCCTCCCAAAGTGCTGGGATTATAGGTGTGAGCCACCGTGCCTGGCCCCAAAATTTTTTTTAAAGACTTAGCTTGGCAAGGTGGTGCATGTCTGTGGTCCCAGCTACCTGGGAGGATGAGGCGGGAGGATTACTTGTGCCCAGGAGTTCAAAGCTCCAATGACCCATGATTGTACCACTGCACTCCAGCTTGGACAACAGAGTGAGAACATTTGAATAAAAGAAAAAGAAAATAGAACAGCACACACCCCTGCTCATGGCGACCAACTCAGGCTTGTATGATACCATCAGAGTCACCAACAATCTATTCCTAAAATTCTTTGTTTCCCCGTAAACTCTAGAACTGCCGGCCACAAGGCTGACATAAGCCTGGAGCTCCTGGCAGCTGCCTAGTCTCTGTGTGGAACCTGTGAGTGATGCCAGCACAGAGGAGAGCAGAGCCAAGAGACAGGGAAAGGTAGATTCACAAGGACACCTTTGGAGGCTCCCGGATCTAACCATACCTGAAGCCCATGCTACCTGAGAAACCTATGTGTCCAGAGGGAAGTGCTCACCTGCTCCTCTGCCCTTGTGAGGGGGAAATGGAAATAAAAAGCATCTGCAGAAAGCTGCCTCGGAAAAGTCTCCAGCCCTGGCCCAGTCTCTAGGGATGCTGGGTCCTTCCCAGGGCAGCTGAGGAGGCAGGAAGCGTGGCCCAGAGGCCATCCAGCCATGAGTCACTGTTTCCCAAACATTTCTGGCCAGAAGGCAGACTGTGAGGTCGCACAAAGAAGAGCTATTTTCCAGACAACGCTGATTTCCTCTCGGAGAGACTGTATTCTTTTCTTTTTTTTTTTTTTTTTTTGAGTCACCCAGGCTACAGTGCAATGGTGCGATCTTAGCTCACTACAACCTCTGCCTCCTGGGTTCAAGCTATCCTCCTGCCTCAGCCTCCTGAGTACCTGGGACAACTGGCATGTGCCACCATGCTTGGCTAATGTTTGTATTTTTAATAGAGACGGGGTTTCACCATGTTGGCCACACTGGTCTTGAACCCCTGACCTCAAATGATCCACCTGCCTCAGCCTCCCAAAGTGTTGGGATTACAGGTGTAAGCCACCACGCCAGGCCTTCTTTTCTTTTTTGAGAAAAGGTCTGGCTCTGTTGCCCAGTTTGGAGTGCAGTGGTGCGATCACAGCTCATTGCAGCCTCGAACTCCCTGGCTCAAGCAATCCTCCTGCCTCAGTCTCTCGAGTAGCTGGGACTACAGGCTGCACCACCCTACACAGCTAACATTTTTTAACTTTTTCTACAGAGGCGGGGGTCTCACTATGTTGACCAGGCTGGTCTTGAACTCCTGGGCTCAAGCGATCCTTCAGCCTTGGACTTCCAAAGTGCTGGGACTACAGGCATGAGCTACCATGCCTGCCTGGAAATGACTGTTTTCTATCCTTTTCTCAGATTCTCATGCTGCCGGGTGGGGTCGGGCTGCTTTAAAAAGAGCCCAACAGGTTGTTCATGGCTGCTTTCTCAACAGTTCTGTCCCTGGACTGTTATTTCCTCCTGCAATGGCAAAAGGGCATGCCTGCCTTCCTCCTTTCTGAACCTATACCCTGATCCCACCCTCCCCCCATACACACACAAACAAAGTTAACAAAAAAGGAACCGCTCCTCCGGAAACCAACTCAGGAAAACAGAAAGGACGAGAATCTTGAGGAAGAACCACATCAGTTTGGAGCTTGTTCTGGGAAACCCTGAAAAAGTGTGGGAAAGCCAATTCAGAGGAGAGGCCAGGCACAATGGCTCACGCCTGTAATCCCAGCACTTTGGGAGGCTGAGGCAGGTGGATCATCTGAGGTCAGGAGAGCAGCCTGACCAACGTGGTGAAACCCTGTCTCTATTAAAAAAAAATACGGCCGGGTGCGGTGGCTCAAGCCTGTAATCCCAGCACTTTGGGAGGCCGAGACGGGCAGATCACGAGGTCAGGAGATTGAGACCATCCTGGCGAACATGGTGAAACCCCGTCTCTACTAAAAAATACAAAAAACTAGCCAGGCGAGGTGGCGGGTGCCTGTAGTCCCAGCTACTCGGGAGGCTGAGGCAGGAGAATGGCGTAAAAACCCAGGAGGGGGAGCTTGCAGTGAGGTGAGATCCAGCCACTGCACTCCAGCCTGGGCGACAGAGCGAGACTCCGTCTCGAAAAAAAAAAAAAAAAAAAAAAAAAATTCAGAGAAGAGAGGAAAAAAGCCTCAGTATTTGTTGAGCACTTACTATGTACCAGGTACTATTCTAAGAGCAACATCTGGATTTGTCTGTCTCATTCTGTAAGGAAGGTGTTTTTTTTTTTTTTTTTTTTTGAGACAGAGTCTTACTCTGTCGCCCAGGCTGGAGTGCAGTGGCCCAATCTCGGCTCACTTCAAGCTCCGCCTCCCAGGTTTACGCCATTCTCCCGCCTTAGCCTCCTGAGTAGCTGGGACTACAGGCGCCCGCCACCACGCCCGGCTAGTTTTTTGTATTTTTAGTAGAGACAGGGTTTCACCGTGTTAGCCAGGATGGTCTCGATCTCCTGACCTTGTGATCCGCTCACCTTGGCCTCCCAAAGTGCTGGGATTACAGGTGTGAGCCACTGTGCCCGGCCCTTTTTTTTTCTTTTGAGATAGAGTCTCACCCTGTCACTCAGGCTGTGATCACGGTTCACTGCAGCCCCGACCTGCCAGGCTCAAGTAATTCTCCCACCTCAGCCTCCTGAGTAGCTGGGACTATAGGTGTGTGCCACCACTCTTGGCTAATTTTTTGTATTTTTTTGGTAGAGATGGGGTCTCCCTATGTTGCCCAGGCTGATCTCAAACTTCTGGGCTCAAGTGATCCATCTGCCTCAGCCTCCCAGAGTGCTGGGATTGCAGGCGGGAGCCACCATCCTGGCCATGAGGTGCTATTTTGCCTCCATATGAGAAAACGGAGGCTGAGAAGAGTGAACTCATTTCTGCAAACTTGCACAGTCAGGAGTCCATGCAGCTGGGACTGGGACCCAGGAAGTCTGACTCCAGGGCAGAGTACCCTAAGCGGCTGTGCTGTGTGCACTGCCCCCCTCAGATGCTGCGCTAGGAAAATGGGCTTTGCTCATGACATTTTGGCAGGGAAATAATGCAAAAGATACAGATTAGAAGGAAATGGGGCCAGGTACAGTGGCTCACCATGTCTACTAAAAATACAAAAAGTAGCAGTGGCTCACTCCTGTAATCCCAGCCACACAGGAGACTGAGGCAGGAGAATCCCTTGAACCCGGGAGGCAGAGGTTGCAGTGATCTAAGATTGTGCCACTGCACTCCAGCCTGGGTGACACAGTGAGACTCTGCCTAAAAAAAAAAAAAAAAAAAAAAAAAAAAAAAAAAAAAAAAGAAGGGGCCAGGTACGGTGGCTCACACACCTGTAATCCCAGCACTTTGGGAGGCTGAGGTGGGTGGATCATGAGGTCAAGAGCTCGAGACCAGCCTGGCCAACATGGTGAAACCCCATCTCTACTAAAAATACAAAAATTAGCTGGGTGCTGGGTGTGGTGGCATGTACCTGTAGAACCAGCTACTCAGGAGGCTGAGGCAGGAGAATCGCTTGAACCCAGGAGGCGGAGGTTGCAGGGAGCCAAGATCACACCACTGTACTCCAGCCTGAGTGACACAGCGAGACTCTCAAAAAAAAAAATTTTTTTAAAACAGAAGCTGGGCACAGTGGCTCATACCTGTAATCCCAGCACTTTGGGAAGCCGAGGCGGGCAGATCACCTGAGGTCAGGAGTTTGAGATCAGCCTGGCCAACATGGTGAAACGCTGTCTCTGCTAGAAGTACAAAAATTAGCCAGTCATGGTGGCAGGTGCCTGTAATCCCAGCTACTCAGGTGGCTGAGGCAGAAGAATGGCTTGAACCTGGGAGGCAGAGGTTGCAGTGAGCTGAGATTGCACCACTGCATTCCAGCCTGGGCAACAAAATGAGACTCTGTTTCAAAAAAAAAAAGAGAGAGATACAGTGGTGAACTAACTTGTCCCAGGTCACTCTGGGAGAGAGGGAGGTGTCCACTCAAGTGTCGGGGCCCAGGCACTGAGCCCACAGCCTACACTCCTGACCACCCCCTATACTGCCTCCCAAAAGTGTGTTACTTGCCAACATTTGACCTTCAGATTTCACATAATAATCTGGAATTTAAGCTTTTCTTTTTTTGAGACGGAGTCTCGCTCTGTCACCCGGGCTGGAGTGCAGTGGCCAGATCTTAGCTCACTGCAAGCTCCGCCTCCCGGGTTTACACCATTCTCCTGCCTCAGCCTCCCGAGTAGCTGGGACTACAGGCGCCCACCACCTTGCCCGGCTAGTTTTTTTTTTTGTATTTTTTTTTAGTAGAGACGGGGGTTTCACCATGTTAGCCAGGATGGTCTCGATCTCCTGACCTCGTGATCGCCCGTCTCGGCCTCCCAAAGTGCTGGGATTACAGGCTTGAGCCACCGCGCCCGGCCTGGAATTTCAGCTTTTCCTAAAGAATCAGACCTGGCCAAAGCGAGGCTTCTGTTTCCACAAGGTAATAACTGTTTGTGTCTCTTTCTCTGTTTACCCACTTGGCCCTCTGCTGATGGTTGGACTTCTGACCGCAGGCTGGGAGAAAGTCAGTGGGCCCAGAGAGAAGAGGCAGCAAAGGCCAGGACATCCACGCGGTCACCACTCACCTCGGTGTGTCCAAGGCACGGATGACGGTGGAGAGGAGCCGGCCGTCCCTCGAAGTCACCTGTGCCACATACTGGGGCGGTCCGAGGCCCGTAGCCTCCACGACCTTGGAGAAGGCAGGGCTGCCAGAGCAGTCACACAGGGAGCCAGGGAGGTGGCAGCAGTCACCCGTCGTCATGGCCACAGGGAGCCTTGTATCCTCAGGGCCTGAGGCCCATGGTCCCAGGAGCCTGGGAACAGGCCAGTGCGGAGGTTAGCGGCAAGGTTAGTGAGCCTGATGGACTAAGGTTTGAGTCTCTTGTCAAGGCTATAGGCACCACTAGAAAATTTACATCTCTGAGCCTTAGTTTGCATGATCTGTAAAATGGGCCTCTGTGGGGCCAGTAAGGATTTAAGGAGACGATGCACGTAACTCAGCACAAGGCTGGTATACAGCAGGAGCTTGGGTTGTATTATTTCTCACACTCCTAAGAAAAGCTAGGCTTCCCTGGCCAGGCATAGTGGCTGATGCCTGTAATCCCCACACTTTGGGAGGCTGAGGAGGGTGGATCACGAGGTCAAGAGATCGAGACCATCATGGCCAACATGGTGAAACCCCGTCTCTACTAAAAATACAAAAAATTAGGCAGGCATGGTGGCATGCACCTGTAGTCCCAGCTACTCCGGAGGCTGAGGCAGGAGAATCGCTTGAAACCAGGAGGGAGAAGTTGCAGTGAGCCGAGATCATGCCACTGCACTCCAGCCTGGGCGATAGAGCAAGACTCTGTCTCAAAAAAATAACCAAACAGGAAAGCTAGGCCTGGCCAGGTGTGGTGGCTCACGTCTATAATTCCCAGTGCTTTGGAAGCCAAGGCAGGAAGATTTTTTTAGCCCCAGGAGTTTGAGACCAGCCTGGGCAACACATCAAGACTCTATCTCTATAAAAAAACAAGAAAATTAGGCCAGGAGCAGTGGTTCACACCTGCAATCCCAGCATTTTGGATTCAAGACAATCTGCCTGCCTCGGATTGCCTGAGCTCAGGAATTTGAGACCACCCTAGGTGACATGGTGAAACCCTGGCTCTACAAAAGAAAACCAAAAATATTGGCCAGGCGTGGTAGCACAGGCCTATAGTCCCAGCCACTTGTGAGGCTGAGGTGGGAAGATGACCTGAGCCAGGAGTTTGAGGCTGCAGTGAGCTATGATGGTGCCAACTGCACTCCAGCCTGTGCCACAGAGTGAGACCCTGTCTCTAAAAAAGAGAAGACAAGAAAAGCTAGGCCTGCTCTTACTTACCCTCAAAGCCTCCAGGGCCAGGAGGACTACCTTTCAACTAATACCACCTTTCTACCTTTCCAGATATGGTATCAGAACCAGTCCTTTTTTTTTTTTTTTTTTGAGACAGTCTCGCTGTGTCGCCCAGGCTGGAGTGCAGTGGCACGATCTCGGCTCACTGCAACCGCCACCTCTTGGGTTCAAGCGATTCTCCTGCCTCAGCCCCCAAAGTAGCTGTGATTACAGACATGCACCACTACGCCTGGCTAATTTTTGTATTTTTATTTTTTTATTTTTTTATTTTTTTGAGATGGAGTTTCCCTCGTCGCCCAGGCTGGAGTACAATGGTGCGATCTCAGATCACTGCAACCTCCACCTTCCGGGTTCAAGCGATTCTCCTGCCTCAGCCTTCCAAGTACCTGGGATTACAGGGGCCCACCACCACGCCCAGCTAATTATTTTATTTTTATTGTATTTTATTTTATTTTTTTGAGATACAGTCCAGCTCTGTCGCCCAGGCTGAAGTGCAATGGTACGATCTTGGCTCACTGCAACCTCCACCTCCCAGTCTCAAACGATTCTCCCTACCTCAGCCTCCTGAGTAGCTGAGACTACAGGCGCATGCCACCGCGCCCAGCTAATTTTTGTATTTTTAGTAGAGATGGGGTTTCGCCATTTTGGCCAGGGTGGTTTTGATCTCTTGACCTTGTGATCCCCCTGCCTTGGCCTCCTAAAGTGCTGGGATTACAGGCGTGAGCCACCATGCCTGGCCTATTTTTTTGTATTTTTAGTAGAGAAGGGTTTCACCATGTTGGCCAGGCTGGTCTCGAACTCCTAACCTAAGGTGATCCGCCTGCCTCAGTCTCCCAGACTGCTGGGATTATAGACATGAGCCACCACATCCAGCTAATTTTTGTATTTGTAGTAGAGATGGGGTTTCACCATGTTGGCCAGACTGGTCTCAAACTTCTGACCGCCGGTGATCCATCTGCCTTGGCCTCCTAAAGTGCTGGGATTACAGGTGTGAGCCACTGTACCCAGCCCAGTCGAGAATGTCATTGAAGGAACAAGAGCCCTCTCTGGAGACCTCCTTGAAGCCAATACAGGTGCCCTGGAGCCAAGGATCTCTGTCCCCAGCTTGTCTAAACCCCAAGAGCTACAATGTCCAGGGCCCCCGCAGCTCCTCAAGTGTTCAGAAAGTCTAAGCAAGAGAGGCAATCAGGTACTCACCAAAGTACTCCCACCCCCACCCCAAGTCAGCTTTTAAACTGTCAATCAGAATCCGAGCGCCAGAGCAGGGGAAGTTGTTCATACCTGTAATCCCAGCGCTTTGGGAGGTCCAAGCAGGAGGATCACTTGAGGCCAGGAGTTTGAGATAAGCTAGGGCAACATAGAGAGACCCTGTCTCTCTGAAGGTTTTTTTTTCAATTAGCCAGCCATGGTGGTGAAAGCCTGTAGTCCCAGCTACTTGGGAGGCTGAGGAGGGAGCCTCAACTTCTTGAGCCCAGGAGTTCAAGACTGTAGTGAGCTATGATCACACCACTGTACTCCAGCCGGGTGACAGAGCAAGACCCAGTCTCCAGACTCTAAAACAAAAGAAAGCAAAAAAAAAAAAAAAAAAAATCTGAGCCCCAAAGTGGGAAGGTGAAGCAATGGGGGAGCAATTACTAACTCTTGGGCTAGGACAGTTCACCGCTGGATAAATGCCCTCTAAAAAGCTCAGCCCGCAGCCTTCCTGGCCTCATGTGTTCTCCAGAGCATCACAGTCCAGCCTCTGCACGCCAGATAAGCAAGTATTACCCAAAGGCAGGGGCCCAAGAGGAAGACTGCAGGCCTGAGATAACACTCACAGGGCAGTGGCCGGGCCTGACACAGGGTGCCTGCTGCTGTCCCTCCCAAGTCCCTGCAACCAGAACCTTCAGCTCAGAGGCCAAAGGGGAAGCGGCTGGGCTCTTTGCGGGAAGGCGGGCAGAGGCGAGTCCTTTCCTCCATCCCAGCCCCTCTGAGGATAGGTCTTTACGTTTCCTTTTTTTTTCTTTTAAGACAGGGTCTTGGCCGGGCGTGGTGGCTCACACATGTAATCCTAGCACTTTGGGACGCCGAGGTGGGCAGGTCACCTGAGGTCAAGAGTTCAAGACGAGCCTGACCACATGGAGAAAACCCGTCTCCACTAAAAATACAAAAAAATTAGCCAGGCATATTGGCGCATGCCGGTAATCCCAGCTACTTGGGAGGCTGAGGTCGGAGAATCGCTTGAACCTGGGAGGCATAGGTTGCGGTGAGCTGAGATCGCGCCATTGCACTCCAGCCTGGGCAACAAGAATAAAATTCCATCTCAAAAAAAAAAAAAAAAAAAAAGACAGGGTCTTGGCCGGGCGTGGTGGCTTATGCCTGTAATCCCAGCACTTTGGGAGGTCAAGGCAGGTGGATCACCTTAAGTCAGGAGCTCGAGACCAGCCTGGCTCACGTGGCAAAACCCCGTCTCTACTAGAAGTACAAAAATTACTCAGGCATGGTGGCGGGCACCTGTAATCCCAGCTACCTGGGAGGCTGAGGCAGAAGAATCGCTTAAACCCGAGAGACAGAGTTTGCAGTGAGCTGAGATTATGCCACTGCACTCCAGCATGGGTGAGAGCGAGACTTCATCCCCCTCCAAAAAAAAAAAAGACAGGGTCTCACTCTGTTACCCAGGCTAGAATGCAGTGGTGTGATCTCAGTTTACTGCAACCTCAGCCTCCTGAGTTCAAGCAATTCTCCTGCTTCAGCCTCTCGAGTAGCTGGGGCTACAGCTGTGTGTCACCACACCCAGCTAATTTTTGTATTTTTAGTAGAGACAGGGTTTCACCATGTTGGCCAAGCTGGTCTCACTGCTGACCTCAAGTGATCTGCCCGCCTCGGCCTCTCAAAGTGCTGGGATTACAGGCTTGAGCCACCACCCCTGGCCTGGTCTTTACATTTCTGCAGATAACCAGATATTACAGGAACTATCCCAGCTCCTGTATAGGATGTTCTAATGTCTCTTCTATCAGGGATAAAACAAAACAAAACAAACAAATAAACAAGAACAGGTAAATCTGCTAATGCAAGGCCTGCAAACCACCAAAATTATACTAGCAGCTTCTATCTGTCAAGAACCAGATACTGTGCCAAGCAATCTCCATACATAGTCATCATCTCACTGAACTCGAAACAGTTGTTATAAGTGTCTCCTTCAAAGGTCACCTTCCTGGAGAAGCCTTCTCGACAATGCTGTCTGGGGCCTGACGCATTGGCTCATGCCCGTTATCCCAACACTTTGGGAGGCTGAGGTAGGAGGAGAGTGTGAGCCCAGGAGTTTGAGAGAAACCTGGGCAACATAAAAAGACCTCGTCTCTCCAAGAAATACAAAAATGAGTCGGGCGTGGTGGTGTGCGCCTGTAATCCAGCTACTCAGGAGGCTGAGGTGGGAGAATCGTTTGAGCCCAGAAGGTTGAGGCTGTGGTGAGCCATGATTGCATGACTGCACTCCAGCCTGGGCCACAGAGCAAGACCCTGTCTCAATCAATCAAGTGCCACTGGGGTCCACTTGATTCCCCTCGTGGCATGTGTCCCTGTCTGAAACATTCTACTTATTCATCTACGTATTTAGCCATGTCTGTTGTTCCACCCTGCAGTGAATTCTATAAAAAAGGGACCCTGTCAGATTGCCTCCTGCTGTCCCCAGCACCTGGCCCTGGCCCTGTGTCTAGCCCAGAGCTGCTGCATTTCTGGTTGCTACTGCAGTCATTTCTCTTTTTCTTTTTTTATTTTTTGAGACAGAGTCTCGCTGTCTCGCCTAGGCTGGAGTACAGTGGCCGATCTCAGCTCACTGCAATCTCCACCTCCTGGATTCAAGGGATTCTCGTGCCTCAGCTTCCCGAGTAGCTGGGATTACAGGCACCCACCACCATACCTGGCTAACTTTTGTATTTTCAGTAGAGACGGGGTTTCACCATGTTGGCCACATTGGTCTCAAACTCCTGACCTCATGATCCACACTTCAGCCTCCTAAAGTGCTGGGATTACAGGCGTGAGTCACCACGCCTGGCCTATTTCTTTTCTTTCTTCTGTTCTTTTTTTTTTTTTTTTTGAGGCAGGGTCTCACTCTGTCACCCAAAAGGCTGGAAAGTAGTGTAGTAATCCTCCCACCTCAGCCTCCTGAGTAGCTCTGCACACCACCACATCCAGCTAATTTTTCTATTTTTTTGTAGAGATGGTGTTTTGCCAAGTTGCCCAGGCTGGTCCTAAACTCCTGGCCTCCAGTGAACTGCCCGCCTTGGCCTCTCAAAGTGTTGGGATTACAGGCAGGAGCCACCACACACAGCCTGGAGATAGATCTCATTGAGTCTTCACAACAAACCAATAACTACACCCCATGATGGGGGAAGAGGCCGATGCTCAGAGAGAGGCATCTACCTTCCCAAGGTCACACAGCTGGGAAGGGGTGGTGTCAGAACTTGAACTTAAAACAGTCCAGGGAGTGGGTCTGGACCTCAAGAGACCTGGGTTCTTTAACTCCTGGCCCTCCTGGCTCTGCCACCAATGCTGGGTGTCCTGGTTCAAGTCATTTTGCTTCTCTGGGCCTCATTCTAATGATGGGGCTGGTGGAATCTGTCTGTGGAGGGGTCTCCTGAGAAGGAGTCTCCAGGCTGAATTCATCAAGTAAAGCTCAGCCTTAGCTAGGCTTGTCTAGGGTGGCACTGAGGCCCCCCAGTCTTTTCCATACCTGCCCAGGCTCCTTTTCCTGAAGGTAGGAAACAGAGGGCAGAGGAATCAGAGGGCCCTAAAACTCCCTACAGTGTGATCTCAGGCAGCTGTTTTACTCTCTCAGCCTCAGTAATCTCATCCATAAAATGAGTGTTATAGGCCGGGCAAAGCGGCTCACGCCTGTAATCCCACCACTTTGCGCACTTTGGGAGCTCAAGGAAAGTGGATCACTTGAGGCCAGGAGTTCAAGACCAGCCCAGTCAACATGGTGAAACCACCTCGTTTCTGCTAAAAAGACAAAAACTGGCCAGGCATGGTGGCGGGCATCTGTAATCGCAACTACTCGAGAGGCTGAGGTGAGAGAATCACTTGAACCTGGGAGGCAGAGGTTGCAATGAGCTGAGATCGTGTCACTACATTCCAGGGCAACAGAGAGAGACTCCATCTAAAAAAAAAAGAGGGAGTGTCATAATATGTAGTTCACAAATTAGTAAAAGTTAAGAAATTAATTATTAGCTCCTATTATAATTACTATCATCAGCTTACAGAGCTGTTGATGAGAGGCCACACAGTCAACCCCTGGCACACACAGTAAGTGCTCAATAAAAGCTCACTATTGGCCGGGCGTGGTGGCTCAAGCCTGTAATCCCAGCACTTTGGGAGGCCGAGATGGGCGGATCACGAGGTCAGGAGATCGAGACCATCCTGGCTAACACGGTGAAACCCCGTCTCTACTAAAAAATACAAAAAAATTAGCCGGGCGAGGTGGTGGGCGCCTGTAGTCCCAGCTACTCGGGAGGCTGAGGCAGGAGAATGGCGTGAACCCAGGAGGCGGAGCTTGCAGTGAGCTGAGATCTGGCCACTGCACTCCAGCCTGGGCGACAGAGCGAGACTCCGTCTCAAAAAAAAAAAAAAAAAAAAAAAAAAAAAAAAAAAAAAAAAAAAAAAAAAAAAAAAAGCTCACTATTGGCCGGGCATGGTGGCTCATGCCTGTAATCCCAGCACTTTGGGAGGCCGAGGTGGGTGGATCACGAGGTCAGGATATCGAGACCATCCTGGTTAACACTGCCTCTACTAAATATATATATATATATATAAAAATTGGCCGGGCGTGGTGGCTCAAGCCTGTAATCCCAGCAGTTTGGGAGGCCGAGACAGGCGGATCACGAGGTCAGGAGATCGAGACCATCCTGGCTAACACGGTGAAACCCCCTCTCTACTAAAAAAAAAAAAAAAAAAACTAGCCTGGCAAGGTGGCGGGAGCCTGTAGTTCCAGCTACTCGAGAGGCTGAGGCAGGAGAATGGCCTAAACCCGGGAGGCGGAGCTTGCAATGAGCTGAGATCCAGCCACTGCACTCCAGCCTGGGCGACAGAGTGAGACTCCGTCTTAAAAAAAAAAAAGTAGCTGGGCGTGGTGGTGGGCGCCTGTAGTCCCAGCTACTCGGGAGGCTGAGGCACGAGAATGGCGTGAACCTGGGAGGTAGAGCTTGCAGTGAGTGGGAGATCACGCCACTGCACTCCAGCCTGGGCGACAGAGTGAGACTCCATCTCAAAAAAAAAAAAAAAACTTAATATTTTTTAGGGTAAATGTGGAGGTTGTCATTGCATTCATTCCTCTTCCCTTACCATAGAGAGGCTCCTGTGTGTCCTTCAGTTCCTTTAGGCGCTGCATGAGAAACGAGGTTCCAATCCCACCTCTACTTCTTATGTGCTGTGTGGCCCTGGGCAAGACACTTAACCTCTCTAAGCCTGGACTCTCTCATCTGTATAACAGGGGACATTTCTAGTGCTTCCATCTACTCAGTATGGTTTCAAAAGAACTGAATGAGCTCAATATGTCCGTTTTTTTTTTTTTTTTTTTTTTTTTTTTTTTGAGACGGAGTCTTGCTGTGTCGCCAGGGCTGGAGTGCAGTGGCCGGATCTCAGCTCACTGCAAGCTCCGCCAATATGTCCATTTGATAACCCTGTTTTGAGCACCCATATAGTACAGGGTATCCTGTTTGAGCATCTTTGTGCAAAGTGGCTGGCTCTTTATATTATAACTTACTATTTTGCAGGTAGAGAGGCTCTGAGAAGGAGGTTGGGGAAGGGCATTGGCCACTTAGTAGTTGCCCACTGTGTGTCAGACGCTTTCCGCACCAGCCACCTCCTTCCTGAGTCCTCCCAGAAGCCCCAGCAGGTTGGCAATGGGATGACCCAGTTTCACAGGTGGGGAAACCGAGGCTCGGAGAGGCGCCTACTGTGTACCGGACCCCGGGGACCTCTCACCGGCCTTGACACGGGAACTGGGGTCCCCGCGTCCCCGAGAAGGCTGTGGTCAAGGGATCGAGCCCAGCCGTCCCGCCCGGGTTCCGAGCTCCGGCCTCGAACCCGGGGCCAGCCCGCGGACTGGCGTCCTCCGACCCTACCTGCAGGCCCATGCCTACCTGATACGCGGCCGGGCCGGGCGGCCGCGCAGGCCCCTCCGTTCGCCCCGGCCCGGGTCCCGGCCCGGCCCGGCCCGTAGGCGCCACTAGCTCCGCTCCGGCCGGCACCTGCGTCCGGGCACCGCCCGCCGAGCCGACAGCGCCGCGGGCCAATAGCGACCGCCTCTCGCTCGCACTCGCCAATCGCCACGCACGTCCCGCCCTGAGAGGCGGGGCCGGAGGCGGTAGGGACGCCGTGGGCCGCACAGGCCGCGCTGCGCCGCAGCTGCTGACTCCGCCCCTGCCGCGTCTTGGCTCCGCCCCCAGCTCCGGCTCCGCCCCCAGCACTGGTCCCGCCCTAGCCCAGCCCAGGCACCAGGGGTGCTGCTGCGCCACCTGCAGACCGCCATCGTCCTGTAATAAATAAAACCGCTGCAGAATTCAACTTTATTATTATTTTTTTTTGAGACTAGCAGTGGCTCACGCCCGTAATCCCAGCACTTTGGGAGGCCGAGACGGAAGAATCGCTTAAGCCCAGAAGTTGGGGACCAGCCTGGGCAACATAGTGAGATCCCGTCTCTACAAAAAATTTAAAAGTTAGCCGAGCGTGGTGGTGCGGGCCTGTAGTCCCAGCTGCTCTGGAGGCTGAGGCAAGAGGATCACTTGAGCCCAGGAGTTCGAGGCAACATAGTAAACTTGGGCAACATAGTAAACTCACCCACCCCCATCTCTAAGACAGATCAATTTTCAAAAAAATCCTGCACTGTGGCCGAGAGCGGTGGCTCACGCCTGTAATCCCAGCACTTGGATCATTTGAGGTCAGGAGTTTGAGACCAGGCCGGCCAACATGGTGAAACCCCATCTGTACTAAAAATACAAATAATTGGCTAGGTTTGGTTGTGGGCACCAGTAATACCAGCTACTCAGGAGGCTGAGGCAGGAGAATTGCTTGAATCTGCAAGGCGGAGGTTGCAGTGAGCAGAGATCTTGCCACTGCATTCTAGCCTGGGTGACACAGCCAGACTCTGTCTCCAAAAAAAAAAAAAGTTTCCAATAAAGTCCTTTAAAAATCCAAAATCCAGGCCAGGCACAGTGACTCATGTCTGTAATCCCAGCTCTTTGGGAGCCCAAGGCAGGAAGGTCTCTTGGGTCCAGGAGTCTGAGACCTCATCTCTACAAAATAAAATAAAATAAAAATATTAGCCAGGCGTGGTGGCATTCTCCTGTGGTCCCAGCTACTTGGGAGGCTGAGGTGAGAGGATCAGTTGAGCCCAGGAGTTCTGAGCTGCAGTGAGCCATTACCTCACCACTGCATTCCAGCCTGGGCAACAGAGCAAGATCCTGTGTGAAAAAATAAAAATTCCCTAATCCATCCCAGGATCAAGTGTTGTATTTTGTTGTTATGACTCTAATTTAGTCTCTCTTTCTGGAACATTTTATCAATCTTACCTTCTCTCCATGACATCAATATTTTTCAAAAATTCCAGGCTAGTAATTTTGCAGAAAGTCCTTCCATTGCTATTTGTCTAACACTTCCTCATGATTTTGCATTTGTGGCAGGAAACAGACGTGACATTGTGTTTTCAGGATGCATACAATGTTGATTTTGTCCACGACCGATTATGCTAACTTGGTTCAAATGGTGTCTGCCAGTTTCTCCAGTGTGAGTTAGTGTGTTACACTTTGGTTTTTTGTTGTTGTTGTTGTTTTTAGTATTTTATTTAATTTTAATTTTTTTTTTGAGACAGGGTCTCACTCTGTCACCCAGGCTGGAGTGCAATGGTGTGGTCTCAGCTCACTGCAACCTCTGCCTCCCCGGTTCAAGCCATTCTCCTGTCTCAGCCTCCCCAGTAGCTGGGATTACAGGCGCACGCCATCACGCCCAGCTAATTTTTGTGTTTTTAGTAGAGACAGGTTTCACTATGTTGGTCAGGCTGGTCTCGAACTCCTGACTTCGAATGATCTGCCTGCCTTGGCCTCCCAAAGTGCTGGGATTACAGGCGTGAGCCACCGTGCCCGACCAGTTTTTTTCTTTTTTTTTTGCGATGGAGTCTCACTCTGTGGCCCAGGATGGAGTGCAGTGACCCAATCTTGGCTCACTGCAACCTCCGCCACCAGTTCAAGTGATTTTCCTACCTCAGCCTCCTGAGTAGCTGTGATTACAGGCCCGCGCCACCATGTCTGGCTAATTTGTGTGTTTTTAGTAGAGATGGGGTTTCACCATGTTGGCCAGGCTAGTCTCAAATTCCTATCTCAGGCGATCCACCCGCCTCAGCCTCCCAGAGTGCTGGGATTACAGGCATGGGCCACTTTCCACTTTTGTTAATAAGTGCTTTCTGGGGAGATACTTCAAAAGTAATTAAATAGCCTGTTCCTCAACACATTCCGTTTCCAAGAACTTAATATCAATTGATGACCCTTGCCTGTGTCAGTTATTACTATAATGGCAACCAAATGGTGATTTTTTTTTTTTCTTTCTTTCTTTCTTTTTTTTTTTGAGACAGAGCCTTGCTCTGTCGCCCAGGCTGGAGTGCAGTGGCGCGATCTCGACTCACTGCAAGCTCCGCCTCCTGGGTTCACGCCATTCTCCTGCCTCAGCCTCCCCAGTAGCTGGGACTACGGGTGCCTGCCACCACGCCCACCTCATTTTTTGTATTTTTTTTTTTAGTAGAGACAGGATTTCACCGTGTTAGCCAGGATGGTCTCGATCTCCTGACCTCATGATCTGCCCGCCTCAGCCTCTCAAAGTGTTAGGATTACAGGCGTGAGCCATCGTGCCTGGCCCCAAATGGTGATTTTTCTAATTCCATCTTGGAGCATTTCCTTACTAACTGGCTCAACAAATTCTTCCAGGCTTACTTGTCTTACATTTTGTCTGCCCCAGTCCTGGACTCAACCATTTTTCCAAAGAGCCCTGGTTCATTTTAGTATGAATGATATTTTATTTATTTATTATTTATTTATTTTATTTATTTCGAGACGGAGTCTCGCTCTGTCACCCAGGCTGGAGTGCAGTGGCGCAGTCTCAGCTTACTGCAAGCTCCACCTCCTGGGTTCACGCCATTCTCCTGCCTCAGCCTCCCAAGTAGCTGGGACTACAGGCGCCCGCCGCCACGCCCGGCTAATTTTTTGTATTCTTTAGTAGAGACGGTGTTTCACCATGTTAGCCAGGATGGTCTTGATCTCCTGACCTCGTGATCCGCCCACCTTGGCCTCCCAAAGTGCTGGGATTACAGGTGTGAGCCACCGTGCCCAGCCAATATTTTGTTTTATTTTATTTTGAAATGGAGTCTCCCTCTATTGCCCAGGCTAGAGTGCAGTGGTGCAACTTTGGCTTACTGCAACCTCCATCTCCTGGGTTCAAGCAATTCTCCTGCCTCAGCCTCCTAAGTAGCTGGGACTACAGGTGTGCGCCACCATGCCCCGCTAGTTTTTTTGTATTTTTAGTGGAGATGGAGTTTCACCATATTGGCCAGGTTGGTCTCAAACTCCGGACCTCGTGATCCACCCCCGCCTAAGCCTCCCAAAGTGCTGGGATTAAAGACATGAGCCACCATGCCCAGCCTTAATTTTTAAATAATAAATAGAGACGGGGCTTGTTATGTGACTCAGGCTAGTTTTGAGCTCCTGGGCTCAAATGATCCTCCTGCCTCGACCTCACAAAGTGGTAGGATTACAGGCGTGAGCCACTGTGCCTGGCAGATAATTTCATTTATTTATTTATTTATCTTTTTTTTTTTTGAGATGAAGTTTTGCTCTGTTGCCCAGGCCGGAGTGCAATGAAACGATCTTGGCTCGCTGCAATTTCCGTCCCCCAGGTTGAAGGAATTCTCCTGCCTCAGTCTCCTGACTAGCTGGGATTACAGTCGTGCGCCACCATGCCCGTCTAGAATTTGCATTTTTAGTAGAGACGGAGTTTCACCATGTTGGCCAGGATGGTCTGGAATTCCTGATCCCAGCACTTTGGGAGGCCAAAGTGGATGGATTACTTGAGGTCAGGAGTTTGAGACCAGCCTAACCAATATGGTAAAACCCCATCTACACTAAATATACAAAAATTAGCTGGGCATGATGGCGTGCACCTGTAGTCCCAGCTACTCGGGAGGCTGAGACAGGAGAATTGCTTGAACCTGGGAGGCAGAGGTTGCAGGGAGCCGAGATTGTGCCACTGCACTCCAGCCAGGGTGACAGAGCCACTCTGTCTCAAATAAATAAATAAATACACAAAAAAGAAATGAAAAAAAAGAAGGTTGGGCATGGTGTCTTACACCTGTAATTCCAGCACTTTGGGAGGCCAAGGCGGATGTATCACATTAGGCCAGTAGTTTGAGACCAACCTGGCCAATGTGGTAAAATCCCATCTCTACTAAAAACACAAAAATTATCTGGGCATGGTGGCACATGCCTGTAATCCCAGCTACTTGGGAGGCTGAGGCATGAGGATCACTTAAACCTAGGAGGTGGAGGTTGCAGTGAGCTGAGACAGAGTGAGAGTGACTAAAAAAAAAAGACCTGTCTCGGCCGGGCGCGGTGGCTCAAGCCTGTAATCCCAGCACTTTGGGAGGCCGAGACGGGCGGATCATGAGGTCAGGAGATCGAGACCATCCTGGCTAATACGGTGAAACCCCGTCTCTACTAAAAAATACAAAAAAAACTAGCCGGGCGATGAGGCGGGCGCCTGTAGTCCCAGCTACTCGGGAGGCTGAGACAGGAGAATGGCGTGAACCCGGGAGGCGGAGCTTGCAGTGAGCTGAGATCCGGCCACTGCACTCCAGCCTGGGTGGCAGAGCAAGACTCCGTCTCAAAAAAAAAAAAAAAAAAGACCTGTCTCAAAGAAAAAAAAGTAACCTGGCTGGGCGGCGCAGTGGCTCACGCCTGTAATCTCAGCACTTTGGGAGGCCAAGGAGGGCGCATCACGAGGTCAAGAGATGGAGATCATCCCGGCTAACATGGTGAAACCCCGTCTCTACTAAAAATACAAAAATTTAGTCTGGCATGGTGGCACGCACCTGTAGTCCCAGCTACTGGGGGAAGCTGAGGCAGGAGAATTGCTTGAACCTGGGAGGCAGAGGTTGCAGTGAGCCGAGATCTCACCACTGCACTCCAACCCGGCGACAGAGCAAGACTTCATCTCAGAAAAAGAAAAAAAAAGAAATTTGCACATCAGCATTTTGTAACCACTAATGGATTATGAAGCTTGGTAATGCTCATTAGCAGCTGCTAATGCCACAAAAGAGGGAAACATGAATCCAATGTGTCTTCTAACGTATGCACACGACACTAGCTAGGCAGCGCTCAATCCAGTCCTGACTCTAATCAAACCTTTAGGTCTTTTTTTTTTTTTTTGAGACAGGGTCTTACTCAGTTGCCCACACTGAAGTGCAGTGGTGCTATCTCTGGTCACTCCAACCTCCGCCTTCCAGGTTCAAGTGATCCTCCTGCTTCAGCCCCTGGAGTAGCTGGGATTACAGGCATCTGCCACCACGCCCAGCTAATTTTTGTATTTTTATTAGAGACGGGGTTTCGCCCTGTTGGCCAGGCTGGTCTCAAACTCCTGACCTCAAATGATCTGCCTGCGTCGGCCTCCCAAAGTGCTGGGATTACAGGCATGAGCCACTGCACCCAGCCCATAATAAAACATTTCTTTTTTTTTTTGAGATGGAGTCTCGCTCTGTCGCCCAGGCTGGAGCGCAGTGGTTGGAGCTAAGCTCACTGCAAACTCTGCCTCCCAGGTTCATGCCATTCTCCTGCCTCAGCCTCCCAAGTAGCTGGGATTACAGGCGCCCGCCACCTCACCCGGCTAGTTTTTTGTATTTTTTTTTAGTAGAGACGGGGTTTCACCATGTTAGCCAGGATGGTCTCCATCTCCTGACCTCGTAATCCACCCGCCTTGGCCTCCCAAAGTACTGGGATTACAGGCTTGAGCCACCACGCCCGGCCTAATAAAACATTTCTTAAAAGTTGGTATACTTCTTCCCCGTCTCCATTCATTCATTCATTCATTCATTCATTCATTCACCGTGACAGTGTCTCCCTCTGTTGCCCGGGCTGGAGTGCAGTGGTGTGATCACAGCTCACTGCAGCCTCTACCTCCCTGACTCAACTGATCTTCCCATCTCCGCCTCCCAAGTAGGTGCGTGCCACCATGCCCGGCTAATTTTTGTATTTTTCGTAGAAACGTGGTTTCATCATGTTGCCCAGGCTGGTCTTGCATTCCTGGGCTCATGCAATCTGCCCGCCTTGGTCTCCCAAAGTGCAGTAATTACAGAAATGAGCCATGCTCAGTGTTTCTTTATTATTTTTTTAGAGACTAGGTCTTGCTGTGTTGCCCTGGTTGGACTGTAACTCTTGGGTTCAAGTGATCCTTCTCTCTCTCTTTTTCATTGGCAGTTTCTACTAGAAATCCTCCTGTTGCCCGGGTGCGGTGGCTCACGCCTGTAATCCCAGCACTTTCAGAGCCCAAGGTGGGCAGATCATGAGGTCAGGAGATAGAGACCATTCCGGCTAACACAGTGAAACCCCGTCTCTACCAAAAAAAAAATCGGCCAGATGTGATGGCATGCGCCTGTAATCCCAGCTACTCAGGAGGCTGAAGCAGGACAATTGCTTAAACTCAGGAGGCGGAGGTTGCAATGAGCGGAAATCAAGCCACTGCGCTCCAGCCTGGGCAACAGAGCAAGACTCTGTCTCAAAAAAAAAAAAAAAAATTCTTCTGTCTCAGACCCAGAGTAGCTGGGACTACAGGTCACACCACGGTGCCCAACTATCTTCCCAGCCTTTTATCCACTTCTTAGAGTTTTCTGGCTCATAGCTGGTACACAATAAATGCTGGGAAAAGCCTCGTAACTTAGCAGTGACACACACAGTTCTGGGTTTGAAACCTGTTTGCATCTTACTAATTGTGGGACCTTAGGGGAATCGCTTAACTTCTGTAAAAGGGGCCAGTATATTATGCCCACCTCCTTGGGTTGTTGCAAATAACAAATAATGATGTGTGAAAGATTTAACATGGTCCCTAGGAAAAGTACATGTAGAATTGCCATATGAGTTGGGTGCATAAACTTAGAATTGCCATACGGGCCAGGCGTGGTGGCTCATGCCTGTAATCCCAACATTTTGAGAGGCTGAGGTGGGTGGATTGCTTGGGCCCAGGAGTTCGAGACCAGCCTGGCAACATAGTGAAATCCCGCCTCTACAAAAAATACAAAAATTAGTGAGGTGTCCTGGTGTGTGCCTGTGGTTCCAGCTACTTGGGAGGCTGAGGTGGGAGGATGGCTTGAGCCTGGGAGGTGGAGGTTGCAGTGAGCCGAGATCATGCCACTGCACTCCAGCCTGGGTGACAGCAGAGGGAGAGCCCGTCTAAAAATAAAAAAAAAAAAAAAAAAGGCCAGGCGCAGTGGCTCACGCCTGTAATCCCAGCCCTTTGGGAAGCTGAGGTGGGCAGATCACCTGAGGTCGGGAGTTCAAGACCAGCCTGACCAACATGGAGGAGCCCTGTCTCCACTAAAAATACAGAATTAGTCGGGCATGGTGGCGCATGCCTGTAATACCAGCTACTCGGGAGGCTGAGGCAGGAGAATCCCTTGAACCCGGGAGGCAGAGGTTGTGGTGAGCCAAGATCACGCCATTGCACTTCCAGCCTGGGCAACAAAGAGTGAAACTCCATCTCAAAAAAAATAAAAAGGTAAGTTTTATGTTATGTGTATGTTACCATAATAATAAAAGATTTAAGAACAGAGTCTGGCAGAGTGAGCATGACGTGCTTATTAAATCACTGAAATCAAAGTAATTAAACTGGCATTGCTGGCCTCTGACTCTTAAGGGGACATGGAGTATATCAGTCACTCCCCACCTCAGGCCTAGCAGATAGTGGAGGCTGGAGAAATATTTGTTGATCTTTTGACTGCTTGAAATTCAAGGTGCTAAGGCCAGGCACGATAGCTCACGCCTGTAATCTCAGCACTTTGGGAGGCTGAGGCGGGTAGATCATCTGAGGTTAGGAGTTTGAGACCAGCCTGGCCAACATGGGGAAACTCAATCTCTACTACAAATACAAAAATAAGCTGCGTGTGGTGGCGTGTGCCTATAATCCCAGCTACTCCAGAAGCTGAGGAAGGAGAATCCCTTGAACCTGGGTGGCGGAGGTTGCAGTGAGCTGAGATCACGCTGCTGCACTCCAGCCTGGGTAACAGAGCAAGACTCTGTCTCAAAACAAACAAACAGGGCCAGGCACGGTGGCTCACGCCTGTCATCCCAGCACTTTGGGAGCCCGAGGCGGGCAGATTACCTGTGGTCGAGAATAAATACAAAAAAATTAGCCGGGCATGGTAGCGCATACCTGCAATCTCAGCTACTCAGGAGGCTGAGGCAGGAGAATCGCTTGAACCCACGAGGCGGATGTTATGGTGAGCCAAGATCATGCCATTGCACTCCAGCCGGAGTAACAAGAGCAAAACTCGGTCTCAACAAACAAACAAAAACTCAAGGTGCTTTCTTGCACCCAATGCCTCTGTCCACCACATGACCCACCGTGCCCAAACCCAGGGGAATCCGTGTCCCTGGGGTCTGTTTGAATGGGCCCTGGAGCCCAGGGTGCCTCCCCTCCAATTCTGCCAGTTAGCTTTGTGCCAGGCTGCTCCCTGGGCCTGGAGCGCACACCTTGGCTCACTCCAGCTCCCGTGTCTAAACAGCTCCCAGCGACCTGGGGCTCTTCTGGGAAAAGGTGTCTGCGATCCCCTATCCCTCCAGGCAGGGCAGCCAGAATCTAGAATCAAGAGGGAATGGTGCTCTCCTCTCTCATGGGCCCCCAGGGTCTCCAGGGTGTGGGTAGCCTCTTCAGCTAGCGGCTGGAGCTTTTGGACAGCTGCTGGCAGCTCACACTGGTCCCAAGTTCACTGTGGGGTGAGGCGGAGGGAGACGCTGGATCCTGGGAAGAGGAACTCCATGCCACACATTTTGCTGCCCCTGGCATTTCCCCACTGGGCCCTCCTCCAGTGTCAGTCTAGGGTGGAAACAGCTGGCATCACCAACATGCACTGGGCAAGTCACCCCTCGTCAGGACCCCAGGGAAAGGGCGACCCTGGCAGGAGACAGTAATGAATCCTGGCCACTGCCCTTGGCTCCCGTCCCCACCAGGGGGCGCCCGCAGGCCTGGGGTCCTGGGACACGGGAGTTTAAGGTCAAAAACAGGCGGCAGCCTTCCCTCCTTCCCTGGCACAGGGGCAGCTTGGCGAGGACCCACCCAACCGCGCTGGGCCCAGGAGGCTTCCACGCTGCCCTTGGCAGGTGCTGGGGTCCTCTCGCTCCGTGTGGGGTGGGACATGGAGATGGGGGGGGTCCGGCCTGCACTGGGGAACGTGCAGCGAGAGAGGCTTCGGCCCAGGAGCTGGCGCCTGGCGCAAAGAAAGCAGACAGAGGCGCAGCAGCAGGTTTCTGTACAGGAAGTCAGATTATACATTTCAGTAATGGGCAGGGTGACGGGAACGGGGCAACAGTGCAGGGGCCACAGGGAGAAGAAGAGATCGAGAGCTGGGGTTTGGCATAAATCTTACAAAGTGTATAAAGAATCTGTGTTTCTCTACATTAACAAAAACCAAAGGCTACAAGAGCGGTTGTATATACAAAACACGGAAATATTGCTTCACTTGCAAACAGGTTCCAGACCAGATGGGGAGACGAGACAGAGGAGGGGGACAGGGAGGGCCGAGAGGGCGGGCACGCTGCGTGCAGGAGAGGGGACTGGGGAGAGGAGAGGGGAGAGGGGAGGTGGGGACGGGCTTCTCCCTGCATCAATCAACAGGCAGAGGTGAAAGGCCTGTGCGAGCTGCTGTGCGCTGAGGAGCGGGTGGGCGCTAAGAGCCCGGGGGGTCCGCCTGCCCCGGTCCCCACTGCCTGGTTCTTCGGGCTTTGGCCCAGAGCAGGGTTCTGGGTGGGGACGACGGGCTGGCTGGGCCACCCAGCCACAGAGGGAGGGAGGCAATCGCTCCCTGGAGTCGGCCGAGGAAAAGGGGAGAAGGCGACGCCGTCCGCCCGTCCTCCTCACCTCTGGCCAGCCCGGTCCATCCTGCCGCCCCCCCCGAACCCCGCCAAGATGTCGGCGGGGACCCGAGTTTCATGGGTGCAGCAAACCCGGGCTTCTAGCTTTTCCCCGGGCAGGACGGGGTAGCACTGGCTCCTGTCCTTCCTGGGCCCCGGCCTGGCCGTGCAGAGCTCACTGGGAGGGCTGGAGCGAGCCGGCCACAGAGGGACAGCAGGGAGGGGCCGGAGGACACCGTGGCGGGGGCGGGCGGAGGACGTGCACGCACGCTGGGCGGAGGCGCGGGGGTCACAGGTTCTGGCAGCACTGCAGCTTGTTGGGCTTCTGTCCGTCCGTGGTGGGCGGCACGCTGATGTCCACCACGTTGTTCCCTGGGGACTCGTCATGGGCAGCGCGGTCTGCAATCTGTTTCTGTGACACGATGCGGTAGATCTCTGTGAAGGGGATACAGGGGGACGTGGGGTGAGCCAGCATGTGCCCTGCCTGCCGAGGGGGACCACTCCCTGCAGGACTCCAGAACCCCTCTTCAGATCCCCACAGCGCCCCCATCACATCGGGTAACAAGGACAGGGGCCGCGCACCCAGTTAGGGCAGGACCCACATCTGGTCACAGCCAGCCCAGGCCGTTGGTTCCCTAAGATCAGAAGGGTCCTCCTCCCTCAGAGGTAAACTCCCAGAAGCCAAAAGGCTCCAGGTGCCTGAGGCTACCCGCCTCCCCGCAGCCCAAGAGTTAAGGCAGGGCCCCTCCCCAGGAACTGGGGCCAGGGGGTCTCTGTGTCCCAGTGCCAGCAAGGGCTAGACCTGGTCTAGCCCTTGCTGGCGCACTGGTTAACAAGCAAAGGTTAGGCGCACTAGTAGAAAAAAAAAAAAAATCAAACAAACAGGCCAGGTGCATTGGCTCACGCCTGTAATCCCAGCACTCTGGGAGGCCGAGGCAGGTGGATCACTTGAGCCCAGGAGTTGGAGACCACCAGCCTGGCCAACATGGTGAAATCCCGTCTCTACTGAAAATTACAAAAATGAGCTGGGCCTGTGGCATGCATCTGTAATCCCAGCTATTCGGGAGGCTGAGGCAGGAGAATCGTTTGAACCTGGGAGGCGGAGGTTGCAGTAAGCTGAGATTAAGTCATTGCACTCCAGCCTGGGCAAAATAGCAAGACTCCATCCCGCCCCATCAGGAAAAAAAAAAGAAAAAAATCAAAAAACGAACAAAGCAAGTGAAGGTTCAGAGGCCATGTTCCACCCTGCCTGGCTGGTACCCTCCCCACACCCAGCCAGTCCCCGGCCACCTGTGAGGATGTTCTTGAATGCTTCCTCTACGTTGGTGGAATCCAAGGCTGAGGTCTCGATGAAGGACAAGTTGTTCTTTTCTGGAACAAAGAATACTGCCTAGGTGAGTGGGGAGGTGGGGTGACAGGTTCCCACATGCTCTCAGGGACCCTGCCCACCCACCTGGCCCATCCCAAGGTCACTCCTCAAGGAAGGGAGGCCAGGGCTGTGGCCGGGGCTCCAACACTGTGCCTTCCAGACACCTCTCTGGTGCCCGCGTCTCCATCCGCTCACCTGCGAAGGCACGGGCCTCGTCAGTGGGCACGGCCCGCAGATGGCGCAGGTCACTCTTGTTGCCCACCAGCATGATGACAATGTTGCTGTCTGCGTGGTCCCGCAGCTCCTTCAGCCAGCGCTCCACGTTCTCATAGGTCAGGTGCTTGGCGATGTCATACACCAGCAGGGCGCCCACTGCGCCTCGGTAGTACCTGCAGGATCAGGGGCCCATGAGCCTCTCTGGAGGACGACTGTGGGCAGTGGCGGCGTCACAGGATAACAGCACATGTCACGCCCAGGGTGGGTCGCCCAGGGCCGAGCCAAGGGGCAGCCATTGTGACCTCAAGGGAAGGGTGTGTATCTGGAGGCCCAAGCGCTGCTCCCTGTATCTAGCTCTGAAATGAGGGGGCCTAAGGAGGGAGTTTGGGGGCTGTAGATAGAAGATACCATGAAGTCATCAAAAAAGGGAAGGGGCTGGGCGTAGTGGCTCATGCCTGTAATCCCAGCACTTTGGGAGGCTGAGGTGGGTGGATCACTTGAGGCTGGGAGTTTCAGACCAGCCTGGGCAACACGGCGAAACCCCATCTCTACTAGAAAAATACAAAAATTAGCTGGGTGTGGTGGCATGTGCCTGTAATCCCAGCTACTCAGGAGGCTGAGTGGGAGCATCACTTGAGCCTGGAAGGTCAAGCTTTCAGTAAGCCAAGATTACGCCACTGCACTCCAGCCTGGGGGACAGAGCGAGACCCTTTTCAAAAAAAAAAAAAAAAAGTGAGGGATAGGGAGAAGGAAACAGCAGCAGTGCAGAGAAAAGGCCACTGCCTACCATGCAGGGCCAGGCTCAGCCCACTGAGGAGACAGACACCCACTCTCAGCACTTTGGGAGGCTGAGGTGGGAGGATCGCTTGAACCCAGGAGGAGTTCAAGGCCGCAGTGAGCTATGATCACACCACTGCACGCCAACCTGGACAACAGAGCGAGACTTTGTCTTTAAAAATAAATAAACAGGCCGGGTGCAGTGGCTCAAGAGGTCAGGAGTTCAAGACCAGCCTGGCCAAGATGGTGAAACCCCGTCTCTACTAAAAATACAAAAATCAGCCAGATGTGGTGGCAGGCACCTGTAATCCCAGCTACTTGGGAGGCTGAGGCAGGAGAATCGCTTGAACCCCGGGGCGGGGCGGAGGTTGCAGTGAGCCGAGATCGTGACACTGCACTCCAGCCTGGGCAACACAGTGAGACTCTATCTCAAAAAAATAAAATAAAATAAATAAATAAAATAAAATAAGCCAGGCATGGTGGCACACACGTGTAGCCCCAGCTACTCAGGGGGCTGAGGCAGGAGAATCGCTTGAGCCTGGGAGGTCGAGGGGCAGTGAGCTGCAATTGTGTCACTGCACTCCACCCTGGGTGACAGAGCAAGACCCTGTCTGTCTCCAAAAAAGAGGTGGCGACAGCCAGGCATGGTGGCTCACACCTAGAATCCCAGCACTTTGGGAGGCCGAGGGGTAGATCACCTGAGGTCAGGAGTTTGAGACCAGCCTGACCAATATGGAGAAACCCTGACTCTACTAAAAATAACAAAATTAACCTGGTGCAGTGGCACGTGCCTATAATCCCAGCTACTCGGGAGGCTGAGGCAGGAGAATCGCTTGAACCCAGGAGGCGGAGGTTGCAGTGAGCTGAGATCGCACCATTGCACTCCAGCCTGGGCGACAAGAGCGAAACTCCGTCTCAAAAAAAAACACAAAGAAACAGGAGGTGACAGACCAGATGCACCTGAGGGATGAAGGACATGGGAAGGAGCCCAGAAGACCTAAACACGATGGTGGTAGGAATGACTGGGGCGCTTGGGAGGGGTCCAGAAAAAGGCAGCTGAGTGGGTCCTGATGGCTGGGAAGCCTTTGCAGGGAAGGAGGGCCAGGCCTGGGTGGGAGGATAGGAGGGGTGTGGGCCCCAGTGAGGAGGGGAGCTGAGGGAGGAGGAAGGCTGGGAAGCTGGCTGGGAAGGGGCAGCAGCAAGGCGTAGTGGCCCGAGCCAAGTCCTCACTGCACTTGGTACCCAGAGAGCCCAGAGATACCCTGGTGTGGCCAAGGCTGGACGCTGGTCTGCCTGAGGGCCCCACGGCGCATGGCTGAGGTGTTCTTCCAGCCTCACTTCCTGCTCTTGGGAGCACACTCTCCCCTTCTCCTGCCCAACTCCTACACGTCCTTCCAAGCCCACGCGCCGCATGCCCACGCCCCCAAATCTCAGCGTCCCTGCCCAGGCTGCCGACACGCACGCGGAGGTGATGGCGCGGTAGCGCTCCTGGCCGGCGGTGTCCCAGATCTGCGCCTTGATGGTCTTGCCGTCCACCTGGATGCTGCGGGTGGCGAACTCCACGCCGATGGTGCTCTTGCTCTCCAGGTTGAACTCGTTGCGGGTGAAGCGCGACAGCAGGTTGCTCTTGCCCACGCCCGAGTCCCCGATGAGCACCACTGGGCGGGGAGGCGAGGTTCTGTGAGTCCCCATGCTCCACCCACGACCACCCCCACAACCTTCCTGCCGGTTCCCTGGGTGCTGCAACACCGCAGCTGCCAACGGTGTGGAGGAGTCGGGAGAGGCCTGGAGCCCGGAGCCTGCAGGCCCCGTGCTAAGTGGTGCAGAAGTGAAGGGAGGCTCCTGCCTTCCAGAAACGGCCACTGCGGATAGCACAACACCCGCCTGTCTCTGGTCCTCAGAGCAGGGCTTTCCCAGCTGGGGCATGGGGACCCAGGCAGCCAGGTAGGCAGAGCAGCTCGAGATCCATCAACCCTGAGTCTCCACCTGCAGCCTGGTGGCCGGGCAGCCAGACACAGCTTGAGAGGGCTCCTGAGCAGGGTGACCTTGGGCAAATCACTTCATCTCTGGACTTTTTCCAAATGTGTGAACAGGGAGGCAGTCACAGGAGGAGGAAGTAAGAGCAGGCATGGCCAGGCATGGTGGCTCCGCCTGTAAACCCAGGGCTTTGAGAGGCTGAGGTGGGTGGATCACTTGAGGTCAGGAGTTCGAGACCAGCCTGGCCAACATGGTGAAATCTATCTCTATAAAAAATACAAAAATTGGCCGGGCGCGGTGGCTCAAGCCTGTAATCCCAGCACTTTGGGAGGCCGAGACGGGCGGATCACTAGGTCAGGAGATCGAGACCATCCTGGCTAACACGGTGAAACCCCGTCTCTACTAAAAATACAAAAAACTAGCCGGGCGAGGTGGCGGGCGCCTGTAGTCCCAGCTACTCGGGAGGCTGAGGCAGGAGAATGGCATAAACCCGGGAGGCGGAGCTTGCAGTGAGCTGAGATCCGGCCACTGCACTCCAGCCTGGGCGACAGAGCAAGACTCTGTCTCAAAAAAAAAAAAAAAAAATTAGCCAGGCACAGTGGCTCATGCCTGTAATCCCAGCACTCTGAAAGGCCGAGGCAGGCGGATCACGAGGTCAGGAGATTGAAACCATCCTGGCTAACACGGTGAAACCCCGTCTCTACTAAAAATACAAAAAACTAGCCGGGCGAGGTGGCGGGCGCCTGTAGTCCCAGCTACTCGGGAGGCTGAGGCAGGAGAATGGCATAAACCCGGGAGGCGGAGCTTGCAGTGAGCTGAGATCCGGCCACTGCACTCCAGCCTGGGCGACAGAGCAAGACTCTGTCTCAAAAAAAAAAAAAAAAAATTAGCCAGGCACAGTGGCTCATGCCTGTAATCCCAGCACTCTGAAAGGCCGAGGCAGGCGGATCACGAGGTCAGGAGATTGAAACCATCCTGGCTAACATGGTGAAACCTCGTCTCTACTAAAAATACAATAAAATTAGCCGGGCATGGTAGCAGGCACCTGTAGTCCCAGCTACTTGGGAGGCTGAGGCAGAATGAGGTGAACCCGGGAGCCGGAGCTTGCAGTGAGCCAAGATCACGCCACTGCACTCCAGCCTGGGTGACAGAGCGAGACTCCATCTCAAAAAAAAGAAAATTAGCCGGGCGTGGTGGCTACTGTAGCCCCAGTTACTCAGGAGGCTGAGGCAGGAGACTGGCTTTAGCCCAGGAGCTGGAGGTTGCAGTGAGCCAAGATAGCATCAGTGCACTCCAGCCTGGGCAACAGAGATTCTGTCTCCCTCCACAAAAAGAGCAGGCATTGCACAGGAAGGGACATGAGTGGGCAGCTGTCACGGTTGTTGTGGTTTCTGGTCAGGGCATGGGAAGGGTCACTGCTCCAGGTATGTAAGTGACAGGACATGAGGAGCTACCCCCACCTCAACTCCCACCTCTCCTGGTGCAGCAAACCCACATCCAGCTTTGGCACAGAGGGCTGAGTGGGGAACAGGAATGTGCCCTGGGGACGCAGCCTGGAGGAAAGAGCCTGCAGCCACCTCCCACCACCCCGGTCCCCAGGCTTAGGTCCCCTGCTGAGCTGCAGGGAGCTCCAGCCAAGGCCAAGTCCTCATTCAAGAGGCAGTCCGCGTGGCAGTCCACATGTGTGCACAGCTCCTCACAAGGCTCCAACACAGGTATGCATTGTCCCAGGAGGTGGGTGCGCAGCAGAGCAGCTTGGCAAGATGCAAACCCTGGCCCAGAAAGGAGTCAGTGCAGCATGGACAGGAGGGAGATGAGGGTTTGTGGGCAACACCACCCAGGGACGGGGGGCCTGAGCCCAGTCCACACGGGGTACGCAGCAGGCCTGTCTCATGCTGGCCACGGGGCATCAGGAACGCGTCCCTGAGCAGAGCAGGTGCCGGCTGGTCAGGCCAGGGGTGAGCCACACTGTAAAGCGTTTCCTGTCCCAGCCATGGAAGCACTGTCCCTACGGGCCCAGCCGCCCCAGGCTCTGGGGTGGGGCCTGGGTGGGCTGTCCCCAGACCCAGAACATACTATGTGGGGAAGATCAGTGTGTGTGCGTGCACTTGAATACAGCCAACCAGATGCCCCAGCCAGAAGCCCCGGGGACCCCTAAATGTGGGCCTTGGGCCCTGGCACCTGAGGGTGGGTTGGCTCAGTGGCTTGGTCACCCCTGATCCCAAGCAGTTGGGGGGCATCCACTGAGGATGAGACTTCCCTGTCTGGGCAGACATGGGCATGGCTGCTCCTCCTGAGCTCGGGGAGGTGCAGGCAGCCAGGCTGAGTCCTGGCTGACACAGAGGTCCACCGGCCCCACCCAGAACCCCTGCCACATTGAGGGAGCAGGCCCTGGAGCCCACCAGGCAGCCCTCCTCTGCCCTTCCCCTGGCCACACTGTGGGGCTGTACCTACACGCTTGGAATTCTCTCCCTAGAAAACATTCTCTCCCGACCCCACTGCCTGCCCCGGGCACTGCCTGATTCTCTCCTCTCCAGACTCCGAATCCCCTGGAAGGTATCGTCTACACTCACTCATTCCACCTCCTGTCCCCCAGTCCTAGAACTCAAACCAAGCATGCTTTTTCCCCCACAGTCAGTGTCAGCCTCAGCCACCCCCACTCCCCCGGGCCCGTGCAGCAGGCACTCAGCAAGCTCTCCCTCCTTCCCTGCCTTCAGGGGCTCCACACCCCGACTCCCCTCCTCACAGTCACTCCCACTCAGTCTCCCACTCCACTTTCGAACCTCAGGGAGCCTCAAGACAGGCATCTCTGTCCTCACCCAGTCCCCAGGTGACCCCATCCAGGCTCATGGCTATAAACACCAGCCATGGGCTGGTAACTCCTATATTACCTCTCTCCCTAGAAGCCCAGACTGGCATGCCCATTGTCTCCTTCCTGTCTCCTCTGGGGCCCCAGTCCCCTCATACCCAGTAGAGCAGAGCCAAGCTCCCACTCACTCCCTAAGCCTGCTCACCCACCCCTCACCTACCCTCCTTATCTTGGTTAACTGTGGCTTGGTCCTACTAGGCACTCATGCCAAAACCTGGAGTCATTCTCGACTCCTTCCTTGCTCTTGCATCTCACAGTCAATCCTTCAGCACATTCAAAACAGATCCAAGAGAAGGGAGGATGAGGGGTACATCCCACCATGTCTCCCTGGGCGATTCCATTCCAGACTCTCAGACCCTGAAAGGTATTGTCTGTGGGGTCCCTGTGTTCACCCTCATCACCAACCAAAAGGCTGGCCTCCTGCAGCAGCCACCAGAGGGCGCCCGTGAGTGCCGAGCCAGGGCACCTCTCTCCCTCTGCAAACAACCCTCCGTGGCTCCCACCTCCCGCAGGGGAAAAGCCCCAGTCCTCCCCACTGCCCACAGGACCCTCCCCTCCTCCCTCGCGCCCCCTGGTTCATTCTGCTTCAGCCAGGCCTCCATGCTGTTTCCCCAACACGCCAGGTGTGATCCTGCCTCAGGGCCTTTGCACGGGCTGCTCCTTCTGCCAGAAATGCTCTTCTCCAGGCACGGACGTGGCTCCCGCCCTTATCCCCTTCGTGTGACCCCTTAAATGCCAGTTGGCCAAGAAGGCCCTCCCTGCTATGCTAGTAAAACCCTACTCTCTGAATTACCCTTTTCCCTGGCCCAGCTCTTCCTCCATCATTCTTGCCACTCTCTCACCTGTCAGGTGGCATTTATTTTTTGCCAGTCTGCCCCAAGGGCAGGAATCAGGTCCTGGCACAGTGCCTGGCACACAATAAACACCCAAGAAAATGTCTGTCAAATGGCTGGGCGCGGTGGCTCAAGCCTGTAATCCCAGCACTTTGGGAGGCCGAGACGGGCGGATCACGAGGTCAGGAGATCGAGACCATCCTGGTTAATACGGTGAAACCCCGTCTCTACTAAAAATACAAAAAATTAGCCGGGCGTGGTGGCGGGTGCCTGTAGTCCCAGCTACTCGGGAGTCTGAGGCAGGAGAATGGTGTGAATCCGGGAGGCGGAGCTTGCAGTGAGCTGAGATCGCACCACTGCACTCCAGCCCGGGCGACAGAGCAAAGACTCCGTCTCAAACAAAAAAAGAAAGAAAAAAAAAAGAAAAAAGAAATGTCTGTCAAATGAACAAACAAAACGCCAAAGAGGCTGGCTGAACCTCCTGGGCCCACCCCCTGCCCCATACCTGGAGGATGCCAGGTCACCACCCTTGGGCCACAGGTGAGGAGGGCAGGATCAGGCAGCCCCCTACAATCCCACCTGGTGCCCTCTCTGGTTGGCTGCTTGGAAGCCAAGAATAAAAAGAACACCAAGAATATTTGATGAGCCTGTGCTAACAAAGCTCTTGGTGTGCATTACTTCACAGAAGCCTCATGTAGCCCACTTTTACAGATGAGGAAACTGAGGCTCGGATGGGGAACAGGGTGTGGGGCAGAGCAGGACCCTGAAGCTATGCATGTTTGTTGGCTCGCCCCCACCTCCCAACGGTGCCCCCCAAGGGTCTTGTCTGGAGCCACCACCTAGGAATTGAGCCAGGCAGGATTTGAACCCAGGTCTTCCGCATCCACAGTCCAAGTTCTTCCCAACTTACTGCCACACTCGCTGTCCCACCCAAACCTCAACACGTGGCTCGGGAGTCATGATTCTGCCTTATGGGGTGGGCATTGAGGCTCTGGGCACCCCAGCTCCTACCGTGTGGGGCAGCCTGTCCACCTGGGGCAGCCGGCAAACTCCTACTCATCCTTCAAGACCCCTTGGTTCAGACCTCTCCTCTCCCCAAAGACCGCTGCTTGGACTGGCCTGCAAGACCTAAGACAACAGGGCCAGCATTCTCTCACGTCTCCATGGGTGCCCAGCATAGGGCTACCAAGTGGACTTCAGAGAAAGATGGAAAGATGGCCGGGCGCGGTGGCTCACACCTGTAATCTCAGCACTTGGGGAGGCCAAGGCAGGCGGATCATTTGAGGTCGGGAGTTCAAGACCAACCTGACTAACATGGTAAAACCCCGTCTCTACGAAAAATACAAAAATTAGCCGGGTGTGGTGGTGAGCATCTCTAGTCCCAGCTACTTGGGAGGCTGAGGCAGGAGAATCATTTGAACCCTGGAGGCGGAGGTTGCAGTGAGCCGGGATCGTGCCACTGCACTCCAACCTGGGCAACAACAGTGAGACTCCATCTCAAAAAAAAAAAAAAAAAGACGGAAAGAGGTGGCGTGAATGTGGGTGTGTGGTCCAAGGCCTCCGGACCAAACCAATAGGGATGAGAATGGGCTCCCAGGCCACCGGGGACCAGGCTGGACTCACTGTGAGGACCCCCATCCACACCACCAATCTTAACCTCCTTTCCATGGCAGCTACGGAAACCTGATCAAGGCCAGGGAGGTCTGCTCCGTTCTCATATCCTCAGGAAACAAGATAGGAAACTCGGGCCCTGCCTGGGTATCCCCCTGACATCCTCACTTCCTTCCCAGCCTTGCCCCAGCTGTACCGCCTTGGGGGCTCCTCAGCCTCATCAGTTTTTTGTTTGTTTGTTTGTTTTTTGTTTTTTTGAGACGGAATCTCCCTTACCCAGGCTGCAGTGCACTGACACGATCTCAGCTCACTGTAATCTCTGCCTCCCGGGTTCAAGTGATTCTCTTGCCTCAGCCTCCTGAGTAGTTGGGATTACAGGCCTGCACCACCACGCCCGGCTAATTTTTGTATTTTTAGTAGAGATGGGGTTTTGCCATGTTGGCCAGGCTGGTCTTGAACTACTGACCTCAAGTGATCTGCCCACCTCGGCCTCCCAAAAAGTGCTGGGATTCCAGGCGTGAGCCACGGGGCCCAGTTTTGCCCCAGGCTGCCAACCCTCAAGCACCTTGGCCAGGCTGGGTCCCCAGTGCTTTGCATGCCTCAGCTGACCACATTCTCAGGGCTGCCCCAGGGACAGATGTAAATATTATTCTCCCTGAACAGCTGGGAACACTCAACCTGGAGTGACCAAGTCAGAGCAAAGGCCAAACGGCCACTGAACAGGTAAATGGCAGGCCAGGTACAGTGGCTCACGCCTGTAATCCCAGCACTTTGGGAGGCCAAGGCAGGTGGATCACTTGAGGTCAGGAGTTCGAGACCAGCCTGACCAACATGGCGAAACCCCATCCCTACTAAAAATACAAAAATCAGCCCAGCGTGGTGGCAGGCACCTGCAGTCTCAGCTACTCAGGAGGCTGAGGCAGGAGAATCGTTTGAGCCAGGGAGGCCGAGGTGGCAGTGAGCTGAGACTAAGCCACTGCATTCCAGCCTGGATGACAAAACAGGTGAATGGGAGAGAGGCTGAGCTGCCCAGCCAGTCCCTGGCACTGGGTGCCCGATGCAGAGAGGTGGCCAGCGGGGCAGCGGCAGGGCTGGTCCAGGATGCAGGCTGGGAATGAACATGTCATTGTCTAGGACACAAGCAATCTGTTGTCTTGGGGAAATAAAGAGCCCTTGAGGACACAGCTCCCAGCATTTCCACAGAAGCTGGTGGCTTCCCTGGCTGGGAAGCGACCCCCCTACCCTAGACACGCCACTTGGCTGACAGAGCAGGCGAGCCCAGTTGGCAAAAACAAAGAGCTGGCACCTCTGAGAAGTGCTGGGTGCCCTGGCCTGCCCTGTAACAGTGTGGTGGCCCTGGGGGCCCAGACCCTAGTGCTCAGGCAGATGGAGAGGCCCTTCAGGGGAATGGGCCCTGATTCCGGGAAGAGCCTGGTGGAGCCAAGCAGCGCCCCACTCCTCCCATGAAAGCCGGTCCTCAGCATCCGAGGCCCCAGGGACTGGCACTGGGGGCCACTCTTGTCTCAGCTCTTCTCTGGGGAGGTGTCCAGAGCTAGGGCACTGGAGGGGCCCCTATTCTAAATGGGGAAAATGGTATGCTTGGGTCCCCAAACAGCAACCGGAACAGCAGGCCCACTGTGGGGTTCTGCTCAGGCTTGACGGCTGGGAGCTGCCTCTGGAGCCTCAGCAGAGAAAGGGAAGGAAGCACCAGGCAAGCCCATTCCCTGGGGACAGGAGCCACCTTGTCCTTGGGCAGGGGAGGGGCGGACAAGACCCAGAGGACAGGGTCTGGGGAAGCTGCCGCCCGTTTCCCCCACGACCCACGTCCTCCAGGGCCTTTAGGGTAGGGGAAGGGCTCAGAGAGGGCCTCAGCGGCCCTTGGGGACACAGCTACACCCATGGTGGACCCCACAGCCCCGAGTCCATCAGAAAAGAAATCAGGGGTCCTGCGGCAATTAGTGGCAGGCTATGAAAATGGCCCATGGCTAAAGGAGAAAATGTCAGGAGGATAAATGTGAGGCTCTATAATTAGGTACAAATCAACAGTGTCATTCCTGGGGGAAGGAAAGAACATTCGCAGAGGAAAACAAACAGCACACAGGGCATCACGCGGGGGATCTGCTGGCCTCGGCCGCTGAGGTCAAGGGAGCCAGTGCGTGATGTGGCCACCAAAAAAAAAAAAAAAAAAACGCAGGGGCCAGGTGTGGTGGCTCATGCCTGTAATCCCAGCACTTTGGGAGGCCGAGACAGGTGGATCACCTGAGGTCAGGAGTTCGAGACCAGCCTGGCCAACATGGTGAAACCCCATCTCTACTAAGAATACAAAAATTAGCCAGGCATGGTGGTGGGTGCCTGTAATCCCAGCTACTCGGGAGGCTGAGGCAGGAGAATCGTTTGAACCCGGGAGGCGGAGGTTGCAGTGAGCCAAGATTGCGCCACTGCACTCCAGCCTGGGTGACTAGAGTGAAATTATGTCTCAAAAAAAAAAAAAAAAAAAAAAGAAAAGAAACAGAAAAAGAAAGACAAATATTGAAAAAGAATAGAGGAGGTCCTCTGATAAGGCACAGGTGTGAAGGTGAGACGGCAGATGACCAGTTTGGGAAACGCTGACCTTGTGGGTTAGATTTTTGCTACCAACTGGCTTGAGAAGGTCAGCAGGGCACCTGCTTAGACTCAGTAAAAGGAGGCCAGTGTGGGGAGGGCAGCAGGGCAGGCCCCCCCACCCCCACACTGCCCGCCCGCCTGCCAAATGCCAGCTGCCGCAGCAGCTAGATCAGTGTTTCCAGGAAGCAGTGTCAGCAGACGGGTCCCGGGACCACACAGCCTCTCCGTTGCTCCTGACCCAGTAACTGTTCTGCTGGGAATGTACTTCAAGGAAATAACCCAAAGGGCAAAATCATGACTTGGGCAAACACTCGGAGCTGGGTCATTTAAAACAGCAAAAGGGCGAAAATAACAAGCAGGGGATAACCACAGAAACCTGGACAGGGCACGTGGGGAGCAACACTCCCTGCCGACCACAGAGCCTCACCCACCAGTGACATTATCAACCTATGTGCAGTTGCCAGAGCCCTCAGTGCCGCAGGACGACTCCAGGCCCTTGCAGAGGCACTTCCTCTCCCTCTCCACGGAAGGCTTGCGCCTCACGGACAGCTCAGGTTGGGAGACCTCTGCCCATTCCCTACAATCACAAGACGCTGGATGAGACCAGACGCAAGGCCCAGCTAGGCCTGGTGCAAGTCACAGAGCACGCTCGGAGGAACGGCTCAGCGAGGTGAGGATAACAACAGCTGATGGGGGACGCAGGCCCTTATAGAGCAGGACGCAGGGTGAAGGCACCTTGGATCCAAGGGTTAACCCTAAAGGGCTGCCATTGTCAGCCAGGGAGCCCAGCAACCAGGGCAGACGACTAGGCCAAAGTCTAGCTGGGCATAGGAGGCTCAGCTGAGAAACAAGGGACTCCAGCTTCTTCCAGCAGACCGGGCAATGGCTGCCTGATCTGACTAGGCCTTATTTGATGTTCCTAGAGCCCCCTCAGTCTCTCAGGCGGGGAAGACCCTCCAGCAGGCTGGCTGGGGACCCCGCCATCAGTGCGCACGTTGGAAGAAGGTGGTCTAACAAGCCCAAGTCCCAGATGCTGGCCACAAGCCCCTTAAGACATGCTTCCTAATTGCGCTCAGTCGGGCTCCAACACTTTATAAACTGTGTCTTTGTCACTGTGGGCTTCAGTTTCCCAATGTGTAAAAAGAGAGGCTGGTTAATATCAACCTCAAAGGGCTGCAGTGAGGATTTAACTTAGTTCATTTGCGTAAAGTGCTCAGAAAAGTGCAGGTACTGGCTTAGGCGCTGTTGAGAGTTCTAAGTGAAGAGATGGAATTCTTGCTGCACACACGGGTACCTTTCCACTCAATCCCAGCTCTGCACCCCAATCCAAGACTCCCACCACCACACACCTAACCCCCAGGCCCTCATCTCGGCCTAGCCCCCACTGTCTGCCCCGCCTATTCCCGGGCCCCACCCCCAAACACGCTGACCCAATCAGGACAGGCCTCGTGGAGCCCCGCCCCCATTTACCAAGCCCAACCCACCTATTGGTCACGCCCATCAGCCTTAGCCCCGCCTCCAAAACCCCGCCCCCGTTCCAAATCACGCTTTCAGCCCAGCCCGGCCCGCTAAATCGTGGGAAGGCTCCACCCCCTCCGGAGGCCCCGCCCTAACGGTCTCTCCCATCGCTCCGGGCCCCACCCCCGCAAGGCCCCAGCCCCGCCCCAGCGCATCCTGGGTCCCCCAGGTCTCTCCGGGCCTCTGGCTCCGCTTGGCCGCGAATCCTAGCTCGAAGCTGATGGAGCCCGGTCGGCCCCGGCCTTCCCGGCTGCCTGGCCCGCCGGGCCCCAAGCCCCGGGCTCCGGACTGGGCCCAGCGGCCTGAAGCACGGCCTTGGCCCGTCTGCCCGCCGCCTCGCCGCAACGCCCTCGCCCGTCTGTGCCCCACCGGCCGCACCTTTGAATAGGTAGTCGTACTCATCGTCCCGGGTCCCCATTGTCCTGGCGCTTCCGGCGGGATCGGCGACTCCGCAGCCCCACCACAAACACCCGACGGGGGCGGAGCCGGCGCCGCGCAGAGCGGCCGTTGAATGGCCTATCAGCGGCGGGTGGAGTAGCGACTGGCACCCGGCGAGGCCAATCAGAGGTGGAAGTAGTACTCTGAGGGTGGGCGCCGCTTGGTATCCGCCCTCCTCGCCCTCGGTGTCCTGGAGAAAGGCGGAAGGAATGCGGACCTTTTTGAAGTGACGGCCGCGACAGCCTATTAGAGGCGAGTTTAAGAGGGCGGGGCGGAAGGCTGCAGGAATGAAATGGAATGACAGACCAATTAACCAATGAGAGGCTGGATTGAGAACCTAGCCGACTATCAGAGGACCTGTCCGGGAAGGGAAATGGAGGTATGTCCAGGTGATGCTAAGATGCTTAACGTCCCGATGACGTCATAGGTCAGCGCGCGCTGCCCTGGCTTTGCCCCCTCCCAATCCCATAAATGATCATTTCCGGGGACCTCAGCGCTGGGTCCCATTTCTCTGTTGCGGTTTCCATCTCTATTTTGGGACCCACTGGGTTATCCTCCTGTGTCTCAGTTTCCTCCTCTGTAAACTGAAGAAACCCACCTCATGGAAGCTTTTGAAAATAACCAGATCAGCCGGACGCGGTGGCTCATGCCTGTAATCCCGGAACTTTGGGAGGCCAAGGCGGGAGGATCACTAAGTCAGGAGTTTGAGACCAGCCTGATAAACATGGTGAAACCCTGTCTCTACTAAAAATACAAAAATTAGCCGAGCGTGGTGGCTTGCACCAAGAGTGAATCAGCCGTCCACTTTCTGGTACTCTTTGTTTAATAAATACTTATAAATCCTTATTGGGCACCAATGCTCTCCAACAGGACCTCCTACCCCTACCCCTCTTTACCCAGTATTTTACCACATAGGTAAAATATAAATATAGGTAATATAGAAAATAAAACACATACTGCCGTATTGTCAGGTAGTGATAAATCCTATCTGTCAAAAAAACATTACGGCCAGGCATGGTGGCTCACGCCTATAATCCCAGCACTTTGGGAGGCTGAGGCGGGCAGATCACTTGAGGTCAGGAGTTTAAGACCAGCCTGGCCAACATGGTGAAACTTCATCTCTCCCAAATCTACTAAAAATACAAAAAGTTAGCTGGGCGTGGTGGCGGGCACCTGTAGTCCCAGCTACTTGGGAGGCTAAGACGGGAGAATGGTGTGAACCCGGGAGGCAGAGCTTGCAGTGAGCCGAGATTGTGCCACTGCACTCCAACCTGGGCAGCAGAGCGAGACTCCGTCTCAAAAAAAAAAAAAAAAAAAAAGATCTTAATTGATTTTATTTGCAATTCTACAATCGGACAACACTTCATTTCACAAAATGAAAATAGTTTTCCCATGACCTGAGCGGGTAGGTTGGTTTTACAGGCAGAAAAAGGGTCAAGGAAAGCAGAAACAGAAAATAAAACGTGGAGGCCGGGCATGGTGGCTCATGCCTGTAATCCCAGCACTTTGGGAGGCCGAGGCAAGCAGATCACCTGAGGTCAGGAGTTCGAGACCAGCTTGACCAACATATGAAAGCCTGTCTCTACTAAAAATACAAAAACATTAGCCAGGCATGGTGGGGGATGCCTGTAATCCCAGCTACTCAGGAGGTTGAGGCAGGAGAATCGCTTGAACCAGGGAGGTGGAGGTTGCAGTGAGCCAAGATCACGCCATTGCACTCCAGCCTGGGCAAGAATTGCAAAACTCAAACTAAAAAAAAAAAAAAAGAAGAAGAAAATAAAAGAAAATGTGGATTGATCATTTTAAACTTTCATCTTTTTTTTTTTTTGGAATCTGAGTCTTCCTCTGTCACCCAGGCTGGAGTGCAGTGGTGCGATCATAGCTCACTGCAACCTCAACTTCCTGGGATCAAGCAATCTTCCCACCTCAGCCTCCTGAGGAGCTAGGATCACAGGTGTGTGCCACTATGCCCAGCTTTTTTTTTTTTTTTTCAGAGACAGCGTCTTGCCATGTTGCCCAGGCTGGATTTGAACTCCTGAACTCAAGCCTCCTGCCTTGGCATCCCAAAGTGCTGGGATTACTGGCATGAGCCACCACCACACTCAGCCCAAAGTTACTTTTCTTGTAAAGGTTTAAGCAGAGAGGACGTCCTTATCATGCTGGCTAAAACTGACCTGGTGGGAGATTTGGCTATCCTATCTCTTTCTCTCTCCTGATTTTGTAGAAGGTCAGATAAACAACTTAGTTTATCTTTTATAAGCCTTTATAGTTCTTAAAGATGGCATGTCTGGAGTTTGTTCCTTCTGATGTTCGGACGTGTCTGGAGTTTTTTCCTTCTGGTGGGTTTGTGGTCTCGCTGACTTCAGGAGTGAAACTGCAGACCTTTGTGGTGAGCATTACAGCTCATAAAGGCCACATGGACCCAAAGAGTGAACAGCAGCAAGATTTATTGCAAAGAGCAAAAGAACAAACCCTCCTCACTGCAGAAGGAGACCCCAGCCAGTTGCTGCTGGTGGCTCAGGTGGCTTGCTTTTATTCCCTTATTTGGCCCCACCCACATCCTGCTCATTGGTCCATTTTACAGAGAGCTGATTGGTCCATTTTACAGAGTGCTGATTGGTCCGTTTTGACAGAGTGCTGATTGGTGTATTTACAAACCTTTAGCTAGACAGAGTGCTGATTGGTGCATTTACAATCCTTTAGCTAGACAGAAAAGTTCTGCTCAAGCCTGTAATCCCAGCACTTTGGGAGGCCGAGACGGGTGGATCACGAGGTCAGGAGATCAAGACCATCCTGGCTAACACAGTGAAACCTCGTCTCTACTAAAAAATACAAAAATCTAGCCGGGCGAGGTGGCAGGCACCTGTAGTCCCAGCTACTCTGGAGGCTGAGGCAGGAGAATGGCGTAAACCCGGGAGGCGGAGCTTGCAGTGAGCTGAGATCCGGCCACTGCACTCCAGCCTGGGCGACAGAGCGAGACTCCGTCTCAAAAAAAAAAAAAAAAAAAAAAGGAAAGTTTCTCCAAGTCCCCACCGGACCCAGAAGCCCAGGCGGCTTCACTTCTCAATCCCCCCTCTCACCAGGACACCCCAATTGCTGTTGGGAATTTGGCCAATGACCACTCTAGCTACTTTCTGCTGGAAGAAGGGGCCCTGCAGGCAGTTGTAGTGTCCTCCAGAGGGGAACTCTTTAGCCCAGTGGAAAGGCCAGCGGGTCGGTCTAGGGATCCTCAGTAGAAGTTGTTGGTTGAACTCATTTGGGGTTCCATTTGTAAGACCATCTGCAGCTTGATGGCCTTGATTCTGAGGAAACAAATTTGACAAGAAGGTTAAAAATACAGGGCCCAAAGTCAAGTAACAGCAAGACGGCTGCCACAGGACCTAGAAAGGGGAGAAGCCATGTTGCCCAACTCCAGAGGTTGGTATTAGAGTTTGAAAGGCGTCTGATTTCAGAAGCCTTTTCCTGTAAACGCCGGGTGGCATCTCATACTATCCCTGACGGGTTAGTGTAAAAACAACACTCTTTCCCTAAGAAGGTGCAGAGTCCCCCTTTCTCAGCAGTGAGGAGGTCTAGGCCTCGGCGGTTTTGGAAAGTTGCTGCTGCCAAAGAGTCTATTTGGGATTGTAGAGTAAGGATAGATTTCGTTATTATTATTATTTTTTTTTGAGACGAAGTCTGGCTCTGTGGCCCGGGCTGGAGTGCAGTGGCCGGATCTCAGCTCACTGCAAGCTCCGCCTCCCGGGTTCACGCCATTCTCCTGCCTCAGCCTCCCGAGTAGCTGGGACTACAGGCGCCCGCCACCTCGCCCGGCTAGTTTTTTATATTTTGTAGTAGAGACGAGGTTTCACCGTGTTCGCCAGGATGGTCTTGATCTCCTGACCTCGTGATCCATCCGTCTTGGCCTCCCAAAGTGCTGGGATTACAGGCTTGAGCCACCGCGCCCGGCCAGATTTCATTATTTCTTACAAACTGTCTGAGAAATCCTTTGAGAGTGTGCGGTACTAGGATAATGAAATAGATAAACTGGCTGTTCTGGTTCCTGTAGCCATTCCTAACCCTATACGTAGGGGTATTAGTTGTGTGGCCCTGCACTGATGGACTTGAGCTTTGAGGGACACAGATTGGGTCTGATTTCCATAAGATTAGAAGATTAGGATAATACATGTTGCACTGTTAACTTTTTTAGCAAGCTTTACTTTTGTTGAAAACCTTGTACGTTTGCAATTTCAATTATTCTTTGCTATTAGTAAGACCTGTTCAGTCCGTATTAACGTACAATTGATATAGATGGCTCCTTTCTGATTCTGTAAGTACTTTAAGATTTGGCTGAGTGCAAACAACTCCCTCACGCAGGTTTGAGCAGACCAATTACTACGCAATTTTCCTAACTCTGCTTCTACCAGAGTTTCCTTATCATTTCCTGAATACCCATTGTGTCTTTTTCCCTTAATTGCCTGAGAGGAACCATCTATCATCCTGTCCTGAAGGGAGTTCCTCCTAGATCCCGTGGGACCTTTGTGTGGTAATTAATTACATCCCCTGTTAGGAAACCTGGTGGGTTAAGCATTTTTGATAGGAAGGCTATGGGTTGTCAGTGGCCTCAGGGCTTTCTGGCTATGCCCTTGTTTACACTAACAACAAGGTAGTATTGGAGTGTTATAGGGTTACAGAGAAGACCTTTAATTATCAATTATAGGTTTCAAATTGACCCTGGCTTTTAAAGGAATATAGTACACATTTTTTCTTTACTACCTCTATCTCTTTTTCTCTTTGACTTCTTCATCTCTGTCTCCTCCTCTCTCTGTCTCCTTCTTTTTGTCTCTGTTTCTTCCTCTCTCTTTCTCTGACTTCCTGTCTTTTTCTCTCTTTCCTTTCTGCTGGTCTTTCCCTGCCTCTGCTAGCCGCTTATGCTGCTGTTCTCCTCTCTCCTTCCCTTTTTTTTTTTTTTTTGAGACAGAGTCTCGCTCTGTCGCCCAGGCTGGAGTGCAGTGGCACAATCTGGGCTCACTGCAAGCTCTGCCTCCCGGGTTCACACCATTCTCCTGCCTCAGCCTCCCAAGTAGCTGGGACTACAGGCGCCCGCCACCTCGCCTGGCTAGTTTTTTGTATTTTTTTTAGTAGAGACGGGGGTTTCACCGTGTTAGCCAGGATGGCCTCGATCTCCTGACCTCGTGATCCGCCCGTCTCGGCCTCCCAAAGTGCTGGGATTACAGGCTTCAGCCACCGCGCCCGGCCTCTCCTTCCCATTTTTGATGGCTTTGGCAGTGTAAGACTGTCACCTCCTTGGCTTTTTGCACTGTGTGCAATAACTCCATGGTTTCCTTGTGGTATTTAATAGGGGTTCCCCCAGAGGTTAGGATCTCCCTTTCTTTCCGTATTGCAGCATGGGCATGTAGGATTAGATAAGCATACTTGCTATCTGTAAACACATTTATTCTTTTTCCCTTTCCCAGTTCTGAGGCTCGAGTAAGTTCCACTAGTTCTGCTAACTGGATGCTGGTCCCTGGGGGAAGAGGCTTACTTTGAAGTATGGTAACATCACTAACTATGGCATAACCTGGCCTTCGTATCCCATTCTCCACAAATGAACTTCCATCGGAATATAGGTTAAGGTCAGGATTAGCTAAGGGGACTTCCAAGAGATCCTCTTGGGCAGCATAATTCTGGACTACAGTTTGTTGGCAGTCATGCTCGATTGGTTCCCCATCATCTGGGAGAAAAGTGGCAGGGCTAAGGGCCGCTCACGTGCGTATTTGAAGCACCGGTCCCTGAAGGAGTAGCACCTAAGTATCTAAGTAGTATCTAAGCAGGCGATTGTCCGAGATACATAAACTTCCTTTGGCACCTAGTATGACATTTACATCATGAGTAGTCCAGACAGTGAGATCCTTTCCTTGTATTATTTTGATAGCCTCTGACCCTAAGACAGCCACCGCCGCAACTACCTGTAAATAGTGAGGCCAGCCATTTGCTGCTACATAAATTTCCTTACTTAGGTATGCCACTGGTTGTGGGGTTATCCCACGAGTCTGAGTAAGGACTCCAAGAGCTTTCCCTGCTCTGTCTGTGATGTTTTGTCCTGTGGGAAGGCTTAAAGCTGGAGCTTGTACTAGGGCCTGTTTTAAGGTTTTGAAGGCTCTTTCTGCCCCTGGTTCCCATTGTACTAGATGAGTACTTGCCCTCTGGGTCTCCTTGATTAGAGTATAGAGGGGCCTGGCTATCTCACTGTATCCAGGGGTCCACAGTCGGCAAAAGCTGGTGATTCCAAGGAACCCCTGCAACTGTTTTAATGTCTTAGGCAGAGGATAAGCCAGTATAGGCTGTATTTGTTCCTTGCTGAGGGCCCCAGTTCCTCTGGCTAAGATTAGGCCTAGATATTTGACCTGCTGTTGGCAAAGCTGGACTTTCAACCTAGACGCCTTGTACCCTTGATTAGCTAGAAAGTTCAAGAGATCTAGAGTAGCCTGCTGGCATGAGGCTTCTGAACTGGTAGCCAAAAGTAAATCATCCACATACTGAAGGACCAGAGTACCTGGACTTGAGAGGTGGCTTAGATCTTGGGCCGGTGCCTGACCAAACAGATGAGGGCTATCCCTAAACGTTTGGGGCAAGACCATCCAGGTAAGTTGGGATGTGTGGTCTGTGGGATCCTCAAAGGCAAAGAGAAACTGGGAGTCAGAGTGCAGGGGAATATAGAAGAAGGCATCCTTGAGGTCCAGAACAGTGAACCATTCTGCTTCCTCTGGTATTTAAGAGAGCAGGGTATATGGGTTCGGTACAACTGGATATAGAGGAATTACTGCCTTATTGATGAGTCTAAGATCTTGCACTGTTATGCCCAGACCGTTTGTTCCCCGAAGAAGACCACCAGAGTCCAGAGTCAAAGCCAAGCGGCAAGGATCTTTAATGCAAGTTCGAACTTGGTCCCCCCGTTCCACAACATACAAGAGGGCCTCGAACAATGCGTGCGCTTGCTTTTTATAGCCTAATGTAAACAGGACTTGTAAAGTTGCAGAGGAACAAGGGAATTCTCTAGGTTACAGCATTACAATTGGTTAACATTTTAAGTTTATACATTTAGCAGTTTTTTATTGGTTCCCGTGCTTTCACAAACGGCTGTGTTCTTATCGGGGACTTTCCAGGTGGTGTCTTTCTAAAGTTGAGATATATGGTAGTCTTTGAGTTGAAAGATATATGGTGGGGAGACATATGGTGGGATGTGCCCAGGAAGTTGAGAGACATATGGAGGGGAGACATATGGTGGGATGTGTTTATACGGGGCTCAGGAAGTTGAGAGATATATGGCAAGCACTGGTAATTAGAACAGAAAAAGAACAAGACAGGGACTTTCACAATGCTTGTCTGCACAGCGTCTGGAATCTATAGATAACATAATCGGTTAGGTCCGGGGTCAACTTTTAACTAGGCTCAAGGCGCCGCCCAGGCTGTCTGCCTGTGGATTTCATTTGATCTCTTTCAGCACTAGTCTGTACTGACCGTTTGGTTTTTGTACTCCTAGAGTTGGGGTGTTGCAGGGACTACTGCATTTCCTTTCTTTTAACTTTTTTTTTTTTTTTTTTTTTTTTTTGAGACGGAGTCTGGCTCTGTCGCCCAGGCTGGAGCGCAGTGGTCGGATCTAAGCTCACTGCAAACTCTGCCTCCCAGGTTCACGCCATTCTCCTGCCTCAGCCTCCCGAGTAGCTGGGATTACAGGTGCCCGCCACCTCGCCTGGCTAGTTTTTTGTATTTTTGAGTAGAGACGGGGTTTCACCATGTTAGCCAGGATGGTCTCGATCTCCTAACCTCGTGATCCGCCCGTCTCGGCCTCCCAAAGTGCTGGGATTACAGGCTTGAGCCACCGTGCCCGGCCCTGCATTTCCTTTCTAAGCCTTGAGTTTTTAAATGTTAACAATATCCTGTAATCCTTTATGAGCTTCAGGCTTTAAGGGATATTGCCTTTGGTAAGGAAAATTGGTGGGATCTTTTAGCCTGATTTGGACTGAGCAGGCAGTTTTTGCCCTTCCAGATTGTACTTCCAATGCCCGGACTTCATGGTTGATTCCCTCCTCAAGTAGGGGACAACAAATGGGTAACTTGTTCCCCACATTCATGTAGATAATAGCTGGAGGTAATTATATCCCTCCCTAATAAGGGTGTGGGACTTTCAGGGATAACAAGAAAGGCGTGTGAAAAGAGCAAAGTCTCCCAGTTACAACTGAGGAAGTGGGAGCAATACGTGTTTACAGGCTGTCCCAGGATTCCTCAGACGGTAATGATTTGTTTTTCTAAGACTACTAGAGCGGGCACAAAAGAACCAGCGCCTAGGCAAGGGTAGGAGCAAAACTGCAAGTTTATTTTGGTCACCTAAGGTGTGGGGAAGAGGTCTGTCGGCTTCCGGCAAAGAAGGCCAACAGAGTCCCCCGGTGGGGCTCTCGAACAGAGTTCCTGCAGTCCTGACATCCCGACAGGAGTGGAGGACTGAGGAAGGCCGCGAGTGGCGTCCCTCTGGAGCGGCTTTTCTAGGAGTGGGAGGGCAATAGGCGGGGCACGGGCGTGTCGGGGGGCGTTCCGCAGGTGCGACCAGGTAAATCTTGGTCTCTTCGGATTGACGTCACCTGGCGCATGCCCAGTTGGTCTGCACCTTCCCAGGCGCCGGCTGCATTTTCGTGCGCGCGGGAAAAGTTGGTGAAGAAGAACCCGGAAGTGCACCATCTTGCCTCCGTTCGTCCAAACAGGTAACAGACCTTGAGGACAGCTGTCCAGGACAGGAGATTAACACTGAGAAGGCTGCACTAGTGTCCAGGAGGAAGTCAATTTCCTGACCCTCAATGGTTATACACACCCAGGACTCAGTGAGAGTGATGACATGAGCTGGCACTTGCCCCGGGCACCCTTAGTCCTGTTGTTGGATCATCTGGTTGGGGGCTTCTGTCCCAGAGAACCTTTGTTCTCTGGGGCAGTGCACCTTCCAGTGATTGCCTCGGCATAGCGAACATGGACGAGGGGGCGGCTTGTTTCTCATTGGACAACCTTTTTTAAAGTGTCCTTGTAAACCACACTGATAACAAGCCCTACCGGGTGATTGGCCTGCTCCATTTTCTGTCCTCTCTGAACCACCAAGGTTTGTTTGTCTGAGGGCCATGACTAAGACTGTGGCCTTTCTCTGACCTCGCTTTTCCTTTTGGCCCTGTTCCTCTTATAGAACAGCGAGATTGCCAGGTTTAATAATGCCTCCAAATTTTGTTCAGGGCCCAGGGCTCACTTTTGGAGCTTTCTCTTGATATCTGCGACTGATTGGGTAATAAACTTATCTTTTAGGATCAATTGACGCTCGAGTGATTCAGGTGACAGGGGAGTATATTTTCTTTTCTTTTCTTTTTTTTTTTTTTTGAGACAGTGTCTTGCTCTGTCACCCAGGCTGGAGTGCAGTGGCACAATCTCGGCTCACTGCAAGCTCTGCCTCCAGGGTTCACGCCATTCTCCTGCCTCAGCCTCCCAAGTTGCTGGGATTACAGGCGTCCACCACCACGCCCGGCTAATTTTTTGTATTTTTAGTAGAGGCGGGGTTTCACCATGTTGGCCAGGATGGTCTCGATCTCCTAACCTCGTGATTCGCCCGCCTTGGCCTCCCAAAGTGCTGGGATTACAGGCGTGAGCCGCCACGCCTGGCTGACAGGGGAGTAAATTTTCTTAAGGCCTCCTGTAGCTGCTCGAGGAAGGCAGAAGGATTTTTCTTCCTTTCCCTGAGTTATGCTGAATATCATTGAATAATTCATGGGCTTTTTCCTAATTCTCCTTAGTCCTTCTAGAACACAGGTCACAGATGTTTACGACTCCAGTCCCCATGATCCGAGCTGAGGTCCCAGTGGGGATCCATACTGGGGATGGCTTGCTGACCAGTAGGGAATTTGTCCCTTTCTTCGGCTGTCATTCTGTCATTTACTTGACTAAGATACCAGGTATCTCCAAACTCTTGGGCTGCAGCTAAAGCTGCATTCTTTTCATTAAAGGCCAGGGTTTGATCTAACAATAGCATGACATCTCTCCAAGTGAGATCAAAGGTTTGCCCTAGACCCTGTAGGACATCTGTGTACCTATCAGGATCATCTGAAAACTTCCCCAGGTCTGCCTTGATCTGCTTTAAATCAGAGAGGGAGAAGGGGACATGTACCCAGGTTGGGCCAAATTTCTTCCCCCTACAGCTTGAAGGAGACATAACCGATAGCCTGGGTGGGTTTTGTGGTCCCTTGGAGATTTATTTGCTTATTTCCTTCTGGGCAGGGGAGATTAGAGGAGCTTATCATTAATAGAAAGGGGAGCTGTAGGGAGGCTAGGATTTGGGGATAAGCTGAAAGGTCCTCCTGTGGGATATAAATTGCAAGCTTTGCATAGTTGTGTGTTCTCCTTCAGTGAAAAGAAAGCTTGGACATAACGTTTCACTCCATTTGCCTTCCCTCTTACAGAAAAGGTCAAGCTGCAGGATAGTATTGTAATTTTTACGTCCCTCAGGTGGCCATTTTTCCCCATCAGAGAGAGAATATTGGGGCCAGTCAATAGTGCAGAAAAAAATGAGCTGCCTCTTTTTCAGGGTTTGTGGGTCAAATTGGTCCCAATGGCTTACGATGCATTTCAAGGGTGAGCCTGTTGATGCCTGAGTGTTTCCCATCTGAAAGACAAAACCGCCCTTGGTTTTGGTTTGTTTTGTTTCTTCCCCTGCCCAAGAACCCACAACAGTCCCTGGACCCTGCTGATCGGAATAATTGTGCTCACTGACGCAGCAGCAGAAACACTAGTTTTCCTCCCAGACCACAGAAGGACCGAGGAAGGTCGAATTTAGTGGCCCTTACAGACACATTCTCAAAAACCTGCACCGTTGCCTGTCCTCCTAGACCACAAAGCGTACTGAGAAAAATTGGATTTAGTGGCCCTTACCGATACATTCTCAAAAACCTGTTAAGAGTCCTAAGCATTCTCCTTTTAGTATTGAGACCTTACCTGTGTCCTATAAAGATGTTATGCCCCAAAAATGAAGTGGAGGATCATACCCTGAGGGAGGGAAGGGATCTCCAGGGTTGGAAGAGTGACACCTTTTGTCCTTAATTATACAAATAGGAAGGATACAATTTCTGAGACTCCCCATATCCTAGCTTCAGGAATAGCTTTTGTTAGGCCTGCTTGTCTGAGGAGAGATCCGAAAATTCCAGATAGTCCCCCCATGATGGGGCTTTGGGCAAAAATTACGTCTTTCTGATTGGTGAGCCCAGGTACCTAAGGAAGGTAACAGAGTCCTGAAATTTATACAGGAAATCATTCTTTTTTTTTTTTTTTTTTTTTTTTTTTCAGACGGAGTCTCGCTCTGTCACCCAGGCTGGAGTGCAGTGGCCGGATCTCAGCTTACTGCAAGCTCCGCCTCCCGAGTTTACGCCATTCTCCTGCCTCAGCCTCCCAAGTAGCTGGGACTACAGGCACCCGCCACCTCGCCCGGCTAGTTTTTTGTATTTTTTAATAGAGACGGGGTTTCACCATGTTAGCCAGGATGGTCTCGATCTCCTGACCTCGTGATTCGCCCATCTCGGCCTCCCAAAGTGCTGGGATTACAGGCTTGAGCCACCGAGCCCGGCTGGAAATCATTCTTATAGGAGAAACTAGAAAAGCACTAGAAGCAAGGCTAGCCTCAGAGAAGAGAGGCAAGAGGAAATTTGTCTGACAGGCATTAGGACCCAGGAGGCAAGGGTCAGGATAGATAGGATATATGGGTGAGTCTCGCTTGGGCGACATGACTTTGAGAGTTCTGCTCATGGCCGCAGGATCAACAAACTTGTTGTTGGGACCCTGGAGCTGAATGGCTTTCCTCTCTGTTGACCTTCAACTCCTCCCAGGAGTATAGGAAAAGTGGAAGCTGGTTCCAGGCAAACCAACGCTCCCAACTCCGAAATGTTGGGGTTTGTTAGAGAGCCCTTTCCCAGAAAGCCTGATACCTGTGTCTTTAGTCCGGCAGCCACGCTAGTCGCTTTTAACTGGCCACCAGGTGCCCGGTATTTAGCCCCCGAATTATAAGGAAAAATATGACAGAATAGCAAGCAAAAGGGGTCCGATGGCACTCACTGCTTGGCAATAAGCTATAGTCTCACCGCTTGGCGATAGGCAATAGTCCCTTTGTGGTCAGCAAAATGTGTGCAGAATTGGTGAGTTCTTGGTCTCGCTAACTTCAAGAATGAAGCCACAGACCCTCACGGACGGAGTCTCGCTCTGTCGCCCGGGCTGGAGTGCAGTGGCCGGATCTCAGCTCACTGCAAGCTCCGCCTCCCGGGTTTACGCCATTCTCCTGCCTCAGCCTCCCGAGTAGCTGGGACTACAGGCGTCCGCCACCTCACCCGGCTAGTTTTTTGTATTTTTTTAGTAGAGACGGGGTTTCACCGTGTTAGCCAGGATGGTCTCGATCTCCTGACCTCGTGATCCGCCTGTCTCGGCCTCCCAAAGTGCTGGGATTACAGGCTTGAGCCACCGCGCCCGGCCTGTTACAGTTCTTAAATATGGTGTGTCTGGAGTTTATTCCTTCCGATGTTCAGACGTGTTTGGAGTTTCTTCCTAGCAGTCTGCTGGGTTCGTGGTCTCACTGACTTCAGGAGTGAAGCTGCAGACCTTTGTGATGAGTGTTACAGCTCATAAAGGTGGCACGAAACCAAAGAGTGAGCAGCAGCAAGATTTATTGCAAAGAGCGAAAGAACAAAGCTGCCACAGCGTGGAAGGGAACCCAAGCTGGTTTCCGCTTCTGGCCTGGGTGGCCTGCTTTTATTCCCTTATTTGGCCCCACCCACATCCTGCTGATAGTCCATTTTACAGTGAGATGATTGGTCCCTTTTACAGAGTGCTGATTGGTCCATCTGACAGAGTGCTGATTGGTGCATTTACAAACCTTTAGCTAGATACAGAGTGCTGATTGGTTCATTTACAATCCCTTAGCTAGACAGAAAATTATCCAAGTTCCCTACCCGATTAACTAGACACAGAGTGTTGATTGTTGTGTTTACAAACCTTTAGCTAGACACAGAGCACTGATTGGTGCATTTACAATCCTTTAGCTAGACACAGAGTGCTGATTTGTGTGTTTACAATCCTTTAGCAAGACAGAAAAGTTCTCCAAGTCCCCACCTGACCCAGAAGCCCAGCCGGCTTCACCTCTCAATCCCATACACAAATTTTACTCCTTCCCCATATCCATTCCCCCTGTCGTGTCTCCATCCTTCCTTCCCTCCCTCCCATCAAACCCAGAGGCCATGGACTTCTCTCTCCTCATCTTCTCCTCTCTGCCTTCCTCCCTCTATCACCCTGAGTTGCCTTATTCTGTCTCTCCTCCCTCTGAAATTTCTCTTGATTCTTTTTTTTTTTTTTTTTTTTTTTTTTTTTTTTTTTTTTTTTTTTTTTTTTGAGGCAGGGCCTTACTCTGTTGCCCAGGCTGGATTGCAGTGGCACGATCTCAGCTTACTGCACCCTCTGCCTCCTGAGTTCAAGCAATTCTCTGCCTCAACCTCTCTAGTTGCTGGAATTATAGGCACCCACCACTATGCCTGGCTAATTTCTTTGTATTTTTAGTAGAGATGGATTTCACCATCTTGGCCAGGCTGGTCTTGAACTCCTGACCTCATAATCCACCCGCCTTGGCCTCCCAAAGTGCTGGGATTACAGACATGAGCCACTGTGCTTGGCCTTTTAAAAAATTTATCATAGAGATGAGGTCTTGCTGTGTTTCCTAGGCTGGTCTCAAACTCCAAGATCCTCCAGCCTCAGCTTCCCAAAGAGCTGGGATTACAGTTGCGAGCCACTGGACCCAGCCTGTGTTGAATATTAATGCCTTGTTATTATTATTATTATTATTATTATTTTTTTTTTTTTTTTTTTTTTTTTTTTTTGAGACGGAGTCTCACTCTGTCGCCCAGGCTGGAGTGCAGTGGCCGGATCTCAGCTCACTGCAAGCTCCGCCTCCCGGGTTTACGCCATTCTCCTGCCTCAGCCTCCCGAGTAGCTGGGACTACAGGCGCCCGCCTCGTCGCCCGGCTAGTTTTTTGTATTTTCAAGTAGAGACAGGGTTTCACCGTATTAGCCAGGATGGTCTCGATCTCCTGACCTCGTGATCCGCCCGTCTCGGCCTCCCACAGTGCTGGGATTACAGGCTTGAGCCACCGCGCCCGGCCAACCTTGTTAATTCTTTACCACCCTCTCCCCACACCATGAGGCCAGGAAGAGGTGGTAGAATGGAGGGGTGGGGTGTCAAAAACCATCCCCATTTTCCAAATGCAGGAACTGGGGCCAGTGAGCTCCTGTGGCCCGGGAGAGGGATATGATTTAGAGCTGCAGCTCTGGATTTTAATGGGTCCCGGTTCACGTCTGGGCTTCCTGGCCCCTTGTTAGTTTCCTGTGGTTAGTGGTTTTTTGTTTTTCTTTTTGGGACAGATTCTTCCTCTGTCACCCAGGCTGGAGTGCAGTGGTGCGATCTCAGCTCACTGCAACCTCCATCTCGCGGGTTCAAGCGATTCTCCTGCCTCAGCCTCCCGAATAGCTGGGACTACAGGCACATGCCACCACGCCCAGCTAATTTTTTGTATTTTTAGTAGAGACGGGGTTTCACCATGTCAGCCAGAATGCTCTTGATCTCCTGACTTTGTGATCTACCCACCTCGGCCTCCCAAAGTGCTGGGAATGCAGGCGTGAACCACCACACCCAGCTGGTGGTTTTTTCCTTTCTGTTGTTCCCCAGGTTGGAGGGGCAAGAAAAGCTTTGGGGTCAAGGTGGCTGCTGGAAAAAGGATGACGTTGAAGAGATGACCCCATCGTTGGCAGAGCCTGGAAATGAAGAGGGTATAGCTAGAGGAACCCCCTCTCCTGCAGGCTGGTCTCACCACCAGCTCCAGTGACAGTGGGCTCAGAGGAGATCCTCTCAGCCTGCTCAGTACAGGACACAGGCAAATAAGGAACCTGGAGAGGGCAGCCTCCAGCCTCCCTGGCCTGGCAGCTGTGGGACATACCTCTACAAAGCTAAAAAGTTTGTCACCTATACCCAACCACAGCCCCAGGGAAACCGCCGTGTCCCCAGCACCTGCCAGGAAGGGTGAAGACCGGAAAATCACAGAAGTTTTTTCTTCTAGCACAAGAACCCCCACCTCCTCCCCAAGAGACATCTGTAAGGAATATCTGGAGAGAGATACTGGGGCAAAAATAGATCAACAGGCCAGGTGCGGTGGCTTGCGCCTGTAATCCCACCACTTCGGGAGGCCAAGGCAGGCAGACCACCTGAGGTCAGAAGTTCGAGACCGACCTGGCCAAGCCCGTCTCTAATAAAAATGCAAAAATTAGCCGGACACAGTGGCAGGCGCCTGTAATCCCAGCTACTTGGGAGGCTGAGGCAGGAGAATCGCTTGAACCCGGAAGGTGGAGGTTGCAGTAAGCTGAGATCACACTACTGCACTCCAGCCTGGGTGGCAGAGCGAGACTCTGTCTGAAAAAAAAATGAAAAAAAAGAAAAGATTAGGCCGGGCGCAGTGGCTCAAGCCTGTAATCCCAGCACTTTGGGAGGCTGAGGTGGGGGAATCACGAGGTCAGGAGATCGAGACCATCCTGGCCAACATGGTGAAACCCCGTCTCTACTAAAAATACAAAAAACTAGCCGGGCGAGGTGGTGGGCGCCTGTAGTCCCAGCTACTCGGAGGCTGAGGCGGGAGAATGGCGTGAACCCGGGAGGCGGAGCTTGCAGTGAGCCCAGATCGTGCCATTGTACTCCAGCCTGGGCGACACAGCAAGACTCCGTCTCAAAAAAAAAAAAAAAAAAAAAAAAAAGATTAACAGTAGCTGGGGTTCAGGAAATGGACAGATGCTGTTTTCCTCAAATACATGTCCTAGATATAGGGCATCCAATAATTACTATTTTTATTTCGTTTCATATTTATTTATTTATTTATTAGACAGAGTCTCACTCTGTTGCCTGGGCTGGAGTGCAGTGGTGCCATCTCGGCTCACTGCAACCTCCACCTCCTGGATTCAAGCTATTCTCCGGCCTCGGCCTCCTGAGTAGCTGGGATTATAGGTGCGCACCACTACGCCCAGCTGATTTTTGTATTTTTAGTAGAAATGAGGTTTCACCACATTGGCCAGGCTGGTCTCCAACTCCCGACCTCAGGTGATCGCCCTTGTTGGCCTCCCGAAGTGCCAGTATTACAAGCTTGAGCCAAGGCCCTATTGTTTTTTTTTTTTTTTTTTTGAGATCAAGCTTCGCTCTGTCACCCAGGCTGGAGTGCAGTGGCATGATCTCTGCTCACTGCAACCTCCGCCTCCTGAGTTCAAGCGATTCTCCCGCCTCAGCCTCCTGAATAGCTGGGATTACAGGGACCCGCCACTACACTTGGCTAATTTTTGTATTTTTAGTAGAGACGGGGTTTTAACCATGTTGGTCAGGCGGGTCTGGAACTCCTGACTTCAGGTGATCCACCCGCCTCAGCCTCCCAAAGTGCTAGGATTACAGGCGTAAGCCACTGTGTCCGGCCCTCATCTTTTTCTTAAACAAAACCCAGATGTAGAATTAGAGCCTTCAAGGCTGGGTGCAGTGGCGCTCACACCTTTAATCCCAGCACTTTGGGAAGCCAAGGCAGGAGGATTCCTTGAGCCTCGTTGTTTGAGACCAGCCTGGACAACAGAGTGAGACCCTACCTCTATGAAAACAATTTCTTTTTTTTTGAGATGGATTCTTGCTCTGTTGCCCAGGCTGGAGTGCAGTGGCGCAATCTCGGCTTACTTGCAGCCTTGGCCTCCTTGGCTCAAGTGATTCTTCTGCGTCAGCCTCCGGAGTAGCTGGGACTACAGACGTGTACAGACGTGGCGCAATCTCGGCTTACTTGCAGCCTTGGCCTCCTTGGCTCAAGTGATTCTTCTGTGTCAGCCTCCAGAGTAGTTGGGACTACAGACGTGTACAGACGTGCGCCATCACACCCGGGTAATTTTTGTATTTTTTGTAGAGACGGGGTTTCACCATGTTGGCTAGGCTGGTCTCGAACTGACCTCAAGCGATCTGCCCACCTCGGCCTCCCAAAGGGCTGGGATTACAGGCACAAGACACTGTGCCTGGCCCTGGGAACATGTTTACATGGACTTCGTTCACTTTTTAAAACAAACTGAGGGTAAGTTACTAGACCTGTGAACTAAAAAAAAAAAAAAAGAAAAAAAGAAAAAAAAAAGAAAGAAAACAAACTGAAGAACAAAGAACGAAGTGTTCTGAGGTTGCTTTTATTCCAAGAACTCTGTGTGCTCCGCCCAGACACCACTGGTGCCTACTTGTGTCCCCAGGGGACCTACACACAACAGCACCCGCACCAGGAGGGCATTCTTGACCCACGTGAGCCCTGGTCCCCCAGTCAGTCAATGTGACTGAGTCCGCCATTGAGGCCAGCCTGGCCAGCCCCAAGTGGTCCCTCTGAGTCCTCAACTCCCCGGCCAGCGAGGAGTGAAGCTCCATGCCCCTCGGTCCACGCCTCCAGAGTCTGAGCATATCCTGCAGCCTCGATCTCAGGAGGCAACGCATGCAGCCTCCCCGGACTCAGAAAGTGGGCTTCTCCAGCCGTGGTCTTCTTCTCCGTCCACAAGCTTCCAGATGGCCCCTCCTCGGAGCCCCTGCCCGGGCAGGGAGTGGCCACATCCTCGGGCAGAGCCAAGAGTCACCGTCCTTCGTGGGCCTGGGACCAGGCCCAGCCAGGAGGCTAGGAGGCTGCCTCTGCCGCCGTGGGCTGGATCAGCATGGTGGTGGCCTGCAGCGGGTAGTAGCGGCCCCGCCAGGTCTTCCAGAAGATTCCTTTCTTAAGCTCCTGCCGCTGCTGTGGGATGGAGCGGAAGTACTGGCCATTGAGGTTGGAATGGCTGCAGGTGCCAAACCACCAGCCTCCTGCCAGGGTCAAGGGAAAGGAAACATGGTCAGGTCTTTGAGCCATCAATGGGGCTGAAAGAAGATGGGGATAGGGTTGAGGATAAGGCAGGTTGGGGACCATGACTGGGCTTTGGATTTGACCTTTTTTTTTATTTTTGAGTTTGGGTCTCACTCTGTCACCCAGGCTTGAGTGCAGTGGTGCAGTCTCAGCTCACTGCAGCCTTGACCTCCTAGGCTCAAGAGATCCTCCCAACTCAGCCTTCCAAATAGATGGGACCACAGGCATGCACCATCACACCCAGCTAGATTTTTGTATTTTTAGTTGAGACGGGATTTCGCCATGTTGCTCAAGCTGGTCTCCTGAGCTCGAGTGATTCACTCGCTTCAGCCTCCCAAAGTGCTGGGATTACAAGTGTGAGCCACTGTGCCTGACTAATTTTTTTTTTCTTTTTTTTTTTTTGAGACGAAGTCTCACTCTGTTGCCTAAGCTAGAGTGCAGTGGCGTAATCTCGGCTCACTGCAACCTCCACCTCCCGGGTTAAAGTGATTCTGCTGCCTCAGCCTCCCAAGTAGCTGGGACTACAGGCACACGCCACCACGCCCAGCTAATTTTTGTATGTTTAGTAGAGGGTTTCACTATGTTGGCCTGGCTGGTCTTGAACTCCTGACCTCATGATCCGCCTGCCTTGGCCTCCCAAAGTGCTGGGATTACAGGCGTGAGCCACCACACCCAGACAACTTTTGTATTTTTTTTTTGTAGAGACAGGGTCTCCCTCTGTTACCCAGGCTGCTGTCAAACCCCTGGGCTCAAGCAATCCTCCCTCTTTGGTCTCCCAAATCCCTGGGATTACAGGTGTGAAGCCACCACACCCAGCCTCAGCCTTTACTCGAGCCCAGTGGTTGAGGCTGCAGTGAGCTATGATCATACCACTGCACTCCATCCTGGGTGACAGAGTGAGACCCTGTTTAAAAAAAAAAAGATTCCTGTGCAGTGGGCACCATTATAAAGATGCTTGTGGCCAGGCATGGTGGCTCATGCCTGTAATCCCAACACATTGGGAGGCCGAGGCAGGCGGATCACTTGATGTCAGGAGTTCAGGACCACCCTGGCCAACATGGTGAAACCCCTTCTCTACTAAAAATACAAAACAATTGCCTGGTGGCGGGAGCCTGTAATCCCAGCTACTCAGGAGGCTGAGGCAAGAGAATCACTTGAACCCAGGAGGCAGAGGCTGCAGTGAGCCGAGATCATATCACTTGCACCCCAGCCTGGGCGACAGAGTGGGACTCCGTCTCAAAAAATAAATGAGTAGGCCGGGCGCGGTGGCTCACATCTGTAATCCCAGCACTTTGGGAGGCCGAGGCGGGCGGATCACGAGGTCAGGAGATCGAGACCATCCTGGCTAACATGGTGAAACCCCGTCTCTACTAAAAAAATACAAAAAACTAGCCGGGCGAGGTGGCGGGCGCCTGTAGTCCCAGCTACTCGGGAGGCTGAGGCAGGAGAATGGCGTGAACCCGGGAGGCGGAGCTTGCAGTGAGCTGAGATCCGGCCACTGCACTCCAGCCTGGGCGACAGAGCGAGACTCCGTCTCAAAAAAAAAAAAATAAAAAAAAAAAATAAATGAGTAGGCCGGGCGCGGTGGCTCACATCTGTAATCCCAGCACTTTGGGAGGCCGAGGCGGGCGGATCACGAGGTCAGGAGATCGAGACCATCCTGGCTAACACGGTGAAACCCCATCTCTACTAAAAATACAAAAAAATTAGACGGGCCTGGTGGCGGGTGTCTGTAGTCCCAGCTACTCGGGAGGCTGAGGCAGGAGAATGGCGAGAACCTGAGAGGCAGAGCTTGCAGTGAGCCAAGATCCTGCCACTGCACTCCAGCCTGGGTGACAGAGTGAGAGTCCATCTCAAAATAAATAAATAAATAAATAAATAAAAGTAAAAGTGGTCAAGACTTTTCAGGATGGGAAAACTGAGGCCAGATAGGCTAAGTTAGTGGCCTAATCACACACGGCATGTAAGGAAGAGGTGGGGGCAGGAAACAGATGCAATTTGGAGTTGAAGGCAGGACAGAGTAGCAGAAAGATAAGGAGGGAAGCTGCTGGGTGGATGTGGCATGGCAGAGCCTGCTCACCAGAGAGGCTCTTGGCGCAGTTCTTGTCCCTGCGGAGGTCGTGATCTTGGTCCCAAGTGGAGAAGGGTACAGAGAGGCCGCTAAGCGGGACGGTGGTGGCACCCAACTGGCTGGCCACAGGCTCGGTGAGCTGCAGGCTGTAGGCCGTGTCCTCACCACCTAGGTGCACAGAGAACTGCAGCGACTCGGCGTTGCCATCCCAGTCTTGCAGCTGCACGGCCAGGCGGCTGTTGCGGTCCCCTGTGATGCTATGCACCTTCTCCAGGCCCAGCCAGAACTCGCCTGGAGTGGGAGAGGCCACTCAGTGAGGCAGGGCCACTTCTGAGGGTCCCTCTTCCTCCCCTGCCTCTGTACCCACTAGCAACACCCACCTTGGGGATCCCCGAACCCCGCCTTGTAGGCTTCCCAGGGCCGGTTGAAGTCCACAGAGCCATCATGGCGCCTCTGAATTACTGTCCAGCCTCCATCTGCCCAGAAAGGTACAAGGTCACCAGGAAGTCCCTCCTCACAGAGGACCCCACTCCCTCATCTGGCTCCCAAGCACCAAATCCCCTCCAAACCCAGGAAGCCAGCAGCTCCCTCACTCATCCCTGGAGGACTCAAGGAGGGTGGGTCAGAGGAAGGAATATTATGGGCTGGCCTTGGGAAGATCTTTGTCCCAAGAACCCAGCAGGGACTGAGCGTGGGAAGGAGTGGGCAGTGGAAATCTGCAAAGCCTCTCTGGGCCAGCTGTACTGGGTCTTCCTCTGCAGTTCTCAACCACAAAACCCCGTGTTGTAACCTCTTGTAATGGAAAGGATTTATTCTCAATGAAAAAAAAAGCTGCTTCTTTTTTTTTTTTTTTTTTTTTTTTAAGAGATGGAGTCTCACTGTATTATTGCCCAGGCTGGATTGCAGTGCCACAATCTCAGCTCACTGCAACCTCTGCCTTCAGGGCTCAAGTGATTCTTGTGTTTCAGCCCCACAAGCAGCTGGAATCACAGGTACCTGCCACCATGCCTGGTTAATGTTTTGGATGTTGGTAGAGACGGGGTTTCACCATGTTGGCCAGTCTGGTCTTGAACTCCTGACCTCAAGTGATTTGCCCACCTCAGCCTCCCAAAGTGCTGGGATTATAGGTGTAAGCCACCGTGCACCGCGCTCAGCCTTTTTTTTTTTTTCTTTTTTTTTTTTAGAAACGAGGTTTTGTTGTGTTGCCCAGGTTGGAGTGCGGTGGCTATTCACAAGTGTGATCACAGCTCACTGCAGCCTTTAACTCCTGGGCTCAAGCGACCCTCCTGCCTTGGCCTCCTGAGTAGCTGGGACTACAGGCGTGTGCCACCATGCCCAGCAAGGGCTGAATTTTATTTTATTTTATTTTCTCTCTTTTTTATTTTTTGGTGGGAACACGGAATCTCACTCTGTCACCTAGGCTGGAGTGTGGTGGTGTGATCTCGGCTCACTGCAACCTCCGCCTCCCGGGTTCAAGTGATTCTCCTGCCTCGGCCTCCTGAGTAGCTGGGATTATAGGCGCACGCCACCATGCCTGGTTAATTTTTGTATTTTTAGTGGAGACGGGGTTTCACCATGTTGGTCAGGCTGGTCTCGAACTCCTGACCTCGTGATATGGCCGCCTCAGCCTCCCAAAGTGCTGGGATTACAGGTGTGAGCCACTGCGCCTGGCCTTTTTACTTTCACAGAATTTTTTGTAAAGATGAGCTCTCGCTATGTTGTCCAGGCTGGTCTCAAACTTCTGGACTCAAGTAATCCTCCCGCCTCGGCCTCCCAAAGTGGGATTACAGGTGTGAGCCACTACATCCAGACAAGGGCTGCATTTTAAAGAAAAGAGGCCGGGCGCAGTGGCTAATGCCTGTAATCCTAGCATTTTGGGAGGCCGAGGTTGGCAAATCATTTGAGGTCAGGAGTTTGAGACCACCCAGACCAACATGGTGAAACCCCGTATCTATTAAAAATACAAAAATTAGCTGGGTGTGGTTGCTCGCACCTGTAGTCTCAGCTACTGGGGAGGCTGAGGCAGGAGAATCTCTTAAGCCCGGGAGGTGGAGGAGCTGAGATCGTGCCATTGCACTGCAGCCTGGGCAACAAGAGTGAAACTCTGTCCAAAAAAAAAGACCAGCCTGGGCAACATAGCAAGATCTTGCCTTTAATTATTATTTTTTTCAATTTAAAGAAAGACAACAGGGCCTGTGGGGAGAGGGGCCCCTGGTGGGCTAGCACACCCTACCTGAGGTCATCTTGCAGTTCACCAAAAATGGTGGAGACCCCTGAGGCTGGATCTCAAATAGTCCACTCTGCGTCTCCCCATCTTCGAACAGCTCCTGGCAATCCCTGGGCAGCCCTGCAGGAAGATAAAGTGGAGAGTTGAAACAGGAGAGCAGCCCCTGGGGTTCTCAGGAGCCAGGCATGTCTGGGGTCTGAGCAGTGGATGACCAGGAAAGTAAAAGGCAAATCTCATCTCATGACCACCCCTCTGCCATCTGCCTAACCTCCTCCATGGCTCCCTGTGTCCTTCCTCAGCATGGTCAACAAGGCACCTGGAGGACCAGCCCCTATGCCCATCTTACTCCTGTCGTGCTGTACCCATACCCTCTCTGGCACACAGGCTTTCTTCCCACCTTTGTACCACACACCCTCCTGCCATAGGGACTTTGCACATGCTGATCCCCCCTGCCTGGGACTCTCTCTTTTTTTTTTTTTTGAGACGGAGTCTCGCTCTGTCACCACTCGAGTGCAGTGGCATGATCTTGGCTCACTGCAACCTCCGCCTCCTGGGTCCAAGTAAGTGATTCTCCTGCCTCAGCCTCCGGAGCAGCTGGGACTACAGGCATGTGCCACCACCACCACGCCCGACTAATTTTTGTATTTTTGTATTTTTTTTTTTTTTTTTTTTGAGACGGAGTCTCGCTCTGTCGCCCGGGCTGGAGTGCAGTGGCCGGATCTCAGCTCGCTGCAAGCTCCGCCTCCCGGGTTTACGCCATTCTCCTGCCTCAGCCTCCCGAGTAGCTGGGACTACAGGTGCCCGCCACCTCGCCCGGCTAGTTTTTTGTATTTTTTAGTAGAGGCGGGGTTTCACCATGTTAGCCAGGATGGTCTCGATCTCCTGACCTCGTGATCCGCCCGTCTCGGCCTCCCAAAGTGCTGGGATTACAGGCTTGAGCCACCGTGCCCAGCTAATTTTTGTATTATTAGTAGAGATGGGGATTTCACCATGTTGGCCAGGCTGGTCTCGATCTCCCGACCTCGTGATTCGCCAGCCTCAGCCTCCCAAAGTGCTGGGATTACAGGTGTGAACCACTGCGCCTGGCAGGACTCTCTTTCCTTACTTCTCTCTCTGGGTCCCAGCTTCTGGAAGGATACCGTGCCTTGCCTCACTCCCAGACCTGGCCAGACCTCCCCAAATGGGAATTGAGCAAGGACTTCCACTTCTGGACACTGGGGTCATCTGGTGGTCTCTCCTCTGACTGCATGGAGGCTCCATGAGGCTGGGGACAAGGAGCAGCTCTGCCCACGGCCTGGCACCAGCATCCACGCAGGCCCCAGCGCATAGCAGCTGCCCAGTAAAGACTTGATGAATAGGCCGGGCACAGTGGCTCATGCCTGTAATCCCAGCACTTTGGGAGGCGGGTCGATTGGTCAGGAGTTCGAGACCAGCCTGGTCAACATGGCCAAACCCCATCTCTAGTAAAACATACAAAAATTAGCTGGGTGTGGTGGTGGATGCCTGTAATCCCAGCTCCTTGGGAGGCTGAGGCAGGAGAATTGCTTGAACCCGGGAGGCGGAGTTTGCAGTTGACTGAGATCAAGCCATTGCACTCCATCCTGGGTGACAGAGTGAGCCTCTGTCTCAAAAAAAAGACTCGATGAATGAATAAAAATTAGCTGGGCGTGGTGGTAGTAGGTGCCTGTAATCCCAGCTACTTGGGAGGCTGAGGCAGGAGAATCACCTGAACCCAGGGGGAGGCCGAGGTTGCAGTGAGCTGAGATTGCGTCACTGCACTCCAGCCTGGGCAACAGAGCAAGACGCTGTCTCAAAAAACAAACAAAAAAGACTTGATAAATGAATGAATGAATGAATGAGGCAGCAGGTCCAGAGCAAGGAGGAAGAACTGTGCTGAGCAGGAGCATCTCAGAGGCTCTGCCTGGGGGTCCCAGCTCCTAGAGGGAGAGGAGGCAGGGTTGAGGAGAGAAAGAGGGAGGGAAGAGGAGAGGAGGAGGGGAGGATGGTGTTGAGCACGTTTGGAGGCTCAGACGCTCCAGACTGGAAGGAACCGCCCCCCAGCCCAGCTGGAGAAGTAGGGGAAAGGTCGAAATGAGTCTGCATGGTGGGGGTGGGGGCAGGCCCAGAGTGACAAGGAAGACGCTTTCCGGCCCCTCAGGCATCTCCCCTTTCCCCTACTTTCCTCCTATCCAGTAAGGATGGGCATGTGGCCAGATCACCAGTGTGGCTTCCATGAATGCCAGCTGTTTGCCTTCCCAGCTCTGAACTTTCTCCTACTTGGCAGGCCTGAGCCAAGAGTCTGGGAGTCCCGAACCCACAGAAACCCTGCCCCCTTCCACTGCATTTCCCAGCCAGGACTTGTGCCTTCCCCTGTCACGTTCCAGAAGCCCCTCATCCTGGGATGGTGGCTTTGGGAGGGTGGATAGGACCCTGACCACGCTGAGATGCTGGCGGGGTTGGGGGTGGGCAGCACGGAGGTGGGAAGGAGCAGGAGCTTGGAGAGGAGAGAACCCTCAGGTCTACAGTGCTAGAAGCCTGCCACTGACCCTAGGGTGTGAGAGGGGGATCCAAACTTTCACCTAGTTGGCTGTGGACAGCCATAGATGCAGGGAAGGAAGAGGACCACAGGGAAACTGTGTGGGGCCGTGAGAACCGCGAGTCTGCGTCGGACACGTGGACATGCTGTGGTTCGAGATGAACGGAGATTTGGGAATAAAGCACCTACAACTTGTGGTGGCAGCAAAAGCCCACTTTCTGCTGCGGGGAGGGGTCTGGTGGGGGCGGGGAGGGAGGAGGAGAACAAGAGAGGGAGGAGGAAGAGGGGTCAGGGACCTGGAGCATTGGATTTGTAAGATGCAAGAGTGTGTGTTTCTGGCCTGGGAGCTGGGGGTTCCCAACCCTAATTCCCACATACCCCAAGATGCCATGGAGGGCCCAAATCTAGGAACACTCCTACCTGGCACCCCCTGCTCCATGACACCCTCCCCTAGAAGTTTCTAACCTTCAGGATGGCACCCCAAACCCCATTTCTACCTTCTCCAGCACCCTTGCAGCTCAAGTCCCTCAAGATCTCTCTTTCTCCACCTCTGTTCCAATCAGTGACCAGCAGGGCTTCAGGGACAGCCCACTGGCTTGCAGGGGAGAAGGGTTGGGTGGCCTGGCTGGGTCAGGTCAGGGCTGCGGGGCTGGGGAAGGAGGTGCTCCCGTCAGCTCTGACCGGGAGACTGACTGGTGAGCCCACAGGGAATCCAGGCCAGGACATCTTCTCCTTAAGGTGGACCTGACAAGGAGAGGACAAGCAATGGCAAGTGGCGGGGTGGGGGTGGCCACTGGAGGGCATCAAGGGCCAGACACTCACGGTGCAGGCGGCTGGCATTGTGAGCCGGGTCAACTGGCTGGGCCATCTCGGGCAGCCTCTTTCTTCGGGCAGGCTTGGCCACCTCATGGTCTAGGTGCTTGGGGTCCAGGAGGCCAACCTAGGATGGAATGGGAGGAGGGTATCAGGTCTTGCCTGGCCCCACGTCCCCACCCACAGGTCAGGTCCTGTTCTCACCACCACCCTCCCCACCTGGGGTCCCAGCTATCAGAGGGACCTTTTCTTCCTTGACCCTAGGGTTACCTGGCTTTGCAGATGCTGAATTCGCAGGTGCTGCTTCTCCAGGTGCCGCTGCTGCTGGGCCACCTTGTGGAAGAGTTGCTGGATCCTGTTGTTCTGAGCCTTGAGTTGTGTCTGGGGAGGGGTGAAAACCTTGGTGAGGACCCGGCTTGCCTTCCCCAACTTCTTCATTCATCCACTCATCCATCCTTCCAAATCTCCATCCGCTGAGGCCAGGCAAGGGAGTCTATCTTTTTTTTTTTTTCCAAAGACAGGGTCTCATTATGTCACCCAGGCTGGACTGCAGTGGTGCTGTCACAGCTCACTGCAGCCTCCAACTCCTGGGGTCAAGCGATCCTCCTGTTTCAGCCTCCCGAGTAGCTAGGACTATAGTCGTGCAGCTCTATGCCTGGCTTATTTTTTATTTATTTTTTTTATTTTTTATTTTTTATTTTATTTTTTTTTTTTTTTGAGGCGGAGTCTCGCTCTGTCGGGACTGGAGCGCAGTGGCCGGATCTCAGCTCACTGCAAGCTCCGCCTCCCGGGTTTACGCCATTCTCCTGCCTCAGCCTCCGGAGTAGCTGGGACTACAGGCGCCCGCCACCTCGCCCGGGTAGTTTTTGTATTTTTAGTAGAGACGGGGTTTCACCGTGTTAGCCAGGATGGTCTCGATCTCCTGACCTCGTGATCCACCCGTCTCGGCCTCCCAAAGTGCTGGGATTACAGGCTTGAGCCACCGCGCCCGGCCTATTTTTTATTTTTTAAGACAGACTCTCTCTCTGTCACCCAGGTTGCAGTGCAGTGGCACAATCTTGGCTCACTGCAACCTCTGCCTCTCAGATTCAAGTGATTCTTGTGCCTCAGACTCCCAAGTAGCTGAGATTACAGGTGCCTGCCACCACGTATTTATATTTGTATTTTATTTTAGTTATTATTATTATTTTGAGACTGAGTCTAGCTCTGTCACCCAGGCTGGAGGGCAATGGCAAGATCTCGGCTCACTGCAATCTCCGCCTCCTGGGTTCAAGCGATTCTCCAGCCTCAGCCTCCTGAGTCGCTGGGTTTACAGGCGCCCACTACCACACCCAGCTAATTTTTGTATTTTTAGTAGAGATGGGGGTTCGCTGTGTTGGTCAGGCTGGTCTTGAACTCCTGACCTCAGGTGATCAGCCCGCCTCAGCCTCCCAAAATGATGGGATTAAAAGCGTGAGCCACCGTGCCTGGCCTTATTTTTATTTTATTACTATTATTTTTTTGAGAAGAAGTCTTGCTCTGTTGCCTGAAGGCTGAAGTGCAGTGGTGCGATCTCGGCTCACTGCAGCCTCCGCCTCCCGGGTTCAAGAGATTTTTCTGCCTCAGCCTCCCAGGTAGCTGGGATTACAGGCATGCGCCATCATGCCCGGCTAATTTTTTTTGTATTTTTAGTAGAGATGAGGTTTCTCCATGGTGGCCAGGCTAGTCTCGACAGCAGTTGGAGGCTCCGTGAGCCACCGCGCCCATTTTTTAATTTTATTTCATTATTTATTCATTTTTTTTTGTGAAGAGACGGGGGTCTCGCTATTTTGCTTTAGGTGGTCTTGAACTCCTAGCCTCGAGCGAACCTCCCTCCTCGGCTTCTTAAAAGGGAGCCCATCCCTTGAGGCAAGGGAATCCCAGGGAGCCACAGTTGCGCACCCTCCCCCCACTCCTGTCCATATCCTTCCAAGCAAGGAGAGCCAGTAGGGGCGCGGAGAAGCAGCCCCGGAGGCACGTACCTGCAGGCTGTGAAGGACCTCAGGGTCCACCCGGCTCTCAGGGGCTAACGGGAGGGCAGTGGACCCCTCGGTTCCCTGGCAGGCGGACCCGCAAGCGCTCAGGCGCCGCTCCAGCGCGTTCAGCTGACTGCGGGTGCGCTCCGCGTGTTCGCGCAGTCCCTGGCCTAGCTGCAGGAGTCCGTGCGCCAGGACATTCATCTCGTCCCAGGACGCAAAGCGCGGAGACTTGGACTGCACGGGGCCGCCCTGAGCTCTCAGCAGCACGGCGGTGGCGACGCAGAGCATCAGGGCTGCTCCGACCGTCGGAGCACCGCGCATCCTCTCACGTAGCCTGGGAGCGGGGATGCGGGGACTCTCGGGGACGCTGGAGTTCGAGGTGCGAGGGTTGGAGACGCGGAGGACCAAGGGGAGACCTGCTTGGTTGCAGAAGCCGCTGGAAAGAATCAGATCACAGCAGTGGATCTGCTTAGGTCTGTTTCTCCCCGCTGCGCCCGAGGACGCTTTGTATAAGTTGGGTGCGGAGTGGGCGGAGGAGCCTTGGAGGCGGGGTGCGGGGAGTGCCGGGGGCAGGGCCTGTGGCCGGGGGTGGGGTCCTGTCCTCTGCAGGCCTGGTAGTCTGCGGGCTGGGGGATGCCCTGGGGGTGCAAAACTCTGGCTCTCCCGCCCCCGCTCCAGGCTCAGGCAGGCCTTCCTCTGCGAACCATAGGAGAGGTGACTCTTCTTTCCCCCACGGTGCCCGTCTCTAGGCTGTGGAATTCCAAGCCCTCTATTCCGCCCCTGCCTTGCCCAGTGGCGGAGGGGCGCACGCTTTAGCTGAGACTGGAAGGCAGAAGCAGGGGTAGAGGGCCTGGCGCAGTGACTCACCCCTGTAAATCCCAACACTTTGGGAGGCCAAGGTGGGCGGATCACCTGAGGTCAAGACTTCCAGCCCAGCCTGGCCAACGTGGTGAAACCCAGTCTCTACTAAAAATAAAAAAATTAGCCAGGTGTGGTGTGGCACGTGCTTATAGCTACTTGGGAGACTGTGTCAGGAGAATCGCTTGAACTCAGGAGGCGGAGGTTGCAGTGAGCTGAGATTGCGCCACAGCGCTCCAGCCTGGGTGACAGAGTGAGACTCCGCGTCAAAAAAAAAAAAAAAAAAAGTTTGAGACATGGAAGACCTTCCTCTTTCTCTCCCTCTTTCATTCATTCACTCACACACTGAATGAAGGTGCTGCTGTCCTCTCAGCCTAGCCCCTGTATGTTTGAAGTTGCCAGGCAGGTGAAGATACCCCAACACTCTGAGCCCGGGGTAGGGACAGAGTTGCGACAAAGGAAGTACTGAGTGAGGCTAACGGGCTGGACCACATTCGTTCCACAAGGCTAAGTATGCATTCAAACTTGCACCAATCTCCTCTGCCTCTTCCCTACCAATTCCCCTATATCCTGTCAGGAAGGGGAGGCTGGCACAGAAAACCAGCCTGCCAGGAAGAACCCAGGGCAGGTTGGCTCAGAGCACTGGCAAGAAGGGCATTGACTCAGCAGGGCTCTGAGCCAGCTCATTCTCTGGAATCTGAAACTGCACACCCAAGGGCTGACGTGCAGGCTGCCACTCATACACTTGGCCCTGTCAGCTGGGCCAGATGCCAGGACAGCATATCCCTCCCAGCAGCAGTGGACGGGAAAGGGAGGGAGGAAAACCCCAGTGAGGAGTAGGTTCAGATGGCCACCGTCTGGCCTGTCCACCCCCAAGCCCCCAGCCTCTGTCTGAGTAAGGGCATAGCTATCCCAGGCTATCCCAGAATGCAAGCTCCTCCTCTTCCCCAGCTTCTTAAACTGAGAGAACTGATCAATTACTTTCCCAACCCGATGACCTTTTCATGATCTGATTTTCAGGGACTTCTTTGGAGCCATGTGTCCCACAGCACAAAACACATCACAGACCCAGGGTCTTAAGGGCACTTGCTGTGAGCAGTCTACCAAAGAGTCTATCCTGTAGCCTTGAGTTGGCTCTAGATTTTATTCTAAAAACTGCTCTTTATTTTTTATTTTATTTATTTATTTATTTTTGAGATGGAGTTTCCCTCTTGTCACCCAGGCTGGAGTGCAACGGTGCAATCTCCGCTCACTGCAACTTCCACCTCCCGGGTTCAAGCGATTCTCCAGCCTCAGCGTCCCAAGTAGCTGTGACTACGGGTGTGCACCACCATGCCTGGCTAATTTTTTGTATTTTTACTACAAACAGGGTTTCACTATGTTGGCTATGCTGGTCTCAAATTCCTGACCTCAGGTGATCCACCTACTTTGGCCTCCCAACGTGCTGGGATGACAAGTGTGAGCCACTGTGCCTGGCCTGGCCATTTTTTTTTTTTAGACAGGGGCTCACTGTCACCCAGGCTGGAGTGCAGTGGTGCAATCTCGGGACACTGCAACCTCTGCCTTCCAGGATCAAGTGATTCTCGTGCTTCAGTCTCCCGAGTAGCTGGGACTACAAGCGCCCACCACCACGCCCGCTAATTTTTTGTATTTTAGTAGAGGGGGTGGGGTTTCACCATGTTGCCCAGGCTGGTCTCAAACTCCTAAGCTTAGGCTATCCACCACCTCAGCCTCCCAAAGTGCTAGGATTACAGGCATGAGCCACCACGCCCGGCCCTATTTTATGTTTTTTTTTTTTTTTTTTTTTTGAGATGGCTCTCACTCACCCAGGCTGGAGTGCAGTGTCACGATCACCGCTCACCACAACCTCAACCTCCCAGGCTCAAGTGATCCTTCCACCTCAGCCTCCCAAGTAGCTGGGACTACAGGCATGTGCCACTAGACCTGCCTAATTTCTGTAGATTTTGTAGAGACAGGATTTTGCCATGTTGCCCAGGCTGGTCTCGAACTCCTGAGCTCAAGGGATTCGCTTGCCTTGGCCTCCCAAAGTGCTGGGATTACAGGTATGAGTCACTGTGCCTGGCCAAAAACTGAGCTTTAGAATGTGGCCTCTAACCCAGCAAAGACAAAGTCATCCTGATCAATTGTTCCTTGAGTATACTGTACGCCAGGCACTGTGCTGGGGCGATCACGGTGGGCAAGACCAGGTCTCCAATCCCAACGTGTGGGCTACTTTGGCCAACCTAGTTAAAAATTGTTAAAATGATCAATTTTATATTATGTGTATTTCTTTTTTTCTTTTTCTTTCTTTTTTTTTTCTTGTTTTTGTTTTTTTGAGATGGAGTCTCACTCTGTCGCCAAGGCTGGAGTGCAGTGGCGAAATCTCTGCTCATTGTAACCTCCGCCTCCTGGGTTCAAATGATTCTCCTGCCTCAGCCTCCTGAGTAGCTGGGATTACAGGTGTCCACCACCATCTGGCTAATTTTTGTATTTTAGTAGAGACGGGGTTTTGCCATGTTGTCCAGGCTGGTCTCGAACTCCTGACCTCAGGTGATCCACCCACCTTGGCCTCCGAAAGTTCTGGGATTACAGGTATGAACCATGGTGCCTGGTCTGTTATGTGTATTTCACTACAAATGTAAATGCCATTAAGCTGGGCAAGGTGGTTCATGCTTGTAATCCCAGTACTTTGGGAGGCCAAGGTGGGAGGACTGCTTGAGCCCAGGAGTTCAAGATTGGGTAACATGGCAAGACCCCGTCTGTACAAAAAATTTAAAAAATTAGCTGGGGCCAGGCTGGGGGCAGTGGCTCACTCCCATAATCCCAGCACTTTGGGAGGCTGAGGTGGGTGGATCATGAGGTCAGAAGTTCAAGACCAGCCTGACCAACATGGTGAAACCTTGTCTCTACTAAAAATGTAAAAATTAGCCAGGCGTGGAGGCACACGCCTGTAATCCCAGTTACTCCGGAGGCTGGGGCAGGAGAATCGCTTGAACCCGGGAGGCAGAGGATAGCGTCACTGCACTCCAGCCTGGGCGACAGGGCAATACTCCACCTCAAAAAAAAAAAAAAAAATTAGCTGGGGCCCAGCACGGTGGCTCACAACTGTAATCCTAGCACTTTGGGAGGCTGAGGTGGGTGGATCACTTGAGTCCAGGAGTTCGAGACCAGCCTGGCCAGCATGGTGAAACCCCTTCTCTACTCAAAATACAAAAATTAGCGGGTGTGGTGGTGTGTGGCTGTAATCTCAGCTACTCGGGAGGCTGAGGTAAGAGAATCACTTGAACTCAGGAGGTGGAGGCTGCAGTGAGCAGAGATCGTACCACTGCGCTCCGGCCTGGGTGACAGAGCAAGACTCCATCTCAAACAAACAAACAAAACAAGAAACAAAACAACAACACACACACACACGTATACGTAATACATAAGTGCATAGATAGATAAAATACAGTCGCATAGAGACGTATGCATATATATTTATATAATGCACTCATGGAGGGTGAGATAATACACACTTTTTTGTACATCTTCTTCTTCTGACCCACTTAAGAATATATTGCACACATAATGTGTGCCTTTTGCCCTTTACTAAGAAAAAAAAAGTGTTTATATAACTGTAGTACAGCTAACAATTTCAGGAAATCTGACCCTGACACAGTACTGTTATCTAATCTATGGTCCATATTCCAGTTTCATCAATTGTGTCAAGCATGACCTAAACAGCTGTGGTTTGTGTTTCTGTTTGTTTTGTTTTGGAGACAGGGTCTTACTCACTCTGTCATTCAGGCTGGAGTGCAGCGGTGCAATTATAGCTCACTGCAGCCTCCAACTCCTGGGCTCAAGTGATCCTCCTGCCTTAGCCTCCTGAGCAGCTGGGACTATAGGCACATGCCACCACATCAGGCTAATTTTGGTATTTTTTTGTAGAGATAGGGTTTTGTTGCATTGCCCAGGCTGGTCTCGAACTTGAGCTCCTAAACTGGAGTGGTCCTCCAACTCTGGCATCCCAAAGAGCTGGGATTACAGGCATGAGCCACTGTGCCCAGAAATAGCTGATTTTGTTTTGTTAAACAAACAAACAAACAGCAACAACAACAAAAAACACAGTGGAGTCTCCCTTTGTTGCCCAGGTTGGAATGCAGTGGCATGATCTCAGCTCACCACAACCTCAGCCTCCTGGGTTCAAGCGATTCTCCTGCCTCAGCCTCCTGAGTAGCTGTGAATACAGGCACACACCACCATGCCCAGCTAATTTTTGTATTTTTAGTAGAGACAGGGTTTCACTATGTTGGTCAGGCTGGTCTCGAACTCTGACCTCATGATCCGCCTGGATACACTGTAAAGCGCTGGGACTACAGGCGTGAGCCACCACGCAAGGCATCACAGCCGTGTTTTTTAATGAGCAGGACCCCATTCAGAATCATCCACTGCATTTCATTGTCATGTCCGTTTGGTCCTTTTTTTTTTTTTTTTTTTTTTTCTGAGACAGGGTCATTGTTATCTTGCCCAGGCTGGTCTCAAACCTCCTGGGCTCAAGCAATCTTCCTGCCTCAGCCTACTGAGTAACTGGGAATACAGGTGCATTCCCTATACCTGGCAGGGCCCTGATATTTTTTGAAACACGGTCTCGCTTTGTCACCAAGGCTGGAATGCAGCAGTGAGATCACAGCTCACTGCAGCCTCAACCTCCTGGGCTCAAGTGATCCTCCTGTCTCAGCCTCCTGCGTCGCTGGGACAACAGGCATAAGCCACTATGCCTGGCCAAACACTGATATTTTTGAGATGTACACACCAGTTATTTGTAGCATGTCCTCCACTTTGCATTTGTCTGATGCTGATGTTTCTTTCCCATAAGGTGCCTGTTAGGCATTTTTGGCAGTGATACTGTTCTTCTCAGTGTATGATATCAGGAGGCACATGATATCTGTTTGCTCATTGGCACCATGAATGGTGATCATTTTAACTACATAAGTTGAATCCTAGATGATCAATGCTGTAATGGGGTAAGCACACAGGCCTGGAAGAGCATAGAAAAGACATCAGTCCCATCAGGTAAGGATTCCTGGAGCAGGGGTCCTAAGACTGAGAGATGCTTGACAGAGTCCTAGACAAAGTGTACAGGAAATAGATGACTCAGGTTCAAGGAAGAGCATGAAAAATTCTCTCTGGTTTGAGACATGCAGGATTCTTCTCAGACAAGCCCACAAGGTTGTTAGGACTATGTAATGGCACATCGTGTCCAGTGACTGGCCTCTACCACCCCCAGAAGCTAACCACAGTGTTTCCTGCCACACTGTACTCACATCCAGGTCACCAAGAAAGGTCAGCCCAAGGGCAGGACCTCAAACACTCAGGGCAGAAAGGATGACTCAGAATCTGGGCTGGTGCTCAGAAGGGAATGGGATTGCCTTTCTTTCCTCCCCCATTAGCCTTTCCCCATAGTTCCTTCCAGTCTGGGAACTTGAACATTGCAGAGCAAACAGCTGTGAAGTCACTAAGGAAATAATAACTGGAGCAGTGTACATTTATTTAGCACCACCTTTACACCATCAGACACTTGCGTAATCCATTTTATCTCAACCTCAAGTTGGCCCCAGAAAGGAGATAAATTGAGCTTCTGAGACCTTCAGGAATTTGGACAAGTCACGCAGCTCAGAAGGGTCAAGATTTGAACCTAGGCCAGGCGTGGTGGCTCATGTCTGTAATTCCAGCAATTTGGGAGGCTGAGGTGGGCAGATTACCTGAGATCAGGAGTTTGAGACCAGCCAGGCCAACCTGGTGAAACCTTGTCTCTACTAAAAATACAAAATATTAGCTGGGCGTTGTGGTGAGCACTACCTCCCAGCTACTTGGGAGGCTGAGGCAGGAGAATCGCTCTAATCTAGGAGTCAGAGGCTGTAATAAGCCAAGATCGCACAACTGCACTCTAGCCTGGGCAACAGAGCCAGACTCCATCTCAAAAAAGAAAAAAAAAAAAAAAAGATTTGAACCTAGTTCTCTTTAGTTCCAAACCTTTGAATCTCTCTCTTTTAAGACGGTGGCGGGGGAAGGCACATGTGGTGGTGGTGGGATGTCTCGCTGTGTTGCCGAGGCTGGATTGGAACTACTGGGCCCAAGAAATCCTCCCATCTCAGCCTGCTCACTAGCTGGAATTACAGGTGCCCAAAACTGTGCCATCTTTTATTTTATTTTTTATTTATTTATGTTTTTTTTTTCAAGACGGAGTCTCACTCTGTCGCCCCGGCTGGAGTGCAGTGGTGCAGTCTCGGCTCACTGCCAGCTCCGCCTTCCGGGTTCACGCTATTCTCCTGCCTCAGCCTCCCAAGTAGATGGGACTACAGGCGCCCGCCACTACGCCCGGCTAGTTTTTTGTATTTTTAATGGAGATGGGGTTTCACGGTGTTAGCCAAGATGGTCTCGATCTCCTGACCTCGTGATCTGCCCACCTTGGCCTCCCAAAATACTGGGATTACAGTCGTGAACCACCTCGCCCAGGCTATTTTTTAAAGCTTGTTATTGTTTTGTAATTTACGATTTATTTATTTATTATTTATTTTTTTGAGACAGCATGTTTCTCTATCACCCAGGCTGGAGTGCAGTGGGGCGATCTCAGCTTACCTCTGCCTCCCGGCTTCAAGGGATTCTTATGCCTCAACAGCCTGAGTAGCTGGGATTACAGGTGCTGGCCACCATGCCTGGCTAATTTTTGTATTTTTAGTAGATGCAGGGTTTCACCATGTTGATCTTGAACTCCTGACCTCCAGTGATCCACCCGCCTCGGCCTTCCAAAGTGTTGGGACTATAGGCGTGAGCCATCGCGCCCGTCCTATTTTTATTTTTGAGAAATTATTTTTGCAACAATAATAGAAAGCTAGCGATAGATTCCCCCCGCCGCCCTGAAAATTCCTTCTCTGTATATACCGGGTTTGACAACGGCGGACCCCGGGGGGTTACCCTAGATAGCATCGCCCTCTGGTGGCGAAACCGAGAGCAGCTGTTCAGGCCGCTCTGACGCGTTCCTTTCCCGTTGATCCCAGGCTCCCGAGAGGAAGCTCAAAGCCGCTGTTGGCGGCTCGTGAAGACTGAGTAAGTCAAGGCAGAAGTGGAGATGATAACGATCATGATGATTTTTGACTCAGAGCCTCGCTCTGTCGCCCAGGCTGGAGTACAGTGGCGCGACCTTGGCTCACCGCAACCTACACCTCCCGGGTTCAAGAGATTCTCCCACCTCGGCCTCCCAAGTAGCTGGGCCTACAGACGGGTGCCACCACACCCGACTAACTTTTGTATTTTTAGTAGAGACGAGGTTTCACCATGTTAGCCAGGCTGGTCTCGAACTCCTGACCTCAAATGATCCACCCGCCTCAGCCTCCCAAATTGCTGGGATTATAGGCATGAGCTACTTCACCCTGGTTGAGACAGTCTTGTTCTTGGCCCAGGCTGGAGTGCAGTGGTGTGATCATAGCTTACTGTAGCCTCAAATACCTGGGCTCAATCAATTCTCCCATCTCAGGATCCTGAGTAGCTGGGACTATAGGAACATGCCACCATGCCCAGCTAATTTTTAAAAATTTCTGCCGGGCGTGGTGGCTCACGCCTGTAATCCCAGCACGTTGGGAGGGCGAGGCGGGTGGGTCACGAGGTCAGGAGATCGAGACCATCCTGACTAATATGGTGAAACCCCATCTCTACTAAAAATACAAAAAATTAGCTGGGCATGATGGCAGGTGCCTGTAATCCCAGCTACTGGAGAGGCTGAGGCTGAAGAATTGCTGGAACTCGGGAGGCGGAGGTTGCAGTGAGCTGAGATTGCGCCACTGTACTCCACCCTGAGCGACAGAGCGAGACTCTGTCTCACAAAAAAAAAAAAAAACATGTTCAGAGACAGGCACAGTCTCTCTGGGCAGTTGGGCATTCCAGATGGTGGCAGGGGTGCCTTGGAGTTTCCAGGAGGCCCTCAAAATGGCAAAGGAGCTGAAAGTGGCTCCCAAGGGGTTCATATGCCTTCTGGAGTGGCCGGGAACCTCCTTCTCCCTTTCTCTTTTCTTTTCTGACTCAAGCCTCAGCCTGGGACAGGGTGGGACAGAGAAGGGTCACGTTTTCTACCATGAACACCCAGGGTATTAAGAATGGGGGGGGACGACAGAAATTATTTAAGAGGTCTAAAAGCATCTTCCCTCACCCATGCAAGCAAAATTCCTTTTCTTTCTTCCTCTCTTTCTTTCTCTCTCTCTCTGTGTTTCTTTTTCTTTTTTTTGAGATGGAATCTCGCTCTACCACCCAGGCTGGAGTGCAGTGGCGCAATCTCGGCTTTGCAACCTCCGCCTCCCGGGTTCAAGCAATTCTCCTGCCTCAGCCTCCCTAGTAGCTGGGACTACAGGCATGTGCCACCACACCCAGTTAACTTTTGTAATTTTAGTAGAGATGGGGTTTCACCATGTTGGCCAGGCTGGTCTTGAACTCCTGACCTCAGGTGATCCACCCACCTCAGCCTCCCCAAGTGCTGGGATTACAGGCATGAGCCACTGCCCCTGGCCACTCTCTACATTTTTAAGCATGTGCAGCAAAAATTCAGCACTTTTTCTGGGCCACTGACTTTGTGTCCAGCCCCACTGCTTGGCCCGGGCACACCTGCCAACTCCACGTTGGAATGGTACACACTGTTTCTTTCTTTTTTTTTTTTTTTGAGACAGAGTCTGGCTCTGTCGCCTGGGCTGGAGTACAGTGGCCGGATCTCAGCTCACTGCAAGCTCTGCCTCCCGGGTTCACGCCATTCTCCTGCCTCAGCCTCCCGAGTAGCTGGGACTACAGGCGCCCCCCACCTCCCCTGGCTAGTTTTTTGTATTTTTAGTAGAGACGAGGTTTCACTGTGTTAGCCAGGATGGTCTCGATCTCCTGACCTCGTGATCCGCCCGTCTCGGCCTCCCAAAATGCTGGGATTAGAGGCTTGAGCCACTGCGCCCGGCCCACACTGTTTCTACAAAGTGACATCTCTGAGCTACTTCATGGCATTTTGTATATACATACCCTTGATGGCCTGGGCAGTTTCATGAGTGTTCTCAAAGTGGACACGAAGATTTGAACCTCTTGATTTGCATGATTTTGTGGGGTTCTCTGGGTCAAGTGAATAGCGAACCATTTTCCCAGATCACCTCAGGCTGCTTAGGGAAAGAGTATACTTTTTTTTTTATTTTAATTTTAATTTTAATTTTAATTTTAATTTTTTTTTGAGACAGAGTCTTGCTCTGTCGCCCAGGCTGGAGTGCAGTGGCCAGATCTCAGCTCACTGTAAGCTCTGCCTCCCAGGTTTACGCCATTCTCCTGCCTCAGACTCCCAAGTAGCTGGGACTACAGGCGCCCGCCAGCTCGACCGGCTAGTTTTTTGTATTTTTAGTAGAGACGGGGTTTCACCGTGTTAACCAGGATGGTCTCGATCTCCTGACTTCGTGATCCGCCCGTCTCAGCCTCCCAAAGTGCTGGGATTACAGGCTTGAGCCACCGCTCCCGGCCTATACATTTGCTTTACGTGGTTTCTTGAATCTGGCTGTGTGTATGCATCTATGGACGCTTTATTTTACAATTATATATATATATATATATTTTTTTGAGACAGAGTTTCGCTCTTGCTGCCCAGGCTGGAGTGCAATGGCACAATCTCGGCTCACCACAACCTCTGCCTCCCAGGTTCAAATGATTCACCTGCCTCAGCCTCTCGAGTAGCTGGGATTACAGGCATGCACCACCATGCCTGGCTAATTTTGTATTTTTAGTAGAGACGGGGTTTCTCCATATTGGTCAGGTTGGTCTTGAACTCCCGATGTCAGGTGATCTGCCTGCCTTGGCCTCCCAAAGTGCTGGGATTATAGGTGTGAGCTACCGGGCCCGGCCACAATAAAAATATTTTAGAACCGGGTGCAGTGGCTCATGCCTGTAAACTCAGCACTTTGGGAGGCCGAGGCAGGTGGATAATGAAGTCAGGAGATTGAGACCATCCTGGCTAATGCGGTGAAACCCCATCTCTACTGAAAATACAAAAATTAGCCGGGTGTGGTGGTGGGTGCTTGTAGTCCCAGCTACTCATGAGGCTGAGGCAGGAGAATGGCGTGAACCCGGGAGGCGGAACTTGCAGTGAACCAAGATTGTGCCACTGCACTCCAGCCTGGGCGACAGAGTGAGACTCCGTCTCAAAAAAAAAAATGTTTTTTTTTTTTTAAACATTCCAGTGGAGGCTCATGCCTGTTATCCCAGTATTTAGGAGGTTGAGGCCAGAGAATCACTTGAACCTAGGAATTTGCTACCAGCCTGGGCAACATAGAGAGACCCTGTCCCTACAAAAAATGAAAAACCTGCTGGACATGGTAGCACATGCCTGTAGTCCCAGCTACTCGGGAGGCTGAGGTGGGAGGATTGCTTGAGCCTGGGAGTTCAAGGCTGCAGTGAACCGTGGTCTTGCCACAGCACTCCATCCTGGGCAACAGAGTAAAACTCTGTCTCAAAGGAAAGAAGAAAAAAATTCCAATGGAGTTTCTGTGGAGAAATTCAACAGAATTCCACAGTTTTAACTGAAAGAATCAACCAATTAAAATAGCCCAGGTTTTTTTGTTTTTTTTTTTTAAGTATCATATATTAAAATACATTTAAAAAATATTACTATATTCTGGCCAGGTGCTGTGGCTCACGTCTGTTATCCCAGCACTTTGTGAGGCCAAGGCAGGTGGATTACTTGAGCCAAGGAGTTGAAGACCAGCCTGGGCAAAGTAGTAAAAGCCTGTCTCTACTAAAAACGAAAAAAAAATTAGCTGGGCGTGGTGGCACACACTTGTAATCCCAGCTACTTGGGAGGCTGAGGCAGGAGGATCACTTTAACCCAGGAGGCGGAGTTTGTAGTGAGCTGAGATATTGTGCCACTGCACTCTAGCCTGGGCAACAGAATAAGACCCTGTCTCAAAAAAGTAAAAAAAGCATTATTTCAGCAAACATTTATTAAGCATCTACTGTGTGTTAGGGTCACTGGATAAAGTGGTTACCAAAACCAGTTTCCTGTTCCCATGGTGCTGACACTTAATTTAGAGACGGAGTCTCACTCTGTCGCCCAGCCTGGAGTGCAGTGGCACAACTGTAACCTCTGCCTCCCGGGTTCAAGTGATTCTCCTGCCTCAGCCACCCAAGGAGCTGGGATTACAGGCGTGTGCCACCATGTCCGATTAATTTTTTGTATTTTTTTTTTTTTTTTTTGTAGAGACAGTCTCACTCTGTTGCCCAGGCTGGTCTTGAACTCCTGGGCTCAAATGATCCTCCCACCTCAGCCTCAGGAAGTGCTAGGATTACAGGCATGAGCCACCCCACCTGGCCTTGGTGTGGATACTTTAGTGAGATAGCAAGCAGATAAACCAATAAATAACCAGCCAGGCATGGTGGCTCACGCCTGTAATCCCAGCACTTTGGGAGGCTGAGGCGGGCAGATCACCTGAGGTCAGGAGTTCGAGACCACCTTGGGCAATATGGTGAAACTCTGTCTCTACTAAAGATACAAAAATTAGCTGGGTGTGGTCGTGTGCGCCTGTAATCCCAGCTACTCATAAGACTGAGGCAGGTTCGCTTGAACCCTGAGAGGCAGAGGTTGCAGTGAGCCGAGATCGCGCCACTGCACTCCAGCCTGGGACAGAGGGAGACTCTTGTCTCAAAAAAATAAGATTAAATTAAAAAAATGAACCAAATAAATAACTGAGTGTTTTGTTTTTGTCTTTTTGTTTTGTTGTTTTTTTTTTGTTTTGAGAACTAGGTCTTGCTATGTTGCCCAGGCTGGTCTCAATTCCTGGCTCAAGCTATCCTCCCATCTATGACTCCCTAAATACTGGGATTACAGGCGTGAGTCACTGTGCCTGGCAATAACAGAGTCTGCTTTTGTTTTTCAGATAGTAAAAGTAGCTATTAGGTTAATAAAATAGAGTGATGAGAAAAATACTAAGTGGGGAGGGGCTGTGTCAGGCATTTAGCGGGCAGCAACACAAAAGCTGAACCTCAGAAAGTAGTGAAGGCCGGGCACGGTGGCTCACACCTGTAATCCCAACACTTTGGGAGGCTGAGGCGGGCGGATCACTTGAGGTCCGGAGTTCCAGGCCAGCATAGCCAACATGGTGAAACCCCATCTCTACTAAAAATACAAAAATTAGCTGGGCGTGGTGGTGTGTGTCTGTAATCCCAGCTACTCGGGAGGCTGAGGCAGGAGAATAGCTTGAACCCGGGAGGCAGAGGTTGCAGTGAGTGCCACTGCACTCCAGCCTGGGACTCCGTCTCAAAAAACAAAAACAAAACAAAACAAAACAAAAAACAGTAGGGGAGCCTCAAAAAGCACCTACGTGTACAGGTGCAAGGAAAAGCACCTACGTGTACAAGGTGCAAGGAAAAGCATTTCAGGTAGGTGGAACCGCATGTGCATAGGCCCTGCGATGGGGAAGATCCAGGTCCTGGTACTTCACCCAGGCACTGCAAAATAAATGCCAGTTACAGAAATCCCACTGGGTTACTCTTCTACTCATAGTTCTCCCATGGCTCCCTCGTGCTTGTGGATCAAATCCAAGCTCCTTGGCCCGGCGCTGGGCAGGGACTTGACCTCTGCTGGGGCAGAAATGCCACCAGCCCGCGCTCGGCGACAGTCACTCCAGGCCCCGCCCCCAGTCACGCCCTACATTCCAGGCCCCGCCTGCCTGTCCCACCCCACCGTCCCATTGGATGGCTTGGAGGGCCTCAGGTGCTGGTTGGCCGGCATGGCCGTCAGTTAGGGCGAGGGCCTTGATAATCAGTCCCCGGACTTCGAGGGGGCGGGCTCGGGTGCGGGCGCGGCTGGGGCTGCGGCTTCAGGTAAATCGCCAGCTTGCCGGGACACGGATGGGGGATCTCTGGGGGGTTGGATTCGGGGACGCACCGGGACCCGGCGCTGCGCTGCGTTTCCAGCCCCACTGCGGACTCTGCCCGCTGCGACGGGGCGGGCGCCGTGTCCTCGGGCCGGGACCCCTCCCACATTGGGAGACCCAGGTGGGTAGCGAGCAGAGTGGAGGGCTCTGGAGGCGTGGGCTCGCCCCCGTCTCGCCCTTCGGGAGTTCACTGCGGGGCTTGTTCGCTCCCTAATGCCACAACCGGCTCTGGGACCCTTTCCCGGGACGGCTTGGGGACCCCATCCAGCCCCTCGCGCTGGGCTGGGTTTGGGAGCGTGACACGGAAACGGTGTTTTGGGGAGGGACGCACGGCCCCCGGACCCGCAGACAATGGGTAGCGGATGGGACCGCCCGGCGGCGCTTCCTGTAGGAAACTGCTCTGTCTCTGTGCGGCTAGGAAGACCTGGGAGTGGACGGGTGATGATGACTTTAGCACCCCCTTTCCTGCAGTCACCAACCCCCCACCCACCCACCTCAAGAGTCTGAGAGTCCCAGCGAACATCAAGGGCTGCCAGTACTCAGGGCCTCCTGGAAGGCGCCCTCTCCCCAGGACTGGGATCCTCACTGGCCTGCTGTGGCCCCCACCACTCCGGTTTGGTGATCACAGCTCTGCGTCCCAAAATAGTCCCTGGGGCGGGAGAGGGGGCGTATGGCGTCGGCTCTGAGGGCCTAATGAGGGGGTCTCAGGCAGAGAATCCGGATCTAGCCGTGACAGCCACGGCAGGGAGTGGAGGAGAGGGAAGGCAGCTCCACGCCCCACTCCAGTGAGGCCTCAGCCCTTGAAGCAGCAGAGGTGGTGGGCACCTCCACCCCCAATCAGGGACACCCACAGTGTCTGACACAGGTGTAGGCTGGGAGGGACAAGCTCCCTAAGGCTCCCTGCTCTTGCTGGTAAGGGGAAGGGGCTGTTTCCAGAAAGCATTCAAGTCCAGCCTTGGTGGTTCATGACTGTTATCCCAGCACTTGGGGAGGTCGAGTAGGACTGATCTCTCGAGGTCAGGAGTTTGAGACCAGACTGACCAACATGATGAAACACCGTCTCTACTAAAAATTCAAAAATTAGCCGGGTGTGGTGGCAAGTGCCTGTAATCCCAGCTACTCAGGAGGCTAAGGCAGGAGAGTCGCTTGAACCCTGGGCTCGGAGGTTGCAGTGAGCTGAGATCCCACCACTGCACTCCAGCCTGGGTGACAGAAACTCCGTCTCAAAAATAAAAATAAAAATAAAGCATTCAAGTGTAGTGGCCAAAGCAAGGACTCTGGAAGACCTGCCTGGGTTTAAATCTTGCCTCTCCCTGTTTGTGACAGCACACAGGCAGAACACTACACTGTCCTATGTCTCAGTTTCTCCATCTGCACAATAGGGGAAGGGACAGTGGCCATAGGAAACCCAACCTCAGTGGATTTAGCTAGGATTTTAAAACAATAAGTCAAGGTCAGGTGCAGTAGCTCACGCCTGGAATCCCAGCACTCTGGGAGGCTGAACTGGGGAGACTGCCTGAGCCCAGGAGTTGGAGGCCAGCCTGGGCAACATAGCAAGACGCCTGTATCTACAAAAAATAAAATTAGGCCGGGCATGGCTCACGCCTGGTTTGACACCAGCTTGGCCAACATGGTGAAACCCTGTGTCCACTAAAAATACAAAAATTAGCCAGGCATGGTGGTGCACACCTGTAGTCCCAGCTACTTGGGAGGCTGAGGCAGGAGAATCACCTGAACCCGGGAGGTGGAGGTTGCAGTGAGCCAAGATCGCACCACTGCACTCCAGCCTGGGCGACAGAGCATGACTCCACCTAAAACAAACAAACAAAAAATTTAAAATATTAGCCTGAATTAGCCAGGTGTAGAGGTCCATTCCTGTAGTCTCAGCTATTTGGGAGGCTGAGGCGGGAGGATCACTTGAGCTCAGGGGTTCAAGGCCACGGTGAGCTATGATGGAGCCACTGACTCCAGCCTGGGTGACACAGCGAGTGAGACCTTGCCTCTTAAAAAAAAAAAAGTAAGTATCCATAAATTCCTTAGACTAGAGGCTGGCCCATAGTAAATGTCAAAAGTGTTGTTATTATTTGATATTCTGGAGGAATCCATTCCTTTCTTAGCCCAGCCTCTGGATCCAACTGCTTCAGCTAGTTTAGGTCTTAGGAATGACCCACAGCTGTCTTCTGAGATCCCAGGGCCTGGGATTTGGGTGTGACCAGGTCACCGGAGGAGGACGCTGACCCCATTGCGTCATACAGCCAGCTGTGTGAGAAGCAGACCCAGAACCCCCAACCCTTGATCTGGACTCTTTCCACAACCCAGTTCTTCCCTGGCAATTTCCTGAAAACAAGTGATGAACGGCACTGGCTGTCCTCTGTGATGACCCGCTGGCCTGTTGACCCACCCCTTGCAGCCGGTGTGAAGGGACGGGAAACAGCTGCTTGGGGACTGGAAAGGGCCCCCTGCCTGGCCTTGGAGTGGGAAGGAAGAGGTCAGGGACCTCAGCCAGACAGAAGTGGGAGGTGGGGTTAGGGTTTCCCCAGCAGTAGAGTAGGGTAATGAGTCAGGAGGGCTGGTGGGTGCTCAATGCTTGGTAGTATCAGGCACACAGGTGGTCACCAGGGATTCGAGAAGCCAGAAAGGGTGGTTGGGAGTGTTACCATGTGGTTAGCCCAGATGGGCAGTGGCCCAGGGAGAGGATGAACTGGGTCTGGCAGATGCCTGACAGTGGAGGACTGGACAGGTAAGGGGCAGTGAGAAGCTGTGGCAGGGACCTGCTGGCAAAGGGTCCACAGAAGATGGGCAGAGCCCAATCTGAGGGTACTTCCCACAGGCAACTGATTTAATTGTTCTGTGCCTCAGTTTCTCCATCTGTAAAATATGAATAATAATACTACTTTGCAGTATGCAAAGTGTTGTATGGGGGCTATATATATATATATATATATTTTTTTTTTTTTTTTTTTTTTTTTGAGACGGAGTCTGGCTCTGTCCCCTAGGCTGGAGAGCAATTGCACGATCTCAGCTCACTGCAACCTCTGCCTCCCGGGTTCAAGCGATTCTCCTGCCTCAGCCTCCTGAGTAGCTGGGATTACACGCATGCACCATTGTGTCCAGCTATGGGGATTACATGTAATCAGGCAGGACACACCATAGGCACTTTCCCCTCCCTGAAGGTTTTCCATATGGGCTTTCCAAAGCCCATCTTTCCCACTCTGTGCTCCTGTGCTTTACTTTTCTTTGTTTTTTTTCTTTTCTTTTCTTTTTTTTTTTTGAGACAAGGTCTTGTTCTGTCACCCAGGCTGGAATGCAGTGGCATGATCATAGCTCACTGCAGCCTGCATCTCCTGGACTCAAGAGATACTCCTGCCTCAGCTTCTTGAGTAGCTGGGACTACAGGTGCATGCCAACACATCCAGGTAATTTGTGTGTTTTTTGTAGAGATGGGGTTTTGCCATTTTATTTATTTATTTATTTATTTATTTATTTTGAGACAGAGCTTCGCTCTGTTGCCCAGGCTGGAGTACAATGACTCGATCTCGGCTCACCACAACCTCCACCTCCCAGGTTCAAGCGATTCTTCTGCCTCAGCCTCCTGGGTAGCTGGGATTACAGGCATCCACCACCACGCCCAGCTAATTTTGTATTTTTAGTAGAGATGAGCCTTCTCTATGTTGGCCAGGCTGCTCTTGAACTCCTGACCTTAGGTGATCCATCCACCTCGGCCTCCCAAAGTGCTGGGATTACAGGCGTGAGCCACTGTGCCAGTGGTTTCACTATTTAAAAAAAAAAAAAAAAAAAAAAAAAAAGTAGAGATAGCGGCCAGACACGGCGGCTCATGCCTGTAATCCCAGCACTTTGGGAGGCCGAGGTGGGGAGTTCGAGACCAGCCTGACCAACATGATGAAACCCTGTATCTACTAAAAATACAAAAAATTAGCCGGGTGTAGTAGCAGCGGCTGTAATCCCAGCTACTTGGGAGGCTGAGGCAGAAGAATCATTGAATCTGGGAGGTGGAGGTTGTGGTGAGCCAAGATCGAGCCATTGCACTCCAGCCTGGGCAAAAAGAGGGAAATTCTGTCTCAAAAAAAAAAAGAAAAAAAAGAAAAAAAAAAAAGGGATAGGATCTCACTATGTTGCCGAGGTGGGTCTTGACTCCTAGGCTCAAGCGATCCTTCTGCTTTGGCTTCCCAGAGTGCTGATATTTCACCTTGTGCATTTTGAACCAAAGTTCTGGATTCAATGTTTGTCCTTGTTAAATATCACATTATTATATGTGGCCCAATCTTCCTTACTCTCTTACAGCCTCCATCATGTCATCTAAACAGTCACGTTCCCAGACAGCCTCATGAACAATCAATCACAGCTCTGACAACCCAGGTGTTTGTGTTTGCATTACAAACTTACGAGCCAAGGATCAAGCCTGTGACACTCCACTAGCGACATTCCAGGGAGGCAAGTATCCGCTGATTTGGATCTTTGGTGCATCCAGCCCGCAATTCCCCATCATTCCCGCAAGAGTTTCACAACTGACCTTGGTAAAACTTTGGATGCACAATTACAGTTTTTTTGTTTTTTTTTTTGAGACGGTATCTTGCTCTGTTGCCAGGCTGGAGTGCAGCGGTGTGATCTCAGCTCACCGCAACCTCCGCCTCCTGGGTTCAAGCGATCTCCTGCCTCAGCCTCCTGAGCAGCTGGGACTTCAGATGCACGCCACCACACCCAGCTAACTTCTGTATCTTTAGTAGAGACGGGGTTTCACCATGTTGGCCAGGCTGGTCTTGAACTCCTGACTTCGGGTGATCCGCCCCTCTCAGCCTCCCAAAGCGCTGGGATTACAGGCATAAGCCAGGGTGCCTGGTTCCTGATGAGTTTTTAGTGATCCTGTGAAGGGCTTCCAACTCTGGTCTTCCTTTCCTAAAGGCTCATACTCCGCTACATGGAGCATCCATTTCTAATTTTCCCCAGAGATTATCAGAAAACCCAGCATGTCTGGAATGCCTCCCCGACTCCCACCTACCCTTGTTTTCTTGGTCATCTTCTTCTTTTCGCTTGATGTCTTTCCTGCTTCCTCCTGCCCAGCAGGCTGACGTCTGACACCTGGGGATCATTCATTCCATCCAAAGTTTCAAGGTCAGCTGGGCATGGTGGCTCATGCCTGTAATCCCAGCACTTTGGGAGGCCGAGGCAGGCGGATAGCTTGAGGTCAGGAGTTCGAGACCAGCCTGGCCAACATGGTGAAACCTAATCTTTACTAAAAATACAAAAATTAGCCAGGCGTGGTGGTGGGCGCCTGTAATCCTAACCACTCAGGAGGCTGAGGCAGGAGAATCACTTGAACCCGGGAGGTAGAGGCTGCAGTGAGCCAAGATTGCAGCATTGCACTCCAGCCTGGGTGACAGAGCGAGACTCTGTCTCAAAAAAAAAAAAAAAAAAAGTTTCAAGGTCTCTTGAGGGAAGAGGAAAGAGGGCATGTGTGGAGGGAGGTTGGTGGGTTGGGTCCTGTTTACTTAGACTCAAAGGCAGGCCCCAGAGGCTCCAGCCAGAGGGGCAGCACCCAGCCCCACCCTCACCCCTTTTGCAGGGTGCCTCTGACAGCTGCTGCAGGAAACATGGCCAAGTTTGCCCTGAATCAGAACCTGCCTGGTGAGTGTGCAAAAAGAGATATGTGTGTGCGCACATGCACAGAGAAAAACGCTTGATGCCTGTGTGTGTGGACACAGCCCTACAGTGGCCAGAGGGTCCTCTCCAATGTCATGAGCCTGCTTTAAACCACCTATGGTATCAATCACGGCCGGGTGCGGTGGCTCATGCCTGTAATCCCAGCACTTTGGGAGGCCTTGGTGGTGGGGGGATCACTTGAGATCAGGAGTTCGAGACCAGCCTGGGCAACATGGTGAAACCCTGTCTCTACTAAAAATACAAAAATTAGCCAGGCATGGTGGCGCACGCCTGTAGTCCCAGCTACTCAGGAGGCTGAGGCAGGAGAATTCCTTGAACCTGGGAGGCAGAGGTTGCAATGAGCTGAGATGGCACTACAGCACGCCAGTCTAGGCAACAGAGCGAGACTCCGTCTCAAACAAAGAAAAAATCAAAACAAAAAAACTCCCACCTATGGCATTAATCACAAGTGGACTACAACCCCCCTCCTCAGGTAGCCCTCAAACCAGGAAAGTGTGACCCCTGTGCCTCCATTCCTCTTCCCTCTGCCTTCCTTTACTCTGCTCGGGACACCCTGGTCTCCACCTGGCTGTGACTCCAGCTGACCCTCCTTCCTCCTACCCCAGGGTATTTCCATGGGCTGTTTTCTTCTAGAAACCTTTTCCCAGCTGCTTCCTCCTCATCCTGCAGGGCTTCCCCCAGGCCAACCTATTTTTTTTTTTTTTTTTTTTGAGACAGCGTCTCACTCTGTCACCCAGTTTGGAGTGCAGTGGTGCGATCTCAGCTCACTGCAACCTCTGCCTCCCCGGCTCAAGTGATCCTCCCATCTCAGCCTCCTGAGTAGCTGAGACTACAGACGCTCACTATTATGCACAGCTATTTCTTTCTTTCTTTTTTTTTGGAGATGAGGTCTCACTTTGTTGCCCAGGTTTGTCTCGAACTCCTAAGCTCTAGCGATCCACCCGCCTCGGCCTCTCAAAATGTTGAGATTACAGGCGCGAACCACCATGTCGGGCCAGGGCTCCCCTCCACAGGAAAGTCCCCTACACAGGAAAGCTTCCCTGGCAACCAGAGGCTAGGTAGCGCCTCCTCCATTTATTCTGTTATTATTATCATTGCCGTAGGTATCGTTTGGAAGGATGCTTATCTGCTTTCTACAGGAGAACAGGGATGTTTGTCTAGCTCACTGCTGTGTCCCCAGGGCCTAGAAACGTGCTTAGCACACAGTAGGCGCCCATTAAACGTGCGACTGAGTGAAAACTTGGGTACAGATAGGTGTGAAGCGTGGGCATGGGTGGGGGACACGCTCGGTTTGTTTAGTATTTCCCGGGTCTCCCTGTTCTGATGCCCCCTCCCCGTGTCCCCGTCGTGCCTCCAGACGTGGGCGGCCCCCGCCTGTGCCCGGTCCCCGCCACCGGGGGCGCCCGCAGCCCGAGCTCGCCCTACTTGGTGGAGACGCCCTACGGCTTCCACCTGGACCTGGACTTCCTCAAGTATATAGAGGAGCTGGAGCGTGGCCCCGCCGCTCGCCGCGTCCCTGGACCCCTGCCCGCGCGTCGTCCCCGCGCGCCCCGGCCCAGCCTCGCGGGCGCACGTAGCCCAGGCGCCTGGACATCCAGCGAGTCCCTGGCCAGTGACGACGGTGCAGCACCGGGCGTACTCTCCCCGGGCGCGCCCTCGGAGCCCCTGATGTCGCCGCGCGCGCCCGTGCGCAACCCGCGCGTCGAGCACACGCTTCGGGAGACCAGCCGGCGGCTGGAGCTGGCGCAGGCACACGAGCGCGCGCCCAGCCCCGGCCGCGGGGTCCCTCGTAGCCCACGAGTGTCCGGCCGCAGCAGCCCCGTCCCTAACCTTGCCCCTGCCTCGCCCGGCCCTGCCCAACTGCAGCTGGTGCGCGAGCAGATGGCCGCGGCGCTGAGGCGCCTGCGCGAGCTCGAGGACCAGGCGCGAGCGCTGCCCGAGCTGCAGGAGCAGGTGCGCGCGCTGCGCGCTGAGAAGGCGCGGCTGCTGGCCGGGCGCGCGCAGTCTGAGCCAGACTGGGAGGCCGAGACGCGCCCGGACAAGCTCGCCCAGCTGCGGCGGCTCACCGAGCGTCTGGCCACCTCCGAGCGCGGCGTCCGTGCCAGGGCCAGCCCCCGGGCTGACGGCCCAGACAGCCTGGCTGCAGGGCGCAGCGAGGGCGCGCTCCAGGTCCTCGACGGGGCGGTCGGGAGTCTCGATGGGACGCCCCAGACCCGGGAGGTGGCCGTCGAGGCGGTGCGCGAGACCCAAGAAACGGGTGCCCAGGCCGTGCCGGAGACCCGGGAGGCCGGCGTGGAGGCTGCCCCCGAGACCGTTGAGGCGGATGCGTGGGTGACCGAGGCGCTGCTGGGGCTGCCCGCGGCCGCCGAGCGTGAGCTGGAGCTGCTGCGAGCCAGCCTGGAGCACCAGCGCGGGGTGAGTGAACTTCTGCGGGGCCGGCTGCAGGAGCTGGAGGAGGCCCGCGAGGCTGCAGAGGAAGCAGAGGCGGGGGCCCAGCTGCGCGAGGCCACCACCCAGACCCTGTGGAGCTGTGCCGAAAAGGCCGCGCAGACCGAGCCCCCGGCGGAGGTGCCCTCCCTGATTCAGGAGAGCTCGCCCGGATCCACGGACAGAGACAGGGCCATGGCGCCTGCGGGTGAGTCCCGACCCCGTCGCTGGGCCCTGGCTTGCTGGGCGCCGGACTCGAACTCAGTGCCCTCATCTCATCCCCGCCAGGCATCCTCAAATCCATCATGAAGAAGAGAGACGGCACTGCTGGTGCCCAACCCAGCTCCGGACCCAAGAACCTGCAGTTTGTTGGGGTCCTCAACGGAGAGTGAGCGCCTTTCCCCTCCTGTGGCATCTTCTGCCGGGACATAGACTGGGGTTGGAACCCCAGCTCTGCCCCTCTGCTGGCAGCGTGGTCTGGGAAATCCTCAGTTTCCCCATCTATAAAATGGGAACGGCCACACCCACGTCGCAGGTCTCCAGAACGAGCCCACAGGGTAGGTTTAGCAGACGCCTCCCACCCTGCCCCCAGGTACGAGAGCTCCTCCAGCGAGGACGCCAGCGACAGCGATGGCGACAGCGACAACGGTGGCGCCGAGCCCCCGGGTAGCTCCTCGGGCTCTGGGGATGACAGCGGCGGGGAATCCGACTCGGGCACCCCTGGCCCTCCCAGCGGCGGGGACATCCGGGACCCTGAGCCCGAGGCGGAGGCAGAGCCTCAGCCAGTGGCACAGGGGAGGTGAGCTGCGCTCGCTAGGAGTTTGGAGAGGAGGCAGCTGCTCCCCTCCTGGTCGGCGCTGCCCCCGATCCATCCTGAGCCTTTCCTGGCGTTCTCTGCAGGTGTGAGTTGAGCCCGCGTCTAAGGGAGGCGTGCGCAGCGCTGCAGCGGCAGCTGAGCCGGCCCCGCGGAGTAGCCCGCGACGGCGTGAGTGCCCCGGTAGCCCAGCACCAGGGAGTGGCGCGGGCGCCTCCAAGGACCTCTGACACCCACTTAGGGGAGCGCACCGGGTTCCATCCCTTCCCGCCAGGCACCTCGCCTTACCCCGGGTTCTCCGAAGGGATCTCTTTCCCAGGACAGCGCCGATCTTTCCTTAGTTTCCCCAAAGAGGCCCGGTCCCGGCCCCACTCCCGGACTCCCCAGGAGCAAGCGCTCGTTGCCTTTCCCCAATCAGGTTCTCCCGCAAATTCTTCCCTAGAAGGAAAGGACCCCCTCCCCGCATATTTGCCCTCCGATAGGGGTGTGGCCCCGACGTTCCATCTGGGTCCGCATGGCTCCCTACTGGGACGAGGAGTGACCTTCCTTCCCTGCCTGGAAACGCCAAAGGGGTCTCTTCCCAGTACCCCCCGCCCCCCAGCTCCCCCACCGCGGCGCCGCCGTGGACCATCGCTGATGTCATCTTCACCCCTATCCCGGCAGGGCGCAGTGCGCCTCGTGGCCCAGGAGTGGTTTCGAGTGTCCAGCCAGCGGCGCTCTCAGGCGGAGCCCGTGGCCAGGATGCTGGAAGGGGTGAGGCACCTGGGACCCGAGCTGCTGGCGCACGTGGTGAACCTGACGGATGGCAACGGAAACACGGCCCTCCACTACAGTGTGTCCCACGGGAACCTGGCCATTGCAAGCCTGCTCCTGAATACGGGTCAGAACCAAGGGAGGGTGGGTGGGACACCAGGAAATAGGGGAGGAGAGGGCAGGGGACTGACCTAGGCTCAAAGACGCTAGAGATGAAAGCAGAGAATGGTTGTCCAGCACAGGGCACCACTCCTCCTCGAGTTATGTTGTGTTATGTTATGTTATGTTATTTTTGAGACGGAGTCTCACACTGTCGCCAGGCTGGAGCGCAGTGGCACGATCTCGGCCCCTTGCAACCTCTGCCTCCCAGGTACAAGCGATTCTTCTGCCTCAGCCTCCCGAGTAGCTGGGACTACAGACGTGCGCCACCATGCCCAGCTAATTTTTGTATTTTTAGTGGAGAAGGGGTTTCACCATGTCGACCAGGATGATCTTGATCTCCTGACCTCGTGATCTGCCTGCCTCAGCCTCCCAAAGTGCTGGGATTACAGGTGCGAGTCACTGCACCCAGTCAACCTCCTCAGATTTTACACCTCTTCGTGTCTGGGTTCTGAAAGGCCTTCTGCCATCTGGGCCAGGCATGGTGGCTCATGCCTGTAACCCCAGCACTTTGGGAGGCCGAGGTGGGCAGATCACTTGAGGTCAGGAGTTCGAGACCAACCTGGCCAACGTGGCAAAACCCCATCTCTACTAAAAATACAAAAATTAGTCGGGTGTGGTGGCACATGCCTATAATTCCAGCTACTCAGGAGGTTGAGGCACGAGAATCGCTTGAACCTGGGAGGCAGAGGTTGCAGTGAGCTGACATCGTGCTACTGCACTCCAGCCTGGGCGACAGAGTGAGACTCAGTCTCAAAAACAAAAACAAAACAAAACAAAACAAAAAAACCTTGCTGGTCGTGGTGGTGGGAACCTGTAATCCCAGTTATTAGGGAGGCTGAGGTGCGAGGATCACTTGAACCCAGGAGGCGGAGGTTGCAGTAACCCAAGAGTGAGCACCACTGCACTTCAGCCTGGGCCACAAAGCAAGACTCCATCTCAAAAAAAAAAAAAAAAAAAAGGAGGCCTTTTGGCCCCGCCATACCTCTAGTTCTGCCCTGAGGCTCCTCCCACTTTGCAGCTGGAGGGAATAAACAGCTCTGGGCTTAGGTAAACCTCAGTTTAGGGGCATTATTTAATCTTGCTTGTGAAATGGGGTTGGCAAGGCCTCCCTCCCTGGGTAGCTATGATAATACAGGTGGTAGGAGATCAGTAAATGGCCACCGCGTGCTCTGTCCCTGAATCTCCAGCCGGAGCACTCACTGAGTTCCTGAGCCCCAATGTCCAGCCTGGAGGGGAGGAACTCACCAGGCGGGGCTCTGACTCCCTCCTGGGATGCGGCACTGTGCTCCACCTGCCTCCAGCTGCTTGCCCCGATAAACTGGGCACAAAGGGTCTGGTGGGCGGTAAACAAACTGCTGTCCACCAGGAGCCCCCTCCCTCCAGGTGCCCTCCTGCAGGTTCAGAAACCTCTGAGTCAGCCTTTGGGCACCTCTGGCACTAACTGCAGGCCGAGGCGGGTCCCACTGCCTGCCCCGAACCCCCTAAACACACAGATCCCTCCCATCCCTGCAGGTGTTTATGACCTAGGAAAGGATACAGCTGCTCTGGAAGCTGGGGCATTGTAGGCGACAGGGGACAGTGAATGAATCTAAATGAATTTATTGGGCATCTCATGCCTTAAAGGGGACTGGGGCTGCAGCAAGGGAGTTGGCATCGTTGGTCACCACAAGAGGCCCCAGGCTCCTTGGCCCCCTTATCTCCTGCATTCAAATCCCTACTTGTTTTGTCGTTGTTGTTTATTTTTTTGTTTTTGAGATGGAGTCTCGCTCTGTTGCCCAGGCTGGAGTGCAGTGGCGCGATCTCTCTGCTCACTGCAACCTCCGCCTTCTGGTTTCAAGCGATTCTCCTCCCTCAGCCTCCCGAGCAGCTGGGACTACAGGCACCCGCCGCCATGCCCAGCTAATTTTTGTACTTTTAGTAGAGATGGGTTTTCAACATGTTGGCCAGGCTGGTCTCAAATTCCTGACCTCAACTGATCCGCCTGCCTCAGCCTCCCAAAGTGCTGGGATTACAAGCGTTAGTCACTGTGCCCGGCCTTGTTTGTTTATTTGAACAGAGTCTCCTTCTGTCACCCAGGCTGGAGTGCAGAGGTGCAATCTCAGCTCACTGCAAACTTCACCTCCCAGGTTCAAGTGATTCTTGTGTCTCAGCCTCTTGAGTAGCTGGGATTACAGGCACGCATACCACACCCGGCTTTTTTTTTTTTTTTTTTTTTTTTTTTGAGACGGAGTTTCGCTCTTGTTGCCCAGGCTACAATGCAATGGCACAATCCTGGCTCACTGCAACCTCTGCCTCCCAGATTCAAGCTATTCTCCTGCCTCAGACTCCCGAGTAGCTGGGAGTATAGGCATGCACCACCACACCTGGCTAATTTTGTATTTTTAGTAGAGACAGGGTTTCTCCATGTTGGTTAGTCTGGTCTCGAACTCCTGACCTCAGGTAATCCGCCTGCCTCGGCCTCCCAAAGTGCTGGGATTACAGGTGTGAGCTACCGCACCCGGCCAATTTTTATATTTTTGGTAGAGACGGGTTTCACTATGTTGGCCAGGCTGGTCTTGAACTCCTGACCTCAAGTGATCCTCCTGCCTAGGCCTCCCAATGTACTGGTATTACAGTTGTGAGCCAGTGTGCCCAGCCTCTAATTCCCATTTGGCTCCACCTCTCCAGACCCTCTCCTGGTTCTCACCCATCTCCCCTCTGCCTATACTTGCTTGCTGTCATATACACCAATGCCCCTGCATTCAGGAGCTGTTTCCTCTTTCATCCCCTGGAATCCAGGGCCTGGAGGTACCTCGGTGTGCCCTTTGCTCTTGCTCTCCACTTCCAGACCTTTCCCCCTCTTCCTTCTCAAACCCTACCTTGGAGCATCTTGTCACTGACTAGGCCCCTCCCCACTCTGCCTCTCCAGCTTCTACCTCTGACCTCAAGTAGCTCCTTGTTTCTTGAACTTTAGTTCCTGGCCAGTTCTCCCTGTCTCCCTCCAGCCTAATCCTTGCTGCAAAGCAGGTCCACTGTGCACTGGTTACCCCTTCAGCCCATTGCACCTTGGAATGTGCTTTTCCTACCTGCCCGAGTCTGGTAAGGTAGAATACTCATTCATATAACAAGTTACACGAAGCAGGTTCCTTATTTGCGGATAGGCAGCAAGGGACAGCAGAAGCCTAAGACTGACAGTGAGCCCATCCCCCAAGGCTCAGGAAGGCTGCCCAAGATGGATGGAATCTGGTCTGCAGGTGCCCCACTTGCACTGCAGGTGAGGGACCCTGGAAAGCGGCCCACTCTAGGTTTTATACCCTGGGGAACAGGAACTGCTGGGCTAACGCATTGAAGGACAACCTGTTTCTAGATGGGGACAGGAACAGAGACTAGGCTGTTCCAGCCAGTTCCTCCTTATCTCAAGATTGCATTTCCAGAGCATTGAGACGGAGTTTCGCTCTTGTTGCCCAGGCTACAGTGCAATGGCACAATCTCGGCTCACTGCAACCTCCGCCTCCCAGATTCTCCTGCCTCAGCCTCCTGAGTAGCTGGGATTATAGGCATGTACCATCACACCCGGCTAATTTTGTATTTTTTGTAGAGACAGAGTTTCTCCATGTTGGTCAGGCTCCCCGTAGGTTAAAGCATTCTATAGTCTTTTTTTTTTTTTTTTTTTTTTTTGAGGCCGAGTCTCGCTCTGTTGCCAGGCTGGAGTGCAGTGGCGTGATCTCGGCTCACTGCATCCTCTGCCTCCCGGGTTCAAGTGATTCTCCTGCCTCAGCCTCCCGAGTAGCTGGGACTATAGGCGCCCGCCACCACACCCGGCTAATTTTTTTTTTTTTTTTTTTTTTGAGGCGGAGTCTCGCTCTGTCGCCCGGACTGGAGTGCAGTGGCCAGATCTCAGCTCACTGCAAGCTCCGCCTCCCGGGTTTACGCCATTCTCCTGCCTCAGCCTCCCGAGTAGCTGGGACTACAGGCGCCCGCCACCTCGCCCGGCTAGTTTTTGTATTTTTAGTAGAGACGGGGTTTCACCGTGTTAGCCAGGATGGTCTCGATCTCCTGATCTCGTGATCCGCCCGTCTCGGCCTCCAAAAGTGCTGGGATTACAGGCTTGAGCCACCGCGCCCGGCCTCACACCCGGCTAATTTGTATTTTTAGTAGAGATGGGGTTTTACCATGTTGGCCAGAATGGTCTCGATCTCTTGACCTCATGATCTGCCTGCCTCAGCCTCCCAAAGTGCTGGGATTACAGAAGTAAGCCACCGTGCCTGGCCTATAGTTATTATTGAGAACTACAAATGAGAAAGTGGGGAGAACTGTGGTGCGCTTGTCAATTTTTTTTTTTTTCCTTTTTTGAGACGGAGTCTTGCTCTGTTGCCCAGGCTAGAGAGCATTGGTGTGATCTCAGCTCACTGCAACCTCTGCCTCATGGGTTCAAGTGATTCTCCTGCCTCAGCCTCCCGAGTAGCTGGGATTACTGGCAAGTGCCATCATTCCCGGCTAATTTTTGTATTTTCAGTAGAGACGGGGTTTCACCATGTTGGCCAGGTTGGTCTTGAACTCCTGACTTCAGGTGATCTGCCCGCCTCAGCCTCCCAAAGTGCTGGGATTACAGGAGTGAGCAACCCCACCCAGCCGACGCTTGTCAATTTCAGTATCCTCCCCCATGATCCCTCCAACCTCCTGACTGCTCTCCTTCCTTGACCTTGACTCTGCCCCACATCAGCTTTATAGGTATAACATCAGCCCCAGACCTTGATGTCACTAATAGTTGTGCCCCTTACAGAATCGCAGTTCCCAGCTCCCCACTTCCCGACCCTCACCTCCCAGCTTCTCAGGTGACAGGCTCCCATTCCCAACTCCAGTCATCCTTGGACCTTACAGAGACAGTTACCCCCTGTGCCCTCTCCGTTTCCCAGCCCCCACTCCTTGTCTCTTTGCCTCTGTCATCCTCCTTCAGCCTGTCGTGAACTCTTCTCCATACCCTTCTCTCACCCGACCCTACCTGCCTGCCTGATAGACCCACAGCAAACCGTCCGGTGTGTGTTGAATAAATGCCTGCTCCCCCAGAACTTTCAGGAACGTGTAGTTTTGAGAGTGTGTGTGTGGTGGGGGTGGTGAGCCAAGAGTGTAGAGAGAGGATTATCAAGTAAAAACATAAAATGATTTCAAATGGCAGTAAGGGCCATAGCAGAAGACAACCAGAGGATGAAGTCAACAAAGAGGGTGATTCTTTTTAAATTTTTTTTGTAGGTATGGGGTTTCACCATGTTGCTCAGGCTGGTCTCCAACTCCCGGGCCCAAGTGATCCTCCCACCTCAGTCTCCCAAGTAGCGGGGATTACAGGCGTTGTCCACCACACCTGGCTAATTTTTGTATTTTTAGTAGAGATGAGGTCTCGCTCTGTTGCCCAGGTTGTTCTTGAACTCCAGAGCTCACGTGATCCTCCTGCCTCGGCCTCCAATATTCTGAAATTACAGGCGTAAGCCACTGTGCCTGGCCAGGCTGATTCTTTAGTTAAGCAAGGCCAAGGGTAGCTGCAAGAGAAAAGGGAGAGGGAGCAGGGAGATGGGTGGGTCCCTTGGCTAGCCTGCAAGGACCGCACTCTGGTTATTTCTGTGTGCTCCCCCCCTTACCACCTGACGCCTTTCACTGGTGTCTTAGTGGAAGGCATGGACACCCACACAGCATGCCACCCCAACAGGGAACGTCCTCCAACCCCTTTTTACAGACAGCTTTGTTCCCAGGCTGGGGTGCAGTGGCGTGATGCAGCCTTAACCTCCCAGACTCAAGCGATCCTTCCACCTCAGCCTCCTGAGTATTTGGGACCACAGGCACGAACCACCACACCCAGCTAATTTTTTTTTTTTTTTTTGCAGGGGATGAAGTCTCGCTCTGTCACCAGGCTGGAGTGCAGTGGCGTGATATCGGCTCACTGCAACCTCCGCCTCCCATGTTCAAGTGATCCTCCTGCCTCAGCCTCTCGAGTAGCTGGGACTATAGGCGCACACCACCACGCCCGGCTAATTTTTTGTATTTTTAGTAGAGACGGTGTGTCACCATGTTGACTCTTGATCTCTTGACCTCGTGATCTGCCCGCCTCAGCCTTCCAAAGTGTTGGGATTACAGGCATGAGCCACCTTGTCCAGCCAAATTTTTTAAGAGATGGGGGTCTTACTATGTTGCTCAGGCTGGCCTCAGACTCCTGGCCTCAAGCGATCTTCCTGCCTTGGCCTCCTTCACCATTGGGTGTACAGTCCTGAGTCACCATGCCTGGCTGCCATTTTTGCTGTCATTTGACTTAACTCTTTATTCCCCAGTCCCTCATCTCAGCTCTCCTTCCTCACTAGGGTATCCATCTCATGACGCTGACCCTGCTCCTTTCCCCAGGCTCCTCACTAGATGCCCCTCCTGCCCATTCATTTCCTTAAACTACTTCAATTCTCAGAGCCTTCAGGATGGCAGGAGACGGGGATTAACACAGCCACTCCAGGAAATGTCATCCAAACAGGCACTGGGAGGAACAGGGGCCAGGATGGTAACAGAACTGATCCCAGAGGAAACTGAGCTCACATTTGTGTTTCATTCAGGACAGGCAGCATTGACCAGGCTGTTTTGCTTCCTAGGGCTGCCATCACAGTATCACGGTGACCCGCTTCAAACAACAGGTGGCCAGAAGTCTGAAATCAAGGTGTTGGCAGGTTTTTTGTTGTTGTTGTTTTTTGAGACAGGCTGTCACTCTGTCTCCCAGGCTGGAGTGCAGTGGTGTGATCTTGGCTCACTGCAGCCTCTCCTGCAGTGATTCTCCTGCCTCAGCCTCCCAAGTAGCTGGGATTACAGGCGCCCACCACAACTGCCCCGACAACCAAATTCATTTTAAATTGTTGCTCCTGGCCAGGCGCGGTGGCTCATGCCTGTAATCCCAGCATTTTGGGAGGCCGAGGCAAGTGAACCACGAGGTCAGGAGTTCAAGACCACATTGACCAACATGGTGAAACCCTGTCTCTACTAAAAATACAAAAATTGGGAGGCCGAGATGGGCAGATCACGAGGTCAGGAGATCGAGACCATCCTGGCTAACACAGTGAAACCCAGTCTCTACTAAAAAATACAAAAAACTAGCCGGGCGAGGTGGCGGGCGCCTGTAGTCCCAGCTACTCGGGAGGCTGAGGCAGGAGAATGGCGTAAACCCAGGAGGTGGAGCTTGCAGTGAGCCGAGATCTGGTCACTGCACTCCAGCCTGGGCGACAGAGCGAGACTCCATCTCAAAAAAAAATAATAAAAAAAAAATACAAAAATTAGCTGGGCGTGGTGGCGTGTGCCTACTCAGGAGGCCAAGGCAGAAGAACCGCTTGAACCTGGGAGGCAGAGGTTGCAGTGAGCTGAGATTGTGCCACTGCACTCCAGTCTGGGCGACAGAGCCAGACTCCGTCTCTAAATAAATAAATAGTTGTTTCTAGTTGCTGTGTGGAACCTGAAGTTGATTCAGGGTCAAGGGTGGAGACTGGCACTGTTCTTTTTTTTTTTGGAGACGGAGTCTCGCTCTGTCACCCAAGCTGGAGTGCACTGGCCAGATCTCAGCTCACTGCAAGCTCCGCCTCCCGGGTTCACGCCATTCTCCTGCCTCAGCCTCCCGAGTAGCTGGGACTACAGGCGCCCGCCACCTTGCCCGGCTAGTTTTTTGTATTTTTTAGTAGAGATGGGGTTTCACCGTGTTAGCCAGGATGGTCTCGATCTCCTGACCTTGTGATCGCCCGTCTCGGCCTCCCAAAGTGCTGGGATTACAGGCTTGAGCCACCGCGCCCGGCCGGCACTGTTCTTTAGGGGAGCAACGATGGTGGCTTGGTGGGCGGTGGCCATGAAAATAAACATATCCTTTCATGATTCAGTCAACAAATGTTTAACTGAGCATGTACTATGTACCAGGTATCATTCTAAGTACTGAGGGATACAGCTGCAAACAAAACCAAGTCCCTGCCTGATTTGAAATAGGGAGATCTGGGCCAGTGGCTCATGACTGTAATTCCAGCACTTTGGGAGGCCACGGTGGGTGCATGACTTGAGGTCAGGAGTTCGAGACCAGCCTGGCCAACATGGTGAAACCCTATCTTTACTAAAAAATACAAAAATTAGCCAAGCATGGTGGCACATGCTGTAGTTCCAGCTACTCGGGAGGCGGAGGTTGCGGTGAGCTGAGATCACGCTGCTGCACTCCAGCCTGGGTGACAGAACGAGACTTACGTATCCAAAAAAAAAAAAAAAAAAAAAAAGATGAAATAGGAAGGTCCTTCACTGAGTAGATATTTGAGCAACACCCTATTGAGGGAGGAACCACGTGGCTATTGTGGGGAGAACGTTGAAGAGACCACCCCGTATGCAGGTGCCGTGCCCAAGGCTTGCAGGTAGCTGAATGGATCAAGTTGGGCCACGGTGTTGGCATCTCCGTGGACAGCCCCCTTTTCTCTCCCAGGGGTCTGTGAGGTCAACCGCCAGAACCGAGCCGGCTACTCAGCCCTCATGCTGGCTGCACTTACCTCTGTGGGGCGGGAGGAGGAGGACATGGCCGTGGTCCAGAGACTCTTCTGCATGGGCGACGTCAATGCCAAGGCCAGTCAGGTACGTGGACACCCCCGCTTTGGCTCTCAGCCAGGAGTCACTTCCACTTTGGGAATCAACCTGTCTGTGACCTCCCTTCCCTAAGCCCACCCTAGCCTGTCCCCTCTTCTTCCCCACTCCCCAGACGGGGCAGACTGCTCTCATGCTGGCCATCAGCCACGGCCGACAGGACATGGTGGCAGCCCTGCTGGCGTGTGGGGCTGATGTGAATGCGCAGGATGCAGATGGGGCCACGGCGCTGATGTGCGCCAGTGAGTATGGGCGCCTGGACACCGTGCGGCTGCTGCTTGCCCAGCCAGGCTGCGACCCTGCCATCCTGGACAATGTAAGACCCCACAATAGGGCTGGCATCTTAGGGGGTGCCCATGGCTTGGCTCAGGGATCTGACTGTCCCTAATGTTCAACAGGAGGGCACCAGTGCCCTGGCCATCGCCTTGGAGGCTGAGCAGGATGAGGTGGCCGCTCTGCTACATGCCCACCTGAGCTCCGGCCAGCCCGAAACCCAGGTGAGCACAGCTCTGGAGAAACAAACCTTCACAGCTGCAAATTCAGTTTGCAGAGGATAGTAAATATGCCCCAGGCCTCCCTTTCTGCTCCCCAAAGGTGGCACCAGGGGTGCAGAACCAGTGTCTAGATTCTCCTATGTGGCTCTTTTTTTCTTTGGAGACAGGGTCTCACTCTGTAACCCGGGTTGGGGTGTAGTGGCGTGATCAGAGCTCACTGCAGCCTCAAACTCCTGAGCTCAAGGGATCCTTCTGCCTCAGCATCCTCAAGTGCTGGGATTACACGTGTGAAACCACAGCGCCTGGCAGGGGCTGGGATTTGATGTGAAAGCAGCAAAACCCCAGTGAGGTTGACACTACCGCAGGTCATGAGACTGAGGCCTCAAAGGGGGAAGCAACTTAAAGTCACAGAGACCCAGCTAAGACCTTTCATGCATGTCTGGGCTCTTGCTACCTACTGCCAGGGAGGCTGTTATCAAAGGAAAAAGGGGCCAGGTGCAGTGGCTCAGGCCTGTAATCCCAGCACTCTGGGAGGCGGGTGGATCATGAGGTTAGGAGATCCAGACCATCCTGGCTAAGACGGTGAGATCCCATCTCTACTAAAAATACAAAAATTAGCTGGGCATGGTGGTGCGTGCCTGTAATCCCAGCTACTTGGGAGACTGAGGCAGGAAAATCACTTGAACCCAGGAGGTGGAGGTTGCAGTGAGCCGAGACTGCGCCACTGCACTCTAGCCTGGCAACAGAGCGAGACTCTGTCTCAAAAAAAAAAAACAAAAAACAAACAAACAAAACAAAAAGAAAAAAAGGAAAAAGGAGCCCTTTGGCATCAGGCAGGGTGGGGAAGGGGGTCTAGAGCTTCAGAAGTGGAGATGGGGTGAGTTTGCAAAACACATTGGCCCCCAACACCACTATACTCTGATGGCAAGTGCCAGGATGTTTCAGCACTTTCATAATCAAAAGTATCAGCCCACTCATCCTGTACAGGTTGACCCCAATTTACCATGGCTCCACTTACAACTTTTTATTTAGTTATTTTTGAGACGGAGTCTTGCTCTGTCACCCAGGCTGGAGTGCAGTGGGGCGACTGCAGCTCACTGCAACCTCCACCTCCCGGGTTCAAGCGATTCTTCTGCCTCAGCCTCTCAAGTAGCTGGGACTACTGTCACGTGCCACTATGCCCAGCTAATTTTTTTTTTCCTTTGGAGACAAGAGTCTCGCTCTGTCACCCAGGCTGGAGTGCAGTGGCACAATCGCAGTTCACTGCAACCTCCACCTCCCAGGTTCAAGTGGTTCTCGTGCCTCAGCCTCCTGAGTAGCTGGGATTACAGGCATGTACCACCATGCCCAGCTCATTTTTGTATTTTTTTTTTGAGACAGAGTTGCTTTGTTGCCCAGGCAGGAGTGCAATGGCACGATCTCAGCTCACTGCAACCTCCACCTCCCAGGTTCCAGAAATTCTGCCTCCCAAGTAGCTGGGATTACAGGTGTGAGCCATTGCGCCTGGTACCACTTACAATTTTTTGACTTCATGATAGTGTGAAAGCAATGTGTACTTAGCAGAAACCACACTTTGGCAGAGTATTCAATAAATTACATGAAACATTCGACACTTCATTAAAACAAAACAGGCTTTGTGTTAAACGTGTTTCCCCAACTATAGGCTAAGGCGTTCTGAACAGGCTAAAGATGGACCATGCTAAACTGTGGTGTTTGGTACATCAGGTGTATTAAACACATTTCAACTTGCAGTACTTTCAACCTATGATGTACTCACCGGGATGTAACCCATTGTAAATTGAGGAACACCTACACTTGCCCCACTGGAAGACATGTGGGAGGAAGGTCAAGTGCTTCTTCCAGGTCAGAAGGGGCAGAGGTAGGATACAAACCAGGCAGCCTGGCTCCACTAGGTGAGGCTGGTGCTGAATCCCACGTTTCCTGCCTTAAGGAGATTGCAGCAGGCCCCCCTCTTTTCCCCTCTCTCCAGAGCGAGTCACCCCCTGGCTCCCAGACAGCCAAACCTGGTGAAGGAGAATGCAGCGACAATGGAGAGAACCCCCAGGTTCAGTGAGCTGCCCCGTCTGGCTCACTACACCTAGCTGTGGGGAGATCTCCTCCTCAGTCACCTCAGTCTTTGGCGCACAGAATGGTCCAGGGTCCTCTGCTCAGAGGCTAACACTGGCCGAAGAGAAAGGCAATTTCAGCTGGGGTGACTGTGGCAGGAAGGGACTCAGCCTGGCCCCACCAAAGTGAGGTGGGGACCAAGGAGTGATATAGCCCAGTTTCACCCACTCTCTGAAACTTCTTTGCTAATAAAACATTCCTACTACGCTTGTGTTTTGTTCGGGGTAGAGGGTGCACATATACAAACACGAACCCCCCCGCCTCAAAAAAGAAAAGCTTCGTTTGGCAAGACCCCACGGCCAGGATGTCCAGAGTGCGGAGGATCGGTGACCACCTGGGAGCCACTCGAGAAACCTAGAGAAACCCTAGTCGCGTAACCCAGACAAGAACCCGAGTTAACTTGAAACACAAACGCTTTATTTAAAAGGAGCATCTCAATTCCGCGTGGCGGGCAAAAAATAAAGGAGCAGATTGTGACACACCAATCCCATGTGCCAAGTGGTGGAACCCAACATCCAAGACCCTGTAAACAGAACCAAACATGAGATGCTGACAGGCCCTGCAGCAACTGGCAAACTCCCGCCTCCCTCTGGTCAGTCTCTGCTTCCCAAACCCTCTCACCCTGGGCTTAAAGAAGCCTCCCTACCACCAACCAAGGGTCTATCAAAGGGGTGTCCTCTGCACCCACCAGCGAGCAGGCAAGCTCAGCGCAACCTCCGGGCTTCTCGCTCTGACTCCAACAGGGTGAGCACGTCGCCCTCGCGCACGGGGCCTTTTACGTTGCGGATGATGGAGCGGCTCGTGTCGTCCATGAATTCCACGCGCACCTACGGGTCCCCACCAGGGAGGGGAGGAAGAATTTAGGGCGACCCGCGGAAAGGTCCCGCGAAGTGGGAAGGAGTTATGAATTCAGAGAACGTGTAGGACCCAGAACACAGATCGTTAAAGGGAACCATCAGAACCCTGGGATGAAATGAGCATCGGTTCCCGGATTCCGGCTGGCAGGGACTAGGACAGGGTAGGGGTTTAGGTCCCCGGCAGTCGGCCAAATACCCCCACCCGATTACCTGTGTGCACTGTCCCTGAGAGCCGGTCCTGCCCAGGACCTTAGTGACCTGGAGGAAAGAAGCTGGGTTCAGACCTGGCCCGTTGGGCTCCTCCACTCCCTTCCCCTGCCCCCAAATTCGGGCCCCCACCTCACCCTGGCCAGCTTGATAGGCTGCACACGGCTAGTGTCCATAATGGCGGCGCGGCGGCGGTCTGGCGGAGAGAAGTCACGTGTTTCGCAGAGAGACTTTATAGGACGTCCTAGCCCCGCCCACTTCTGTCTCGCGAGACCACGCCGCGTCTTTCCCAGCAGCCCCCGCGGTGGAGACGTCACTGGCGGCGCCCTTCAGCATCTCGGACGGAAGATGGCGTCCGCCACCCGTCTCATCCAGCGGCTGCGGAACTGGGCGTCTGGGGTGCGCGGGGCGGACAGGGCCGTACCATGGGGGGCTTCGGGCTCCTTGTTTCTGGACCCGCTCCTGCTCCTCACCTCCCTCCTAAACCGGGACCCTTCGCTGTCCCCGAATCTCCCTGGGAACCCTCAACTCGTAACCCCTTCAGCCCGGGACCCTCTCCTCTCCTGGGAACCATTCAGGCCTGGGATTTCCCCAGTCCCCGACCTCCTTAGCTTTGGATCTTGTGGGCCCGGACCCTGGCTTTCCTCTTCACCTGCAGAACCCACATCCCTTTCCCCGAGTGTTCATCCCCTGCCTTCCCCCAAAATGCGCATCCCCGGGCCATCCCTGGTCTCTCGCCCTGTCCTGTCCCTTCTACTGGGGTGCCTTGCAGGCCGACCTCCCCTCTCCTCTTCCCACAGCACGACCTGCAGGGGAAGCTGCAGCTGCGCTACCAGGAGATCTCCAAGCGGTGAGCAGGCCCCGCTCGCTGCCCAGCCTCTGGCTCTCTTTCTCCACCAAAAACAAAATCTATGTTCCTTTAGACCCTTGAAACGCAGGACTGATATCCTGCCACCAGTCCCCTGCCAGGCTGTGGAGACAGAGGTTTGCCTTTAACCTTGCTGAACTCCGGAGACAGCCCTCCTGGAACAGCGAGGCCGGGCGTGCATTCTGAGTGGGAATCAGGCTAAATTTGCAGTGCTCAGTGTGACTATGTTAGTCAGTGTTATCCCCAAGCTACAGATGAAAAAAGAGGTCCAGAGAAGCTAAATCATTGGCCTGAAGTCACTCAAAAGCTAGAAAGTGGCAGCGGGGACTTGAACCCAGAAGTGTCCTGATTTCAGACTCATTTATATTAAAATATTAGTTGATATTTACAAGCCCCTGTCATGTATGACCTCAGCCTTGGGTTTAACTTTGTGAACCAGGAAAAGTTCTTATCCACATTCCTTTCACGGACCCCACATCCTAGGGAGAAGCTTAGTAGGGAAACAAACACAGCAGGTAGTATTGTTCTGGAATGCTTTAAAAAACAAAATGAGTGGAAGCTGGAGGGTGGCCATGTAAAGTCAGATGATTGGGAAAGATCTTTCTTCGGGAATGACAGTTGAGTCACCTGAATGATGGGAAGGACCCATTCAAAGAATAATTATTGAAAAAGCATTCTGGCGGGGCACGGTGGCTCACGCCAGTGATCCCAGCACTTTGGGAGGCTGAGGCAGGCAGATCACAAGGTCAGGAGTTTGAGATCAGCCTGGCCAACACAGTGAAACATAGTGAAACACCCTCTTCACTAAAAATACAAAAATTAGCCAGGTGTGGTGGCGCCCGCCGGTAGTCCCAGCTACTTGGGAGGTTGAGGCAGGAGAATCACTTGAACCCGGGAGGTGGAGGTTGCAGTGAGCTGAGAATGCACTACTGCACTCCAGCCTGGGCGACAGAACAAAACTCTGTCTCAAAAAAATAAAAAAAAAGAAAAAAGAAAAAACATTCTGAGCAGAGGGAACAGGAAGGGCTAAGACTGTCAGGCTGGACAAAGCCTGAGTAGGAGGGAGGCCAGTATGGATAGAACCCATTTAGGGAAAGGGATAATGGTATAGTCTATGAAGTCAAAGGGGTAGGCAGAGGTAAGGCAGTCATTGAGGATTATAATGAAAGGAAGAAAAATAGCATTAAAATAACCAAATTTATGTGAATGCCTACATGTGACTAATTCCAAATATTAGAAGTATCAAATTTTTTTTGTTTTCAACTTTAATGTTAAGTTCTGGGGTACATTTGCAGTTTTGTTACAAAGGTAAACATGTGCCATGGTAGTTTGCTGTGAAGATCAACCCATCACTTAGGTATTAAGCCCAGCATCTGTTAGCTAATGGCTTTGTAAAAGTTTTGACTTTTTTAGGATGACGGCGCCCTCTAGTGATTCATCTGGAATTTTTTTTTTTTTTTTTTTTTGAGATTGAGTCTCTCTCACCCAGGCTGGAGTGCTGCAGCACAATCATAGCTCACTGCAGCCTCGAACTCCCAGGCATAAGTGATCCTCCTGTTCCAGCCTCCCAAGTAGCTGGGACTACAGGCACATATTACCGAATCTGGCTAATTTTTAAAATTTTTTATAGAGAAGGTCTTACCATGTTGCCCAATCTGGTCTTAAACTCCTGGTCTCTGGCCAGGCACGGTGGCTCACGCGTGTAATCCCAGCACTTTGGGAGGCTGAGGCAGGCGAATCACAAGGTCGGGAGTTTGAGAACAGCCTGGCCAACATAGCAAAACCCTGTCTCTATTAAAAATACAAAAATTAAGCCGGGCGCGGTGGCTCACGCCTGTAATCCCAGCACTTTGGGAGGCCGAGGCAGGCGGATCACGAGGTCAGGAGATCGAGATCATCCTGACTAACACAGTGAAACCCCGTCTTTACTAAAAACACAAAAAATTAGCCAGGCGTGGTGGCGGGCGACTGTAGTCCCAGCTACTCGGGAGGCTGAGGCAGGAGAATGGCGTGAACCCGGGAGGCGGAGCTTGCAGTGAGCTGAAATCGTGCCACTGCACTCCAGCCTGGGCAACAGAGCGAGACTCCGTCTCAAAAAACAAAAAAAAAATACAAAAATTAGCTGGCATGGTGGCGCTTGCCTGTAGTCCCAGCTACTTGGAAGGCTGAGGCAGGAGAATCGCTTGAACTTGGGAGGCAGAGGTTGCAGTGAGCAGAGATTGCACCACTGTACTCCAGCCTGGTGACAGAGCAAGAGTCCATCTCAAAAAAAACCCAAAAAACAAAATAAAAAAACCACTCCTGGCCTCAAGCAGTCCTTCTACCTTGGCCTCCCAAGGTATGAGCCACCACATCCAGCCTCCTTAAGCAAAGTCTTTCATGTAATATATTGCTTTTAATAGTAAACATTTTTTACTTTATGTTTCTTATTTTTAAAAAATGCAGTGAGTGGTGGCTCACGCCTGTAATCCCAGCACTTTGGGAGGCCAAGGTGAGAGGATAACTTAAGGCCAGGAATTCAACATCAACCTGGGCAACATAGCAAGACCCCTGACTCCACAAAAACAATAGAAAAATTAGCCAGATTTGGTAGTGTGTACCTGTAGTTCCAGCTACTTGAGAAAAATGAGCTGGATGTGGTGGTGTGCGCCTGTAGTTCCAGCTGCTTGAGAGGCTGAGGCGGGAGCATTGCTTGAGCCCAGGAGATTGAGGCTGCACTGAGCTATGATCACACCTCAAGCGATCATATGATTGCATATATCATCCAGGCTGCAGTGCATATGATCACTGCCTCAGAAAAATATTTAATTCTGGCAAAACAGTTCTTAGACAAAAAAGTAATTTAGAAACATGGCTTAGTGGAAACAGATCAATTTATGGTTTTTGCTCTTCTCTGACCCCTCTCTCTGGAAAGCCCCTCTTTTGTTTTGAGCTTTTTTTTTTTTTGAGATGGGGTCTTGCTCTGTCGCCCAGGCTATAGTGTAGTGGTGTGATCTCAGCTCACTGCAACCTCTGCTTGCTACCACCATGCTTGGCTAATTTTTGTATTTTAGTAGAGATGGGGTTTGCAATATTGGCCAGGCTGGTTTCGAACTCCTGACCTCAAGTGATCCACCCACCTTGGCCTCCCAAAGTGCTGGGATTACAGGCATGAGCCAACGTGCCCATCCTTGTTTTGAGCATTTCTTTTAAGGCCTCAGGCTTCCAGGTAAATCCAGCCCGGGGTTTAGTTCAAGCCAAGACCGAGCTCTGTTCACCCCTCTCTGGGCTCCAGAGAGGAGTTGCCTGGCCACATGGCGGCAGGAAATGCAGAGATCTGGACAGGTTCCAAGGCCAAGGTGTTCTTTGAGTAATGGGCCTTGATCCTAGCAGGGTTCTCCAGAGACTTCCTGAGATCACAGGAAACACAGGGCATCCAGAGCCTGGCCTTAGGGGAAAAAGCCACTCAGAGTGGGCTAAATCAGGTGAGGCTGGCTGCCAAGCTCAGCCGTGGGGTGGGGGCATGGGAACATGTCCCGGGCCTTGGGAACCTCAGAAAGGGTCCTCTGTACCCATCACATTCGGGACTGGCGGGGTCCCTGGGGTGGCATCTTCACATCCAGAGCAGGGGCCGCCATCTGCTTCTGGCCCCAGGACCCCTCCCCAGGCATATGTCCCTGCCGGTGTACCAAGGGACACCCCCAGCCTGTGGCCTATCCCAGTGGCCAGCTGTAGATCCCACATTTTGTGACTGAGGTGACAGGGACTCACAGCAGGGCCATGACAGTGACTGTCCCTTTGCTTCAATGCTGATGTTTTTTCCCCTCAGAACTCAGCCTCCTCCCAAGCTCCCTGTGGGTCCTAGCCACAAACTCTCCAACAATTACTATTGCACTCGCGATGGCCGCCGGGAATCTGTGCCACCTTCCATCATCATGTCCTCGCAGAAGGCGCTGGGGTCAGGCAAGCCAGCAGAGAGGTGAGGATCTCCAGCGTTGCTCCATTGCTCACCACAGCCCCCACAGCCCCCTCCTGCAACCCACTCTCTCTCCCCAACTTGTGGAAAGGGTGCTTGTTAAGATCCTACTTAGTAAGCATCAATTGCATCAGAAACTGTGCTGCTGGGAGCTTTTGGTCCGAGAGCTCATTTACTTGTTTTTAGAGACAGAGTCTTGCTCTGTCGCCCAGGATGAAGTGCAATGGCGCGATCATTGCTCACTGCAGCCTTGAACTCCTGGGCTGAAGTGATCCTCCCCTCCTTCCTCGGCCTCCCCGGTAATTAGTATTACAGATTAATGCCACCATGCTGGGTTAATTGTTTTTTTTTTTTGGGGTAATTGGTATTACAGATTAATGCCACCATGCTGGGTTAATTGTTTTTTTTTGGGGGGGTAATTGGTATTACAGATTAATGCTACCATGCTGGGTTAATTTTTTTTTTTTTTTTTTTACGGAGTCTCGCTCTGTTGCCCAGGCTGGAGTACAGTGGCGTGATCTTGGCTCACTGCAGCCTCCACTTCCCAGGTTCAAGTGATTGTCCTGCCTCAGCCTCCCGAGTAGCTGGGATTACAGGTGCCCACCACCATGCCCAGCTAATTTTTGTATTTTCAGTGGAGATGGGGTTTCACCATCTTGGCCAGCCCAGTCTTGAACTCCTGACCTCATGATCCACCCAATTTGGCCTCCCAAAGTACTGGGATTACAGGCGTGAGCCACTGTGCCTGGCCTGTTTTTTTTTTTGTTTTTTTTGTTTGTTTGTTTGTTTTTTTTTTTGAGACGGAGTCTTGCCCTGTTGCCCAGGCTGGAGTGCAGTGGCATGATCTCGGCTCACTGCAAGCTCTGCCTCCCAGGTTGACGCCATTCTCCTGCCTCAGCCTCCCAAGTAGCTGGGACCACAATTGCCCACCACCATGCCTGGCTACGTTTTTGTATTTTTAGTAGAGATGGGGTTTCACCATGTTAGCCAGGATGGTCTCGATCTCCTGACCTCGTGATCCGCCTGCCTCGGCCTCCCAAACTGCTGGAATTACAAGTGTGAGCCACTGTGCCCGACCTCCATGCTGGGTTGATTTTTAAATGTTTTGTAGAGATGGGGTCTTGCTCTGTTGCCCAGGCTGTTCTCAAACTCCTGGGCTCAAGCGATCCTCCTGCCTTGGCCTCCCGAGTAGCTGGGACTACAGGTGAGAGTCACCATGCTCAGGAAGAGCTCATTTAGTCCAACCCAGTGGAGGGTAGAAGTTAGCACCTCAGCCAGGACTGGTCATCCTACAAAACATGAAGTTCCGGGGTCCCTCTAAGGGCCCTGTGAAAAGCTGAGACATTACTGTTTATGTAACTATGAATTCTTATTTTATTTATTTATTTTGAAACAGTGTCACACTCTTGTTGCACAGACTGCAATGCGGTGGCGCGATTTCGGCTCGCTGCAACCTCCACCTCCTAGGATCAAGCAATTCTCCTGCCTCAGCCTCCCAAGTAGCTGGGATTACAGGCGCGTGCCACCACGCTGGGCTGATTTTGTATTTTTAGTAGAGCTGGGGTTTCACCATGTTGGTCAGGCTGGTCTTGAACTCCTGACCTCATGTGATCTCCTGGTCTTGGCCTCCCAAAGTTCTGGAATTACAAGGGTTAGCCACCACGCCTGGTCATGTATTCTTCTTAGAGAGGGAGTTGTATAAAGCTTGGATTCCTCTCCAAAACTAGTTTGGTCCCTGGTTTCAGGTGCTTTCTCTTAATTAAATGGGGACTCTAATAGTATCTACTTTAGAAAGCTGTTATGAGGGTTAGTCCTCATAATTAATATTTGTAAACTCTTAGAAGGGAGCCTGGCACAGAGTCAGTGTCCTGCCTACCTCCTAATAACTCCACCAGTTAGATGGTGATGGTCCCCCTTACAGAAGAGGAAATCGAGGCTCACAGAAACCAAGTGACTGGCCTGGGTCACACAGGCAGCGGTAAGCAGAAGCAGGATTTCCTTTTTTTTTTTTTTTTGAGAGAGAGTCTCGCGCTGTCACCCAGGCTGGAGTGCAGTGGCCGGATCTCAGCTCACTGCAAGCTCCGCCTCCCGGGTTCACGCCATTCTCCTGCCTCAGCCTCCCGAGTAGCTGGGATACAGGCACCCGCTGCCGCATCTGGCTAATTTTTTGTATTTTTACACGGTTTTACTGTGGAATCGATCTCCTGACCTCGTGATCCGCCCGCCTCAGCCTCCCAAAGTGCTGGGATTACAGGTGTGAGCCACCGTGCCTGGCAGCAGGAGCAGGATTTCAAACCAGTTTGCCTGGACTCCCACTGGGGTCTGGATTCTATAGACGACTCACGGTGTGGGCAGTGTCAGCCTTCTTGAGCCGTGGTTTCTTCCTGTGTAAAACAGGGATGCTAGACTTGCATTGTGCTGAGATCTGAGAGGTGATGAGGCCAGGCAGGGCCTGCTCTCTACTTAGAACTCTGTGAATAGGCCAGGCATGGGGATGTGTGCCTGTGATCCCAGTGACTCGGGAAGCTGAGGTGTGAGGATTGCTTGAGTTCTAGACCTGTTGGAGTAACACAGCGAGACCCTGTCTCTATTAAAAAATTCTTAGGCTGGGGATGGTAGCTCACGCCTGTAATCCCAGCACTTTGGGAGGCTGAGGTGAGCGGATCACTAGGGGTCAGGAGATCAAGACCAGCCTGGCCAACATGGCGAAACCCTGCCTCTACTGAAATACAAAAGTTAGGGGCGCTGTGGCTCTTGCCTGTAATCCCAGCACTTTGGGAGGCCAAGGTGGGTGTATTGTTTGAGCTCAGAAATTCAAGACCAGCCTGAGCAGCATGGTGAAACCCCATCTCTACAAAAAAATACAAAAATTAGCCGGGTGTGGTGGCGTGTGCCCATAGTCCCAGCTACTTGAAGGGCTGAGGCAGAAGGATCTCTTGAACCTGGGAGGTCAAGGAAGCTTCATTAAGCTGAGATCGCACCAGTGCATTCCAGCCTGGGTGACAAAGTGAGACCCTGTCTCATAAATAATAAACAAGAAAGAAAATACAAAAATTAGCCAGGAGTGATGGTGCACACCTGTAATCCCAGCTACGTGGGAGGCTGAAGCAAGAGAATCACTCAAGCTTGGGAGGCGGAGCTTGCAGTGAACTGAGATTGTACCACTGCACCCCAGCCTGGGCGATAGAGCGAGACTGTGTCTCAAAAAGCAAGAACTCTGAATAGTCAGTGGAGTGGTGCTTGTTGTCACCTTCTGATTGACTGGAGTCCAGCAGCAGAGTGTGGCAAGCTACCTTGTTCCCACGCAGCCCCTTGCCATACCCCCAGAGATGGCTGCATTTCCCAGGGAGGCCACTTCTGCCTCTTCCACTTCCTTGAGGCTCCTGGGAGGTCCTATGCCTCTACCCCTGGGGCACCTCCTCCATCTCCCTACCCTCCTGCTTCGTTTCTTGCTTAGGCTGTGAGGTGAGTCTCTCCAGCCCTAGGCCCTACAGGCTCAGGTGGGCGGGGTGAGAGGGGAGGGTGCTCGTCTTGGACTTGTCTGCACAGGGTCTCCTGGGGGCTCCCTTTTGGCCAGCTCTGGGCCAGAGGTGCGTTTTACAGTTGCCATTTGCGTGTGGATCTTCAGCCCCACCAGCCTGAGTCTTCCTGAGGGCGGTGCCTCGTCTTCCTGGCTCTGTGCCCACACAGTTGCGCCTGCCATGCAGTTCTTGCCCAGTCCCTGAGGCAGGAAGAGCTGGAGGCCAGTGTCACCTGATTGCTTGGCCCTTTTGCCAGCATCCTGTTTTGAGGGGCAGCAGGAATGGGGGTGGGGGCCTTGTATACACTGGAGACCAGAAGTGGGAAGGGAGGAGCCCAGCTCTCCACAGTGGGTTCTGGGCCTGGGGGCCATGGCAGGGGGTTCACACAGGGCTCGAGGGAGAGAGGGGACTTGCCAGCTCCCACCTGGCGTCGGCTGACCCTCTGAGGGGCCGCGTTGGAGGGGCTGGCATTCTGGAACCCCCTGCTGTTGGTCCTGCTGTCTTGCAGTCTGTCCTGCTGTCCGCCCTGCAGGTCCAGAAAGTCCCTGTGGGTGTGTTTGTACTGGGGCAGGTGTGGGTGCCCTCAGATCTTTCCACACTGTTCTTTGGAAACCCTCACTGAAGTCTTTCCCTCCTCTAGCTCTGCTGTAGCAGCCACTGAGAAGAAGGCGGTGACTCCAGCTCCTCCCATAAAGAGGTGGGAGCTGTCCTCGGACCAGCCTTACCTGTGACACCGCACCCTCAGGGCCACCTGACTACTTTGCCTCCTTGGATTCCCTCCAGGGAGAATGTGACCTAATTTATGACAAATACATAGAGCGCGGGTATCACTTCTAGTTTTACTTTAAAAAATAAAAAAATAGAGACAGAGTCTCACCATGTTTCCCAGGCTGAGCTTGAACTCCTGGCATCAAGCGATCCTCCTGCCTTGACCTCCCAAAGTGCTGGGATTACAGGCATGAGCCACCACACCTGGCCTGATTTTATTTTATTTTATTTTTGAGACGGAGTCTCGCTCTGTCGCCCAGGCTGGAGTGCAGTGGCCAGATCTTGGCTCAGTGCAAGCTCCGCCTCCCGGGTTTACGCCATTCTCCTGCCTCAGCTTCCCAAGTAGCTGGGACTACAGGCGCCCGCCACCTCACCCGGCTAGTTTTTTGTATTTTTTTAGTAGAGACGGGGTTTCACCGTGTTAGCCAGGATGGTCTCGATCTCCTGACCTTGTGATCTGCCTGTCTCGGCCTCCCAAAGTGCTGGGATTACAGGCATGAACCACCACACCCAGCCCTGATTTTATTTTTATTTTTTAGACCTTCCTGCTGAGGCCCCTGCTTGACCTTGGTCACCCTGCAGCTCAGCGGGGAAGGCAAAGGACAGTGAGGGCTGCTCACAGGGAAGGCAGACCTAGGGCAGAGCAGGAAAGGCCTCCCTGAGCCAGAAACCATTATGCTGGGGCTGTGGGATGAGAATGAGTTCGCTCCAGAAGGAAGGCAACTGGTTCCTGGGGAGGAGACAGAAATCTGGCTGCAGGAGCCACAGTTTTGTGCTTGCTGCCCAGGCTGGAGTGCAATGGTGTGATCTCAGGTCACTGCAACCTCTGCCTTCTGGGCTCAAGCAATTCTCCTGCCTCATCCTCCCAAGTAGCTGGGACTACAGGTGTGCACCACCATAACCGGCTATTTTTTTTTTTTTTTTTTGTAGAGATGGCCAGGCTGGTCTCAAATTCCTGACCTCAGGTGATCTACCTGCCTTCGCCTCCCAAAGTGCTGGGATTACAGGTGTGAACCTGGCCCCTGATTTTAAGCAATACCCAGCTTAGTTGGATTTTGGGGTGAAATCAGTATCGAGTCTCCCAACTTTGTTGGCACTCCAAGGGTGGGAGAGACACTGTCTCTGGGTGCAGAGACCCTGGAGACAGAACTGCCGTTTTCCCCAAAGGCCAGGCTCTGACCTTGAGAGTGGTGGGAATGGGTGATCCTTCTGGGAGGTTGGACTCCAGGACCACTGCCTGTTGAGGAGCATTGATCGTGAAGACCAGTCGGGTGGGGTAAGGGGTATATGTGTGGATGCTCAGTAGTCCAGCCACAGACTTCTCACTTTCATCTTTTTTTTTTTTTTTTTTTTGAGATGGAGTTTCGCTCTTGTTGCCCAGGCTGGAGTGCAATGGCATGATCACAGCTCACTGTAACCTCCACCTCCTGGGTTCAAGTGATTCTCCTGCCTCAACCTCCCAAGTAGCTGGGATTACAGGCGCCTGCCACCAAGCCCAGCTAATCTTTTGTATTTTTAGTAGAGATGGGGTTTCACCATGTTGGCCAGGCTGGTCTTGAACTCCTGACCTTAGGTGATCCACCTGCCTCGGCCTCCCAAAATGCTGGGATTACAGGTATGAGCCACCGCGCCCGGCCTTTCATCTCTTTTTCGTTTCTGTTTGAGACAGAGACTTGCTCTGTCACCCAGGTGGTGTGATCTTGGCTCACTGCAACCTCCACCTCCTGGGTTCAAGTGATTCTCTTGCTTTAGCCTCCCAAGTAGCTGAGACTACGGGTGTGTGCAACCATGCCCAGCTAATTTTTGTATTTTTAGTAGAGACAGGGTTTCACCTTGTTGGCCAGGCTGGTCTCAAACTCCGGACCTCAAGTGATCTGCCCGCCTCTGCCTCCCAAAGTGTTGGGATTGCAGGCATGAACCACCGTGCCCGGCCTAACTTCCATCTCTTGAGGGCTCCCCCAGCCACTTCTCACATGAACCTTCCTCAGCACCTTCCCACTGAGGCCGCTGCTTGACCTTGGTCACCCTGCAGCTCAACGGGGAAGGCAAAGGACAGTGATGGCTGCTCACAGCAAACCTAGGGCAGATCAGGAAGGGCCTCCCTGAGCCAGAAACCATTATGCTGGGGCTGTGGGATGAGAATGAGTTCGCCCCGGAAGGAAGGCAGCTGGTTCCTGGGGAGGAGACAGAAATCTGCAAAGAGGGGGTGGCCAAGTCTGGCTGCGGGAGCCACCCAGTGACCCTAAGCAGGGGAGCGTCATGGCTTCCCCAGGGCACAGCCCCAGTCCTTCAGCAGCTAGAATAGATCAGCTGTGGATCGAGAGGGTGCTGAGCCGGCCCTGCCCTCTGGAAGGGGAAAGGCCATGGCTGAGGCAGCAGGTACAAGTGTCCCAGAGTGGGTCCTACAAAGGCTAACAGCCCAAGGCTTCCTGGAGGAGGAGGGATTCTGCTTGGGGCAAAAGGATGAATCAGATTCAGAAAGGTCAGGAGGGAGAGAAAGACCAGGCAGGGTGTGCAGAGGCCACAAGGAGGGCAAGACCCTAGGCAAGGCATGCCACTAACGGCATCTGAACCAAGTTTTATGACCACGACTTTTTTTTTCGAGATGAAGTCTGTCACCCAGGCTGGAGTTCAATGATGTGGTCTCGGCTCACTGCCTCCTGAGTGGCTGGGACTACAAGTTAGAGCCACCATGCCCAGCTAATTTTCTTTTTTCTTGAGGCGGTCGGGGACTTGCTGTGTTGCCCAGGCTGATCTCCAACTCCTGGGCTGAAGCGATAAGCCCGCCTCTTGCTTCCCAAAGTGCTGGGATTACAGGCGTGACCCACCGCGCCCAGCCTTTATTATTAAATTTAATTAATTCATTGATTTCCTTTCCTTTTTTTCCCCCAAGCAACCCGACTCCGAGAATGGACGTTTCATTTATTCATTTACTCACCAAATTACTAAGAGCCTATTGTGAGTGAGGCACTATGTGTCAGGCCCTGAGAATAAAGCAGTGAGCAATAGAAGATCCCTGCCTTCCAGTAGCTGGCATTCTATGGGGACTCGGGCAATAAACCAGAATAAGTAAATAAAATAAATTAACTGTCGGCGCCACAAAAGCAGTGAGATGAGGGAGGGAATGGGGAGTTCCTGAGGGGCGTGGCTGCCATATTAAAGAGGATCACGAGGCAGTAACATTTGCAGCAGTCCTCATATGGAACGGGAAATAATGCAAATGAACACCCGCAAATTCCTTTCCATCCCCAGAATTTTCTGATTTCAAGCGGCCTCCATACCTTTCGACTGATCTCGTCACTGGGGAAACTGGGGGACGGGCCTGTAATTCTCTTTTTCCTCCTATTCTGACATTTACGGTACGCGTAGCCGCGGGCGCCGCGGGACTCGGGGGCTTGGGCCCCGCCTCCGCCCCGCGCGTGCGCGTGCGCAGGGATAAGAGCGAGGTCTGGGCGGCGCGTGGCCGGCGCAGCTGCTGGGACAGCTCGACCAGTGGTTGGATGGCGCGGGGTGGAGCGCAGCGAACAGGGGCTCTAGGCCTGGCGCTGCGGCTGCTGCTCGGCCTCGGACTAGGCCTGGAGGCCGCCACCACCCCGCTTTCCACCCGGACCTCTGCCCAGGCCTCAGGTGAGTGACCCCCGGCAGCGCGGGCTCCCACCCTTCGCGAGGCTTCGCCCCGCCCGCGCGCTCCGATAGCGCCTCGCCATTGGCTGCACCGCACGTCCGTCCATGACACTCCCCCAGCACGTGGACTTGGACTTCATCGCTTGCGGGAAGGCGCGCGCTGGAGCTACGGAGTCCCCATCCTGGGGGAGGGGGAGAGGGTGCCTCCACCTGCCTTTAACGGTTTTGTCCCAGCACTGCGCACCCTCTCCACACCTGCTTTGCTCTGTCGTGCCCCATTGTCACCTCCAAGCCGCCCTTCATGCCAGCGTGGTCAGGAAAGCTCTTAGCAGGTTCAAATTGTCCGACCGCTAATCACGCAGGGCGGGTCACCTGGTGCCTCTCGCACCTTTGCCTTCCAAACCCTCGTGCCCAGGCCTTGTGACCGTTCCACGACTGTCTCTCCTCCTTTGTCCTCCATCCTTGGAGAACGCGAGGTCTCTTCCCCCATGCTACTCCAGGCCCTCGCAGAGACTGGGGTCACAAGTTCAATATAGCCCCGTGGGCCCTGTTCGCCCTGTTCAATGCTTTGCTCTGTCGTGCCCCATTGTCACCTCCAAGCCGCCCTTCATGCCAGCGTGGTCAGGAAAGCTCTTAGCAGGTTCAGATTGTCCGACCGCTAATCACGCAGGGCGGGTCACCTGGTGCCTCTCGCACCTTTGCCTTCCAAACCCTCGTGCCCAGGCCTTGTGACCGTTCCACGACTGTCTCTCCTCCTTTGTCCTCCATCCTTGGAGAACGCGAGGTCTCTTCCCCCATGCTACTCCAGGCCCTCGCAGAGACTGGGGTCACAAGTTCAATATACCCCCGTTCGCCCTGGCCTAAGTGGTATTGGTGGCCAGTGGAGACGGGCTCCCTCTCTGATACTCCTAGAGGCAGCTGGGAGGGTTGAAGTCGCCTCCCTGTGCACACAGGCACTCCCAACTTGCAGCTCTGGGCTCAAGTTCACACACTTTCCAGCTCCTTTGTGCATTCCGCACTTTCTAGGTCCCAGGACTCATGCCAAAGTCCCTGACATTCACGCTAAATGTGCCTGTTTTTTTTTTTTTTTTAAAGGAGGCAGGGTTCACGTTAACCAAGTACAAAAGGTTTTTTGTTTGTTTGTTTGTTTGTTTGTTTTTTTGAGACGGAGTCTTGCTCTGTTGCCCAGGCTGGAGTGCAGTACAGGGATCTCAGCTCACTGCAAGCTCCGCCTCCCAGGTTTACGCCATTCTCCTGCCTCAGCCTCCCGTGTAGCTGGGACTACAGGCGCCCACCACCTCGCCTGGCTAGTTTTTTGTCTTTTAGTAGAGATAGGGTTTCACGTGTTAGCCAGGATGGTCTCGATCTCCTGACCTCGTGATCCGCCCGTCTCTGCCTCCCAAAGTGCTGGGATTACAGGCTTGAGCCACCACGCCTGGCTTTTTTTTTTTTTTTTTGAGACGGAGTCTCGCTCTGTTGCCCAGGCTGGAGTGCAGTGACGCAATCTCTGCTCACTGCAAGCTCCGCCCTCCGGGTTCATGCCGTTCTCCTGCCTCAGCCTCCCGAATAGCTGGGATTACAGGCACCACCACCATGTCCGGCTAATTTTTGTATTTTTAGTAGAGATGGGGTTTCACCATGTTGGCCAGGCTGGTCTCGAACTCCTGACCTCAAGTGTTCCGCCTGCCTCAGCCTCCCAAAGTGCTGGGATTACAGGACAAAACTCTATACACAGTCTCTTTGTCCTCAGGATGTTGAGGTAGGGATTCCCAGCATACCCCTTTTACATGTGAGAAAACTGAGGCCAGGAGGGAAAGTCACTGGTCACTCTAACTCCTGTCAGGCTTACTCACCCTATGAGGCGGGGACTGCTGTGCTCTGCTGTCCACTTTGCAGAGGGACACACACTCCAGCAGGCCAGCGAAGGGAGGGAGGTCAGAGGTGTCAGGGCTGTGGAAGTCTGGGCCTGGGTGGAGAGCCACACCTGGAGGTTGCCAGACCCCCTGGGGGCAGGGAAGGAAGCTGGCTCTGGTTTGTCCACAGCTCTTCCGGGCTCCACAGAGCTCAGGGACCGTGTGGCAAGCAGGTGCAATTGGGCCTGGTGGCCGGGGAGGGGCTGACTGTGGGCAGTGGGGGGTTGGAGGCTCATGGCTGGTGGGTAAAGGTGGAAGAGATTAAAGGCCCTGGCAGAGTGAAGCCAAGCCGGGTGGCGGATTTGCCACCTCCCCTGGCCGCACCCAAGAGGAAGCCTTGAAAGCCACTCCCTTCCTCTGTTCCTTGACTCAGGTTCCAGGCCCCTCTGTGCCCCTCCAGGTTGGCAAACAGCCGAGCTTCCCTGCTCAGAATCTAGGACAGCCTGGATCTTCTCTGGACCCAGCTTGAACCCTTATGTGACCTGTGTCCACTTATGATCAGGCACTGCCCTGGGTTTAGGCAGCCAGGTCACAGCCCTGACCTCCACGGAATGTCCAGCCTGTGGGTGGACAGGCATGACCAGGGCTTTAAGGACAGTTGTTAGATGTGGGAGGCAGTGCTTCCTAGGTCTCCGAGAGGGACATGAGAACCGTCCCAGGAAATCAGCTGAGATCTGAAAACTGAGGGGAAAACACAGTGTAGAGAGGAGAGCGGGAAGGGCAGCTCTGGTGTCCTAATGGACCTTGGGGCCTGGGGCTCTGATGAGGAGCTGACACATTTAGGATGGGGAAGTGATAGGTCTGGGAGGAATTCAGGAAGCGAGGCAACAGGACTTGGTGACTGAGCAGGTTTCCCACCCTGTGTCTGAGTTTCCCTTTTGCTACCTAGAGGAGATACACCCTCCCTGCTAACCTGAGCCCGTGAGCTTTACCCAGGGCGTGTGGAAAAATGGCCCGTCCCCCAGTCTCTATAACCACTGAGTTTGGAGGTCTCCTGGGTAGATCATCTCGCTATGAGGAGCCTGGTGAAAACGCTGGGATCAGCGAGACCTGAGTTCGAACCCCAACTCCGCCACCAGCTCTTTTTTCTTTTTTTTGTGGCGATGGAGTCTCGCTCTGTCGCCCAGGCTGGAGTACAGCGGTATGATTTTGGCTCATTGCAACCTCTTATCTCCCAGGTTTAAGCAATTCTCATGCTTCAGCCTCCTGAGTAGCTGGCATTACAGTGCATGCACCAAGCCCAGCTAATTTTTGTGTTTTTAATAGAGATAGGGTTTCACCATGTAGGCCAGGCTGGTCTCAGTGACCTCAAGTGATCCACCTGCTTCAGCCTCCCAAAGTGCTGAGATTACAGGCGTGAGCCACCGCACCCAGCCTTTGCCACCAGCTCTGTAGCCTCTTCTTAGTTCCTTTCTCTGTAACATGGGGAGTGCAGTAGCACCTGCCCAGTGGGGCTCTTGGTGAGCCCAGGAACTGCTACACTGTGAACCGCACTTGTACTAGGGGCTTAGTAACAAGCAGCCGCCAGTGTGGTTCCTACATCCCAGGACTTCACCTGTCTCCTGCGGGTCACAGCCAGTGGCTACTGTGCTCTTGGAGGAAGGTCCAGCCTCCAGCTTCCCAGGCTTCATTTGCATCCGTCTCACAGGCCCCAGCTCAGGCTCGTGCCCACCCACCAAGTTCCAGTGCCGCACCAGTGGCTTATGCGTGCCCCTCACCTGGCGCTGCGACAGGGACTTCGACTGCAGCGATGGCAGCGATGAGGAGGAGTGCAGTGAGTGGCCATGCCCCAGGGTGGGGCTTACAGGGGGCGGGCCTGAGGGTGGGCTGTTAGGGGCCAGGCTCGTGGAGGTGGAGCTTGTGGGAGAGGCAGGGCCACAGAGATGAGTGTGACTTGAGTCTGTGGGTCATAAGAAGAAGCGGGGTCTAAGATGGGCTTGGGCTGGGCGCAGTGGCTCATGCCTGTAATCCCAGCACTTTGGGAGGCTAGGGTGGGAGGATCAATCACTTGATCCTGGGAGGTTGAGGCTGCAGTGAGCTAGGATTGTGCCAGTGCGCTCCAGCCTGGGCGACAGAGTAAGATTCTGTCTCAGGACAAAAAAGAAAGAAAAAAAAAAAAAGAAAAAGGAAAGAAAGGAAGAAACAAGGAAAGAGGGAGGGAGGGAAGGGAGAGAGGGAGGGAGCCAGGTGCGGTGACTCACGCATGTAATCCCAGCTCTTTGGGAGGCTGAGGCAGGCGGATCACTTGAGGTCAGGAGTATGAGACCAGCCCGGCCAACACAGTGAAACCATCTCTACTAAAAATACAAAAGTTAGCTGGATGTGGTGCAGGCCCCTGTAATCCCAGCTAGTTAGGAGGCTGAGGCGGGAGAATCACTTGACCCTGGGAGGCGGAGGTTGCAGTGAGCCGAGATTGCGCCACTGCAATGCAGCCTGGGTAGTAAAGGGAGACTCCGTCTCAAAAAAAAAAAAAAAAAAAGAAACAAACAAACAAATAGAATAAAGTGGGCTTGTAGGAAGGTAGAGCTAGTGGGGTCTTGGGGGAAGAACTTGCAGGGAGGCCTGTCCTTAGAAGGTGGAGTTAACAGTTGCAGGGGGCGGAGCCTTAGGAAGGGAGCATTTTTTGGGCTCAGCTGTTCTTAGAGGGTGGGACTTGCAGGGGACGGGGTTGCAGGGAGTACCTGGGCCTTCTTGGGTGGGCATTTGGGACCTGATCAACCCTGTGCCCCAGGGATTGAGCCGTGTACCCAGAACGGGCAATGCCCACCGCCCCCTGGCCTCCCCTGCCCCTGCACGGGCGTCAGTGACTGCTCCGGGAGAACCGACAAGAAACTGCGCAACTGCAGCCGCCCGGCCTGCCCAGCAGGCGAGCTCCGTTGCACGCTGAGCGATGACTGCATTCCACTCACGTGGCGCTGCGACGGCCACCCAGACTGTCCCGACTCCAGCGATGAGCTCGGCTGTGGTACGCACCTGCGGGGGTGGGGTGGACTGGTGGGTAGATGGGGACGCCCGCTGCCTGCTGGGGCGTGGCCAGGCTGGGGGCGTGGACACATGTCTTTGCCTGTGCCTGCATCCCTGTAGGGGTGGCAAGACATCATTAGGGGCCGGGTGCTGTGGCTCACGCCTGTAATCCCAGCACTCTGGGAGGCCAAGGCGGGCAGATCATTTGAGGTCAGGATTTCGAGACCAGCCTGACCAACATTGTGACACCCTGTCTTTACTAAAAATACAAAAAACTTAGCTGGGTGTGGTGGCACACACCTGTAATTGAAGCTACTCAGGAGGCTGAGGCAGGAGAATCACTTGAACCTGGGAGGCGGAGGTTGCAGTGAGCTGAGATTGTGCTACTGCACACCAGTCTGGGTGACAGTGAAACTCCATCTCAAAAAAAAAAAAAGAAAAGGCCGGGTGTGGTGGCTCACGCCTGTAATCCCAGCACTTTGGGAGGCCGAGGCAGGCGGATCACCTGAGGTGAGGTGTTTGAGACCACTCTGGCCAACATGACGAACTCCCATCTCTGCTAAAAATACAAGTTAGCGAGGCGTGGAGGCACGCGCCTGTAATCCCAGCTACTGGGGAGGCTGAGACAGGAGAATCGTTTGAACTCAGGAGGTGGAGGTTGCAGTGAGCCGATATTGCGCCACTGTACTCCAGCCTGGGTGAAGAGCCAGACTCCCTCTCCAAAAAAACAAAACAAAACAGAAATGATTACAGGCAGCAGTCAACTTCACCCAGCCCTGGGTTGGTTGGAGGATAAATCCCAAGGGCTCCGCTGGGCACCTGGCCCCCTCATGCCTTCAGTGCTCGCTCCTCAACTACTGAACACCTGGGCTTATTGCAGGAACCAACGAGACCCTCCTGAAAGGGGATGCCACAACCACGGGGCCCCCTGTGATCCCAGAGAGTGTCACCTCTGTTGAGAATGTCACGTCCTCCTCTGCCGGGGACCAGTCTGGAAGCCCAGGTGTCTATGGGGCTATTGCAGCTGCTGGTGAGATGGACTTACCTTCCCACGCTGGGGGCTTAGAGCTCCGGGGATTCAGGGGAGGTGGGTGGGGAGGGATGAGCTGCAGAACTCCCATCCTCATGTGTGCGGAGCTTGGTGGGTGTGGGGGCTCTTGCCTTCCCCCCTCCTTACACCTCTGTCCATCTGCTCCCCACAGCGGTGCTCAGTACAAGCCTGGTCGCTGCCACCCTCCTCCTTTTATCCTGGCTCCGAGCCCAGGAGCGCCTCCGCCCGCTGGGGCTACTGGTGGCCATGAAGGAGTCCCTGCTGCTGTCAGAACGGAAGACCTCGCTGCCCTGAGGACAAGCACTTGCCACCACCATCACCCAGCCCTGGGCACAGCCGGGCAGGAGGAGAGCAGTGATGCAGATGGGTGCGCAGGCACACCAGCCCTCAGAGACCTGAGCTCTTCTGGCCACGTGGAACCTCGAACCCGAGCTCCTGCAGAAGTGGCCCTGGAGACTGAGGGTCCCTGGACACTCCCTGTGGAAACCCGGGGAGCCAGGATGGGGAACATGCTACAGCCAGAACCGAGGGGCTGGCCCCAGGCAGCTCCCAGGGGGTGGAACGGCTCTGTGCTTGAGACACTCCTGCTGCCCTGTCTGAGGGTGGCGATTAAAGTTGCTTCACATCCTCTGCCTGCCTCTGAGTGTCTGTCTCTCTCGGCCTGGGCAGCCTGGGGTCTCTGCTGCAGCCCCTCCTCCATGAGAGCCCAGCCCAGAGAAGGTGGGATGTGGAGACCCAGCCCTGGGTGCAGCTACTGTGCTTCTTGCTTTTTGGGAGCAGGGGCAGCAAGGCTGGGGTGGGGAGTCTGCGTTAACATCGGGATTCTTGGAAGAAGAGCAGAGCTTGGGCAGTGCCTTCCCATTGCCAGGTCTGGGGACCCCCACCCACTGTGGCTTCCTCCTCAGTGCAGTGGAAGCCAGGTATCCTGGGATGGTCTCGGACTCACCCTGTTTTAATTATTATTATTATTATTATTTTATTTTTTTTTTTTTTTGAGACGGAGTCTCGTTCTGTCGCCCAGGCTGGAATGCAGTGGCCGGATCTCAGCTCACTGCAAGCTCCGCCTCCTGGGTTCACGCCATTCTCCTGCCTCAGCCTCCCCAGTAGCTGGGACTACAGGCACCCGCCACCTCGCCCAGCTAGTTTTTTGTATTTTTTAGTAGAGACGGGGTTTCACCGTGTTAGCCAGGATGGTCTCGATCTCCTGACCTCGTGATCCGCCCGTCTCGGCCTCCCAAAGTGCTGGGATTACAGGCTTGAGCCACCGCGCCCAGCCTTAATTATTTTTTAATTATATTTTTAGAGACTGCGTCTTGGCCGGGCGCAGTGGCTCACACCTGTAATCCCAGCACTTTGGGAGGCTGAGAGGTGGGCGGATCACCTGAGGTCAGGAGTTCGAGACCAGCTTAGCCAACATGGTGAAACCCTGTCTCTACTAAAAATATAAAAAATTGTCTGGATGTGGTGGCAGGCACTTGTAATCCCGGCTACTCAGGAGGCTGAGACAGGAGAATAGCTTGAACCCAGGAGGCAGAGGTTGCAGTGAGCTGAGACTACACCACTGTACTCCAGCCTGGGGAACAAAAAAAGAAAAAGAAACAGGGTCTCACTCTTTTGCCCAGGCTGGAGTGCAGTGGGTGATCATAGCTCACTGCAACTTCGACTTCCCGGGCCCTAGTAATCCTCCCACCTCAGACTCCCAAGTTGCTGGGACTATGGGCCTGCTCCACTGAGTCTAATTTAAAAAAAAATTATTTTTGTAGGGCTGGGCGTGGTGGCTCACGCCTGTAATCCCAGCACTTTAGGAGGCTGAGGTGGGTGGATCATCTGAGGTCAGGAGTTTGAGACCAGCCTGGCCAGCATAGTGAAACCCCGTCTCTACTAAAAATACAAAAACTTAGCCGAGCGTGGTGGCACATGCCTGTAATTCCGGCTATTTGGGAGGCTGAGACAGGAGAATCGCTTGAACCCGCGAAGCAGAGGTTGCAGTGAGCTGAGATTGTGCCATTGCACTCCAGCCGGGGTGACAGAGTGAGACTTTGTCTCAAAAAATAAATAAATAAATAAATTTTGTAGAGACAAGGTGTCACTATGTTGCCCAGTCTGGTTTTGAATATCTAGGCTCCAGTCATCCTCCCTCCCTGGCTTCCCAAAGTGCTGGGTTTGCAGGCATGAAGCACTAAGCCTGGCTTGTACTTCATTTTATTTTATTTATTTTTCGAGACCAGGGTCTTGCTCTGTTGCCCAGGTTAGAATGCAGTGGCATGATCCCAGCTCACTGCAGCCTTAACCTCCTGGTTCAAGAGAGGCTTGGCCAGGTGTGGTGGCTCATGCCTGTAATCCCAGCCCTTTGGGAGGCTGAGGCAGGCAGATCACCTGAGGTCAGGAGTTCCACACCCTGTCTCTACCAAAAATATTAAAAATTAGCTGGGCATGGTGGCGGGCACCTGTAATCCCAGCTACTCCAGAGGGTGAGGCTGGAGAATCGCTTGAACCTGGCAGGCGGAGGTTGCAGTGCGCCGAGATTGCGCCACTGCACTCCAGCCTGGGCGACAGCGATTGTCTCAAAAGAGAGAGAGAGGCTCAAGATAGAGGCTGGGTGCCGTGGCCCATGCCTGTTATCTCAGCTCTTTTGGAGGGTGAGGCAGTAGAACTGCTTGAGCCCAGGAGTTTGGGACCAGCCTGGGCAACATAGGGAGACTCTGTCACTACAAAAAATTAACATATTAGCCGGGCATGGTGGTGGGTGCCTGTAGTCCCTCTACCTTATTTTATTTTATTTTATTTTATTTTATTTATTTATTTATTTTTTTGAGACGGAGTCTCGCTCTGTCACCCAGGCTGGAGTGCAGTGGCTGGATCTAAGCTCACTGCAAGCTCCGCCTCCCGGGTTCACGCCATTCTCCTGCCTCAGCCTCCCAGGTAGCTGGGACTACAGGCGCCGCCACCTCGCCCGGCTAGTTTTTTGTAGTTTTTAGTAGAGACGGGGTTTCACCGTGTTAGCCAGGATGGTCTCGATCTCCTGACCTCGCGATCCACCCGTCTTGGCCTCCCAAAGTGCTAGGATTACAGGCTTGATCCACCGCGCCCGGCCCCTTCTACCTTATTTTAAAATGTAGGTTTTAGGCTGAGGTGGGTGGATCGCTTGAGGTCAGGATTTGAGAGCAGCCTGGCCAACATAGTGAAATGCCATCTCTACTAAAAATACAAATATTAGCCAGTGGGGTCAGGGTGGTGGGGCACGCCTGTAATCCTATCTACTCTGGAGGCTGAGGCAGGAGAATCGCTTGAACCTGGGAGGTGGAAATTGCAGTGAGCCGAGATCACGCCATTGTACTCCAGTCTAGGTGACAGAGTGAGACTCTGTCTCAAAAAAAAAAAAAAAAAAAAAAAAATTTATTTTTCATCCTGGGCATCACAGGGATCTCTACCATTGTTTTTTTTTTTTTTTTTTTTTTTTTTAGACAGAGTTTCGCTCTTGTTGCTGGGATTACATGCATCTGCCACCCCGCCTGGCTAATTTTGTATTTTTAGTAGAGATGGGGTGTCTCCATGTTGGTCAGGCTGGTCTTGAACTCCTGACCTCAGGTGATCCGCCTGCCTCGGCCTTCCAAAGTGCTGGGATTACAGGCATGAGCCACTGTGTCCGGCCTATACATTTTTTTTTTAAAATTAGCCATGGGTGGTGGTGTGCACTTGTAGTCTCAGCTATGTAGGAGGCTGAAGTAGGAGGATTGCTTGAGCTCAGGAGGTCCAGGCTGCAGTGAGCCATGATCAGGCCACTGCACTCCAGCCTGGATGACAGAGTGAGACTGTCTCAAAAAACAAACAAAAACAATTAATGCTCTTGAATCATCCCAAAACCATCCCCACCCCCAGTCCGTGGAAAAATTGTCTTCCATGAAACCGGTCCCTGGTGCCAAAAAGGTTGGTGACTGCTGAAGTTAATTCGTACCCTGACTTCTGGGTGACAGGGCGAAGTGCCTCCCTGATCTTCAGCTTCCGAATCTCTGAATCGGATGTTGGGGGCCATGGTAGCCTCCTTGCAGGGGGGTGACCTCCCTGGGACCCTCAGAGATGGACTCAGGGTTTTAGGTCTCCAACACCTGGCAGGTAGTCAGCTGGTATCCGAGATGCTGGATGGGGAGAGAGGGAGCGGGTGTATTGGGGGGCTTCCTGGAGGTGGTGGATCTTGGTTTTGGGACGCTGTCCCCCATGGGAAAATGTTAGCAGGGACAAACTGTGTAAGGGATAAAAATTCCTTCCCTCCTTTGTTCACGTGTGCTCTCGCCATGGTTTCTTCTGCAATGAGCACCTTTGCTGAAAGAATTAAATTTATGTTTAAATACCATTTATTTGCAGCATCGGGAACATTCTATTTCTAAGTAAACATTTTTACATGTAACAAGGCTGCAGCAAGGATGGGGGAGGGGCCTTGATCAACAGTGGAGGACTCTGGGGTCCAATGCCTTCCCTCGGCTCTGGGGACAGGGACCTAGGTCTCTTAACTGAGCCCCCAGCTCAGCCTGCCAGGTGCTCCCCATGCTGACGTGAGCCATTCTGTCACAAACCATGGTGGCTTTCTTCCAGTTGGTAGGAAAAAGCTATACCAGAGTAGGATTTTATTGTTTTTAGACTTTTCTCCTTTATTTTATTTTTTGTTTTTAGAGATAGGGTCTCACTCTGTTGCGCAGGTTGGAGTGCAGTGGTGTGATCACAGCTCACTGCAGCCTTGAACTCCTGGGATCAAGAGATCCTCCTGGGCTGGGCGCAGTGGCTCATGCCTGTAATCCCAGCACTTTGGGAGGCAGAGATGGGCGGATCGCCTGAAGTGAGGAGTTCGAGACCAGCCTAGCCAACATGGTGAAACCCCATCTCTACTTTTCTATTTTTCTAAAATAGAAAAATTAGCCGGCTGTGGTGGCAGGTTCCTGTAATCCCAGCTACTCGGGAGGCTGAGGCAAGAGAATTGCTTAAACCCAGGAGACAGAGGTCACGGTGAGCAGAGATCCTGCCACTGCACTCCAGCCTGGGTGACAAGAGAGAAACTCCATCTCAAAAAAAAAAAAAAAAAGAAAATCCTCCTGCCTTAGTCTCCCGAGTTTTGGGATTACAGGCACATGTATCACACCCAGCTAATTTTTTAAGTTTTGTAAAGTCAGGGTCTGGCTATGTTGCTCAGACTGGCCTCCAACTCCTGGCCTCAAGGAATCCTCCCACCTTGGCCTCCCACAGCTTTGGGATAACAGGTGTGAGTCACTGCATCCAACCAGGTTTTTCCTCTAACGTTTTCTCCCTCACGAGTCAGCGTCGGCGAATAATAGGGTATGTCGGCTGTGAGGGTGGTCACATGCCACCTAAGTGGACCTCTAGGCTCTGGACCTTCCTGACTGTCATGCGTTCTTGCTCTCAGTGGAGCGAACCACCCCATGCCCGCTGGCTCCAAACACCTATTGTCGCATCCTCTGGCCTGGCTCTGGGCTGACTAGGCTCACTGGGGGCTCACTTGTTCTATGCAATGGTGGCTGCCATTGTCTGGGGGCCGGCTGGCTGGATGTCCCATCCAGAAGGTCTGTCATGTCTGGGATAGCTGACCTCTCCATGTGGCCTCTCCACGTGGACTCCTGAGCAAGGTGGCCACACTCCTCCCACGGTGACTTGGGGTTCCCCAACGCACAAAGCAGAGAGACTGCTGGGTCAGTGTCGCTGCTGCCATATTCTGTGGGTTCACTGGAGTCCAGGTCAGCCCAGATCCTGTGCGCTTGTGTGTGTGTCTGTGTGTGTGTGTGTTTGTGTGTGTGGGAGGGGAACAACATAAGGACCTGAACACCCTTTTGAAACTGTCAAAAATTTATTTATTTATTTATTTATTTATTTTTGAGACGGAGCCTTGCTCTGTCTCCCAGGCTGGAGTGCAAGGTGCAATCTCGGTTCACTGCAACATCTACCTCCCAGGTTCAAGCCATCCTCCCATCTCAGCCTCCTGAGTACCTGGGACTACAGGTCTGCACTACCATGCCAGGCTAATTTTTTGTATTTGTAGTAGAGACAGGGTTTCACCATGTTGGCCAGACTGGTCTCGAACTCCTGACCTCAGGCAATCCGCTCACCTCGGCCTCCCAAAGTGCTGGGATTACAGGCGTGAGCCACTGTGCTTGGCCACAAAAACCTTTTTTTATTTTACTTTTTCTTTTTTTTTTTTTTTTTGAGACGGAGTCTGGCTCTGTCGCCCAGGCTGGAGTGCAGTGGCCAGATCTCAGCTCATTGCAAGCTCCGCCTCCTGGGCTTACACCATTATCCTGCCTCAGCATCCCGAGTAGCTGGGACTACAGGTGCCCACCACCTTGCCCAGCTAGTTTTTTGTATTTTTTAGTAGAGACGGGGTTTCACCGTGTTAGCCAGGATGGTCTCGATCTCCTGACCTCGTGATCCGCCCGTCTCAGCCTCCCAAAGTGCTGGGATTACAGGGTTGAGCCACCTCGCCCGGCCATATTTTAATTTTTCTTTTCTTTTTTTTAAGTCTTCCATCCTCCCCCACGCCTTTTTTGTTTTTTTTTTTTTGTTTGAGGCAGAGTTTTGCTCTTGTTGCCCAGGCTGGAGTGCAATGGCGCGATCTTGGCTCACCGCAAACTTCGCCTCCTATGTTCAAGTGATTCTCCTGCCTCAGCCTCCTGAGTAGCTGGGATTACAAGCATGCGCCATCGCGCCTGGCTAATTTTTTGTATTTTTAGTAGAGACGGGGCTTCTGCATGTTGGTCAGGCTGGTCTCGAGCTCCCCACCTCAGGTGATTTACCTGCCTTGGCCTCCAAAAGTGCAGGGAATGACAGGCGTGAGCCACTGCTCCTCTTCCCCCTTGCCTTTTTTTTTTTTAGAGATGAGGTCTTTCTATGTTGCCCAGGCTGGTCTCGAACTCCTCAGCTCAAGTGATCCTCCCACCCTAGCCTCCCAAAGCACTGGGATCACAGGTGTGAGCCATGGTGTCCGCTGTTACCCACTCTTAAGGGGATTGTTTGAGACTAATGAGTCCTTTCTCTGCGGGTTGCCATTTGCACCAATAGAACAAGACCAGATTCAGTAAAGCAAGATAGAAACTTTATTCATCAATCAATGAATGGAGAAAGGGAGGAACTCCCGTTCAAAGTGGCTTCTGCCTGCAGGTGTGATGAGAGGGAGTTTCGAAGTTTGCTAGGGCGTGTAGGTGCAGACTGGGGGCGGGGATTCCTGGAAAGAGGTAGGGCTTTCTAGGGGGAACTGAAGTGTTCACCCTTTCTTTTCTTTTGTACCTGGCATTATATGTGCTTAGCAAAGTGTGCCTCGCCCCACTGCAGACTTTTTTTTTTTTTTTTTTTTTTTTTGAGACAGAGTCTCACTCAGTCACCCAGGCTGGAGTGCAGTGGGGCGATCTCAGCTCACTGCCACCTCTGCCTCCCAGGTTCAAGTGATTCTCCTGCCTCAGCCTCCTGAGTAGCTAGGATTACAGGTGTGCACCACCATGCCCGGCTAATTTTTGTATTTTTTAGTGGAGACAGGATTTCACCATGTTGGCCAGGCTGGTCTCGAACTCCTGACCTTGTAATCTGCCCACCTTGACCTCCTGAAGTGCTGGGATTACAGGCCAAGAGAGGGTCTTACCATGTTGCCCAGGCTGGTCTTGAACTCTTTAGCTTAAGCAATCCTCCCTCCTTAGATTCTCAAAATGCTGGGATGACAGCTGGAAGCCACTGTGCCCTGGCTGTGATTTTACGATGCCCGTGGAGTGAGGATTGAGGCAGATGGAGCACTGCTGAGGTCAGCGCTCATCCTGTGGCTCAGCTGTGGTTAATGGCATCCGGCCTTCATGCCTGTAAGCTAGCACAGCTGTGAGCAGAGGTTAATTTCTTTTTTTTTTTTGAGACGGAGTCTCGCTCTGTCGCCCAGGCTGGAGTGCAGTGGCCAGATCTCAGCTCACTGCAAGCTCCGCCTCCCGGGTTCACGCCATTCTCCTGCCTCAGCCTCCCGAGTAGCTGGGACTACAGGCGCCCGCCACCTCGCCCGGCTAGTTTTATTTTTTTTGTTTGTTTGTTTTTTTGTATTTTTTAGTAGAGACGGGGTTTCACCGTGTTAGCCAGGATGGTCTCGATCTCCTGACCTCGTGATCCACCTGTCTCGGCCTCCCAAAGTGCTGGGATTACAGGCTTGAGCCACCGCGCCCGGCCAATTTCTTTTTTTTTTTTGAGACGGAGTCTCGCCCTGTTGCCCAGACTGGAGTACAATGGCATGATCTCGGCTCACTGCAACCTCTGCCTCCCAGGTTCAAGCAATTCTCCTGCCTCAGCCTTCTGAATAGCTAGGATTACAGGCACCTGCCACCATGCCCGGATACTTTTTTGTATCTTTAGATGAGACCAGGTTTCACCATGTTGGCCAGGCTGGTCTTGAGCTCCTGACCTTGTGATCCATCCGCCTCAGCCTCCCAAAGTGCCGGGATTACAGGCATGAGCCACTGCGCCCGGCCAGAGCAGAGATTAATTTCACAAGTTCTGAGGCTCCCTAAAAGAATGGATGTTATAGTCTGGGCGTGGTGGTTCATGCCTGTAATCTCAGCACTTTGGGAGGCTGAGGTGTGGGGGATTACTTGAAGTCAGGAGTTCGAGACCAGCCGCCCTCCTCACATGCCCAAAGTGCTTGGATGACAGCTGGGAGCCAGTGCACCCTGGCTGTGGAGATTTTTTTTTTTTTTTGAGATGGAGTCTTGCTCTGTCGCACAGGCTGGAGTGCAGTGGCGTGATCTCAGCTCACTGCAAGTTCCGCCTCCTGGGTTTATGCCATTCTCCTGCCTCAGCTTCCCGAGTAGCTGGGACTACAGGCGCCCGCCACCACGCCCGGCTAGTTTTTTGCATTTTTTTTAGTAGAGACGGGGGTTTCACCGTGTTAGCCAGGATGGTCTCGATCTCCTGACCTCGTGATCTGCCCGCCTCGGCTTCCCAAAGTGCTGGGATTACAGGCTTGAGCCACCGCGCCCAGCTGGCTGTGGAGATTTTACGATGCCTGTGGAGTGAGGAATCAGGCCTATGGCGTACTGCTGAGGTCAGCTCTCATCCTGTGGCTCATTTGTGGTTATTGGCACTCGGCCTTTGTGCCTGCAAGCCAGCACAGCTGTGAACAGTGGTTAATTTCACAAGTTCTGAGCTCTCTAAAATTGGATGTTATGCTGCCATGACATTGTCACCTCCTGGGGTCACACCTTTGTCTCAGCCACACCCTCTACCAGGTCTCTGTCACAGCACTTTCCAGAACAGGTAAATCTGTAGAGACAGAAAGTAGAGGCATAGGAACTTCTATGTTGGAGTCCTCATCCTGTCACAGTGTGACTGTATTTGAATACAGGGTCTTTTTTTTTTTTTTTTTTGAGAGGGAGTCTCTGTCGCCCAGACTGGAGTGCAGTGGCACGATCTTGGCTCACTGCAACCTCCACCTCCCAGGTTCAAGTGATTCTCCTGCCTCAGCCTCCCAAGTAGCTGGGATGACAGGCGTGCGCCACCACGCCTAACTAATTTTTGTATTTTTAGTACAGACAGTTTCACTATGTTGGCCAGGCTAGTCTTGAATTATTGACCTCAGGTGATCCACCCGCCTCGGCCTCCCAAAGTGCTGGGATTATAAGCGTGAGCCACTTCGCCAGGCTGGGTACAGGGTCTTTAAAGGGTGATTAAGGCCAGGTGTGGTGGCTCACACTTGTCATCCTAGAACTTCAGGAGGCCGATGTGGGTGGATAGCGTGAGGCCAGCAGTTTGCAGCAGTTTGGAACCAGCCTGGGCAACATAGGGAGAGCCTGTCTCTACTAAGAATACAAAAAATGAGCTGGGCGTGGTGGTGAGCACTTGAATCCCAGCTACTCAGGAGGCTGAGGCACGAAAAATGCTTGAGAACAGGAGGCAGAGGCTGCAGTGAGCCAAAATCCCGCTACTGCACTCCATGCTGGGCAACAGAGAGTCTGTTTCGAAAAAAAAAAGAAGGCTAGGTGTGGTGGCTCAAGCCTGTAATCCCAGCACTTTGGGAGGCCAAGGCGGGCGGATCACCTGAGGTCAAGAATTCAAGACTAGCCTGGCCAACATAGTGAAACTATGCCGAGATTGCGCTGAGATTGTGCCATTGCACTCCAGCCTGGGCAACAAGAGAGAAAATCCGTCTCAAAAAAAAAAAAAAAAAAAAAAAAAGAAAGAAAGAAAAAAAACTTTTACATTAGCGGGACGTGGTGGTGTGCACCTGTGGTCCCAGCTACTCAGGAGGCTGAGGTGGGAAGATTGCTTGATTCCAGGAGGCTGCAGTGAGCTGTGATAGCGCCACTACACTCCAGCCTGGGAGACAGAGTGAGACCCTGTCTCAAAAAAAATAAATAAATAAAAATAAAGAGGTGGTTTAGTTAAAACAAAAAAAATGAAGCTGCTACTTCGGGTCCTCATCCAATCTGCCTGGTGTCCTTACAAGAAGAAAAAATATGGACACAAAGAAATACAAATGATGCACACAAAGAAAAGAGCATGTGAGGGCACACAGGAGGTGGCCATCTGCAAGCCAAAGCAAGAGGGCTCAAGAGAAACCAGCCCTGGGCCGGGTGTGGTGGCTCATGCCTGTAATCCCAGCACTTTGGGAGGCCGAGGGGGGCGGATCAATTGAGGTCAGGAGTTCGAGAGCATCCTGGAAACATGGCAAAACCCCATCTCTACTAAAAAATACAAAAATTAGCCAGGTGTGGTGGTGGGTGCCTGTAATCCCAGCTACTCGGGAGGCTGAGGCATGAGAATTGCTTGAACCTGGGACTACTCCGGAAGCTGAGGCACGAGAATTGCTTGAACCTGGGACTACTCCGGAAGCTGAGGCACGAGAATTGCTTGAACCTGGGACTACTCCGGAAGCTGAGGCACGAGAATTGCTTGAACCTGGGACTACTTTGGAAGTTGAGGCACGAGAATTGCTTAAATCTGGGAGGCGAAGGTTGCAGTGAGCCTAGATTGCGCCACTGCACTCCAGCCTACGTAGCAGAGCAAGACTTCGTTTCACAAACAAAAAAAACCAGAAACCAACCCTGATGACATCTTAAACTTGGACGTCAGCCTCCAGAAATGTAAGTTTCTGTTTTTAACCCACCCAAGCTGTGGTATTTTGTTATGGCAGTCCTAGCGAACTGAAGCTAGTATGATAGCTCAGAAGTTCTTTTTTTTTTTTCTTTTTCTTTCTTTCCTTTTTTTCTGAGACAGGGTCTTGCTCTGTCTCCCAGACTGGAGTGCAGTGGTACAATTATAGAATTATAGCTCATTGTAGCCTCAACCCTCCAGGCTCAAGGGATCTTCCTGCCTCAGCCTCCTGATTAGCTGAGACTACAGGTCTACACCACTGTGCCCAGCTAATTTAAAACAAAAAAAGATTGTTTCATATAGATGCGGTCTGGCCATGTTGACCAGACTGGCAAAAGCTGGTTTAAAAAGGTATTTGTTGGCCGGGCACGGTGGCTCAAGCCTGTAATCCCAGCACTTTGGGAGGCTGAGACGGGCGGATCACGAGGTCAGGAGATCGAGACCATCCTGGCTAACATGGTGAAACCCCGTCTCTACTAAAAAATACAATAAAACTAGCTGGGCGAGGTGGCGGGCGCCTGTAGTCCCAGCTACTCAGGAGGCTGAGGCAGGAGAATGGTGTAAACCCGGGAGGCAGAGCTTGCAGTGAGCTGAGATCCGGCCACAGCACTCCAGCCTGGGTGACAGAGCTAGACTCTGTCTCAAACAACAAAAACAAAAACTTGATGGTCAGGTGCAGTGACTCACGCCTGATATCCAACCACTTTGGGAGGCTGAGGCATGAGGATTGTTAGAGCCCAGGTGTTGGAGATCAGCCTGGGCAATATAGTGAGATCTCATCTCTACTACAAAATTAAAAAATATTGGCTGGGCATGGTGGCACATATCTGTAGTTTCTGTAGTTCTGGCTATTTAGGAGGCTGAGGTGGGAGGATTGCTTGAGCCTGGGAGATTGAGGCTACAGTGAGCTATGATCACCCACTGCACTCCAGCCTGGGCAAGGCAGCAAGATCCTGTCTCTAAAAACAGCAACAATAAAATATATTTGTTGAATGCTACTGTGTATCAGTGCTGTTCCTGGTTCTAGCCATGAACAAAATAGCCCTGAAAAAATAGGGCCAGGCCTGATGGCTCACGTCCGTAATCTCAGGACTTTGGGAGATCAACGCAGGTGGATCCCCTGAGGGCTGGAGTTGGAGACCAGTCTGGCCAACATGACAAAATCCCGTCTCTACTGAAAACATAAAAATTAGCAGCTGGGCGAACTGGTTCATGCCCGTAGTCCCAGCACTTTAGGAGGTTAAGGTGGGCAGATCACCTGAGGTCAGGAGTTCTAGACCAGCCTGGCCAACATGGTGAAACCCTGTCTCTACTAAAAATACAAAAATTAGCCGGGCCTGGTGGCAGGTGCCTGTAATCCCAGCTACTTGAGAGACTGACGCTGGAGAATCGCTTGAACCCAGGAGGTGGAGGTTGCAGTGAGCTGAGATCTCGTCATTGTACTCTAGCCTGGGCAACAAGAGCGAAACTAAAAAAAAAAAAAAAAAAAAAAAAAAATTAGCTGGATGCGGTAGTGCATGCCTGTAATCCCAGCTACTCAGGAGGCTGAGGCAGAAGAATCAGTTGAACCTGGGAGGCAGAGGGTGCAGTGAGCTGAGATCTACCAATGCACTCCAGCCTTGGTGACAGCAAGATCCTGTCTCAAAAAAAAAAAAAAAAGCCTGAGTGCGGTGGTTCACCCCTGTAATCCCAGCACTTTGAGAGGTCGAGACCAGCCTGGCCAGCATGGTGAAACCCCGTCTCTACTAAAAACACAAAATTAGCCAGGCATGGTGGTGCATGCCTGTAATTCCAGCTGCTTGGGAGGCTGAGGCAGGAGAATCGCTTGAACCTGGGAGGCAGAGGCTGCAGTGGGCCGAAATCATGCCATTGTACTCCAGCCAGGGTGACAGAGTGGGACTCCATCTCAAAAGAAAACAAAAGAGCTGAGCGTGGTGGCTCACGCCTGTAATCCCAGCACTTTGGGAGGCTGAGGCGGGTGGATCACCTGAGGTCAGGAGTTCAAGACCAGCCTGACCAACATAGTGAAACCCCATCTCTAATAAAGATACAAAAAATTAGCTGGGCCTGGTGGTGCATGCCTGTAGTCCCAGTTACTAGGGAAGCTGAGGCAGGAGAATTGCTTGAACCCGGGAGGTGGAGGTTGCAGTGAGCTGAGATCCGGCCACTGCACTCCAGCCTGGGCGACAGAGCGAGACTCCATCTCAAAAAAAAAAAAAAAAAAAAAAAAAATGAGAAGGTGTTTCTGGCTGCAGTGGGGAGAATGGAGCCTGCTGGGAGCAGGGAGACCAGGGAGGAGACAACTGCACTGATCCCCAGAAGTCAGGAAGGGGCTGGACCTAGCTGGCAAGTGCAGGTGGTCAGTAATAATTGGATTCTGGGTCTGTTTTGAAGGAAAAGGCTATGGGAGCTGCAGGATTGGCAGACGCATTGGATGCAGGTGGGAGGAGGCGCGGATGCCTCAGAACTGTCAGAGCAGAACCTGGAAAGATGGTGCTAACCGCGAGAGGGAGGAGGGTGGGACAAGGCTTGGATGGGAGACACCTAGGGGTCCAGATTGGGACCTGCAACACTGGAGCGGCCTGCGAGGCCCCCTTGTGGCAGAGGCCGAGAAGGCACGGGTCCCTAAGGGTTTGGGCTGGAATGATGAATTGTCCCAGTTGGACTTCTGTGGGCTGGAGAGGAGTGAATGCAGCCAAACCCTAGATGTTTTGAAAAGAGACGGAAGGTCGGGTGCGGTGGCTCACGCCTGTAATCTCAACACTTTGGGAGGCCGAGGCGGGCAGATCCCTTGAGATCAGGAGTTCAAGACCAGCCTGCTTTGGCCGGGCGCGGTGGCTCAAGCCTGTAATCCCAGCACTTTGGGAGGCCGAGACGGGCGGATCATGAGGTCAGGAGATCGAGACCATCCTGGCTAACACGGTGAAACCCCGTCTCTACCAAAAAAATACAAAAATCTAGCCGGGCGCGGTGGCGGGCGCCTGTAGTCCCAGCTACTCGGGAGGCTGAGGCAGGAGAATGGCGTGAACCCGGGAGGCGGAGCTTGCAGTGAGCTGAGATCCGGCCACTGCACTCCAGCCCTGGCGACAGAGCCAGACTCCGTCTCCCAAAAAAAAAAAAAAAAAAAAAAAAAAAAAAAAAAAAAAAGACCAGCCTGGCCAACATGGTGAAACCTGGTCTCTACTAAAAATGCAAAATTTAGCCAGATGTGGTGGTGGGTACCTGTAATCCCAGCTACATGGGTGCCTGAGGCAGGAGAATCTCTTGAACCCAGGAGGTGAAGGCTGCAGTGAGCAGAGATCGCGCCACTGCACTCCAACCTGGGCAACAGCAATTCTCTGTCTTAAGAAAAGGAAAAGAGATAGAAGCTGGGGATGCTGGCTCACATGTTTAATTCTAACTAATTGGGAGGCTGAGATGGGAGGATTGCTTGAGTCCCAGAGGTCAAGGCTGGAGTGAGCTATTATTGCACCACTGTACTCCAGGGCAACAGAGTGAGACACTGCTGTATCTTAAAGAAAAAAAAAAAAGGGAAGCCGGGTGCGGTGGCTCAAGCCTGTAATCCCAGCACTTTGGGAGGCCGAGACGGGTGGATCACGAGGTCAGGAGATCAAGACCATCCTGGCTAACACGGTGAAACCCCGTCTCTACTAAAAAATACAAAAAACTAGCTGGGTGAAGTGGCGGGCGCCTGTAGTTCCAGCTACTCGGGAGGCTAAGGCAGGAGAATGGCATAAACCCAGGAGGTGGAGCTTGCAGTGAGCTGAGATCTGGCCACTGCACTCCAGCCTGGGCGACAGAGCGAGACTCCGTCTCAAAAAAAAAAAAAAAAAAAAAAAAAAAGGAAAAAGAGGGCTGGGCGTGATGGCTCATGCCTGTAATCCCAGAACTTTGAGATGCCAAGGTGGGTGGATGACTTAAGCCCAGAAATTTGAGATCAGCCTGGGCAACATAGTGAGATCCCATCTCTATAAGAAATACAAAAATTATTTGGGTGTGGTGGTGCCTGCCTGTAGTCCCAGCTACTCAGGAGGCTGAACTAGGAGGATTGCTTGAGGCCAGGAGGTTGAGGCTGCAGTGAGCCCTGATCTTGTCACTGCACTCCAACCTGGGCGACAGAGCAAGATACCATCTCGCAAAAAAAATAAATAAATAAATAAAAAGCTTGTAGATGAAAGTTCATAGCAGCAGAATGGGCCGCAAAATTTCACCTCTGTTCTCTTAGGATCCCTCTAGGCTTGAGAATTATTAAGTTGACGTAAAACTGGTTAACAGGCAGGGCACGGTGGTTCACGCCTGTAATCCCAGCACTTTAGGAGGTCGAGGCAGCCGGATCACCTGAGGTTGGGAGTTCGAGACCAGCCTGATCAACATGGAGAAACCCCGTCTCTACTAAAAATACAAAAATTAGCCAGGTGTGGTGGTGGGCACCTGTAGTCCCGGCTACTCGGGAGGCTGAGGCAGGAGAATTGCTTGAATCCCGGAAGCGGAGGTTGCGGTGAGCCAGGATCACACCACTGCACTCCAGCCTGGGCAACAACAGGAAACCGCCACCTCAAAAAAAAAAAAAAAAAAAGGGGGGGGCCAGGCACGGCATGGTGGCTCGCACCTGTAATCCCAGCACTTTGGGAGGCCAAGGCAGGCGAATCACGAGGTCAGAAATTTGAGACCAGTCTGGCCAACATGGTGAAACCCCATCTCTACTAAAAATACAGAAAATGAGCTAGGTATGGTGGGTGGTGCCTGTAATCCCAGCTACTTGGGAGGCTGAGGCAGAAGAATCGCTTGAACCCGGGAGGCGGAGGTTGCAGTGAGCTGAGATTGTGCCACTGTGTTCCAGCCTGGGTGACAGAGTGAGACTCCGTCTCAGAAAACAAAATAAAACAAAAAACAGGTTAACAGGAGAGAAGTAAATCTGTGTCCTTAACGGAAGTTTTGCGTGGAATAGGAGCCCTCAGAAGAAAATGAATTTGAGAGGTCAAGGCAGGAGGATCCCTTGAGGCCAGGAGTTCAAGACCAGCCTAGGCAACATAGCAAGACCCTGTCTTGACCAAAAATACAAAAATTAGCAGAGTATGGTGGCATGTGTCCCAGCAACTCAGGAGGCTGAGGCAGGCAGTGGAGGTTGTGGTAAGTTGAGATCTAGTCACTACACTCCAGCCTGGGTGACAGACAAATACCCTGTCTTGCTCTCTCTCAAAGAAAAAAGAGGCCGGGCATGGTGGCTCACACCTGTAATCCCAGCACTTTGGGAAGCTGAGGCAGGTGGATCACTTGAGGTCAGGAGTTCAAGACCAGCCTGGCCAACATGGCGAAACCCTGTCTCTACTAAAAATACAAAAATTGGCCAGGTGTGGTAGCACGAGCCTGTGGTCCCAGCTACTTGGGAGGCTGAGGCAGGAGAATTGCTTGAACCCAAGAGGCAGAGGTTGCAGTGAGCTGAGATCACGCCACTGTGTTCCAGCCTGGGTGACGGAGAGAGAGACTGTCTCAAAATAAATAAGTAAATAAAAATTTTAAAAAATTCAAAAAGGGAATGAAGACCCAAAGACGCATTTAGAATCAGTTACTTATGTACTGAATTGAGCAAAGAATAGTAAGTTGTGAAGAAGCAACAAAATTATGTGAGAGGCTTAAAAAGATGTTATTTTATCAAAGGCTATTCATAATTCAGTGCCAAGTTCCCATCCTTGGTAAGATGTGTAGGGAGAACATCTTTCACTTGGGAAATTTCAGGTCTTGGTTTTAAGAAAGGGCCTGGGCTGGGCGCAGGGCCTTACGCTTGTAACCCCAGCACTTTGGGAGGCCGAGGTGGGCGGATCACCTGAGGTCAGGAGTTTGAGACCAACCTGGCCAATATGGAGAACACTTGTCTCTACTGAAAATACAAAGATCAGCTGGACATGGTGGCACACGCATATAATCCCAGCTACTCGGGAGGCTGAGACAGGAGAATTACTTGAACCCGGGAGGCTGAGGTTACAGGGAGCCCAGATCATACCATTGCACTCCAGCCTGGGTGACGGAGCAGGAGTCTCAAAAAGCCAGGCACAGTGGCTCATGCCTGTAATCCCAGCACTTTGGGAGGCCGAGGTGGGCAGATCACCTGTGGCTGGGAGTTCGAGAGCAGCCTGACCAACATGAAGGAACCCTGTCTCTATTAAAAATACAAAATCAGCTGGGCATGGTGGCTCACGCCTGCAATCCCAGCTACTCAGGAGGCTGAGGCAGGAGAATGGCTTGAACCTGGGAGGCAGAGGTTACGGAAGGCCTGACATCAGTCAAGCGCCCCCGCTCTCGCAGCCATCCGGAGGCCTAACCATCTCCCTGCGATGCTGTGCTTCAGCGGTCACGCTCCTAGTCCGCTTTCATGTCCCATCCTGTACACCTGGCTCCGCCTTCTAGATAACAGGCCCTTGCACTCCAGCCTGGGTGACAGAGCGATACTTTGTCTCAGAAAACAAAAAACAAAAGAGCCTGCAGATCAGAGTGATCTTTTTGCATGTGTTGTTTTTCAAATGCCTTTGACTTAACTGGTTTGTAGGCCAGACTGGCATATTTTGGGGGGGGGCGTACCCTAAGTGTGTCACACCGTGATTGACAACCACCAAAAGGTGAGTGTGTGAAGACATCAACAAAATGTGCTCTAGCCATACAATGGAATATTATTCAGCCATAAAAAATAAAAAAAATGAAGTGGGCTGGGTGTGGTGGCTCACACCTGTATTCCCAGCACTTTCGGGGGCAGAGGCGGGCGGATCACCTGAGGTCAGGAGTTCAAGAACAGCCTGGCCAACATGGTGAAACCCCATCTCTACTAAAAATACAAAAAGTAGGTGGGTGACGTGGTGTGCACCTGTAATCCCAGCTACTTGGGAGGCTGAGGCAGGAGAATTGCTTGAACCCGGGAGGCGGAGGTTGCAGTGAGCCGAGATCGTGCCACTGCACTCCAGCCTGGGCAATAGAGCGAGACTCTGTCTCAAAAAAAAAAAAAAAGAGTTATGCTGTGTGAATTTCACCTTAATGATAAAAACAAAGGAGGGAAAATGCATCAACCTGTTTGTGTGCTGATAGAAATGCTCCAGGGGTAGGGGGAACATTGTTGGGGTAGGTGCTTGCTTAGACCAATGAAGGGGTGGAGGAGTTGGTGGAGAAGGGGGCCTGGTTTTGCTGTATCCAGGGCAAGTTGATTCTCACAGGGCAAGAGGAAGAGCCACTGCGTCTGGGTCCCGATGCAGGTCTGCAGGTTGATGGAGAGCGGTGGCTCTGGAAGGGGTCTCCCGCTGATTTCTATTTCTCAGAGATGTTACCTGGTCTGCGACAAAGATTGGTAAACAGGGGGATGATGTCAGTACTAAGAGGAAATAACAGGCTGGGCGTGGTGGCTGACGTCTGTAATCCCAGCACTTTGGGAGGCTGAGGCCGTCGGATCACTTGAGGTCAGGAGCTCGAGACCAGCCTGACCAACATGGTGAAACCCCATCTCTGCTAAAAATACAAAAATTAGGCGTGGTGGCATGTGCCCATAATCCCAGTTTCTTGGGAGGCTGAGACAGGAGGAGGGCTTGAACCCGGGAAGCGGGTGTTGCAGTGAGCCGAGATCGGCCATTGCATCCCAGCTTGGGAGAGAGTGAGACTCTGTCTCAAAAAAAAAAAAAAAAAAAGGAATAATAGCAGGGGAAGTTCTACTAATGCTTGTTTTTCCAAGTCCCAGAAAGAATACAGCGGCAGACGGCAAGTTGCCCCTAGGTGGCGCTCGCTCCCCATGCCGGACACCCAATCAGCCTCTGACTAACTCCAGGCCCATTGACCACGTGCTGATCTGGTAGTTCGCCCGGGTCTTCCTGCATTTTACTTTTGCTTCAACCCTTTCTCTGTTTCCGATCGAGTGAGCTTCAGCATTTTTTTCTGTTAAATACACATATAAATAAGTAAAACAAAAAATATGTAAGTATTGTACGTAAAAATAACATGAAACTCACCACTTTAACAATTTTAAAGTGGACTTCAGAAGTATTCAGTACTTTTACATTGTTGTGGACTCACCACCACCACCCATCTCTAGAACTGTTTTTGGTTTTTGTTTTTGAGACAGAGTCTCGCTCTGTTGCCCAGGCTGAAGTGCAGTGCTGCTATCATCTCAGCTCACTGCAACCTCTGCCTCCTGGGTTGGAGTGATCCTCCTGCCTTAGCCTCGCGAGTAGCTGGCATTACAGGCACGCGCCACCAAGCCCAGCTGATTTTTTGTATCTTTAGTAGAGATGAGGTTTCACTATGTTGGCTAGGCTGGTCTTGAACTCCTGACCTGTGATCCACCTGCCTCAGCCTCTCAAAGAGATGGGATTACAGGTGTGAGCCACCACGCCCGGCCAAGAAACCTTCTTTGTTTGTTGAGATGGGGTCTCGTTATGTTGCTCAGGCTGGTCTCAAACTCCAGGCCTCAAGTCATCCACCTGCCTTGGCCTCCCACAGGGCTGAGATGACAGAATAGAGCCACAGTGCCTGGCCTCCTCTTTTTTTTTTTTTTTTTTTGAGACAGAGTCACGCTCTGGAGTGCTGGAGCGCAGTGGTGTGATCTTGGCTCACTGCAACCTCCACCTCCCAGGTTCAAGCAATTCTTTTGTCTCAGCCTCGCAAGTAGCTGGGACAACAGGTGCATGCCACCAAGCTGGGCTAATTTTTGTATTTTTAGTAGAGATTAGAGATGGGGTTTCACCATATTGGTCAGGCTGGTCTCAAACTCCTGACCTCAGGTGATCCACTGGCCTCAGCCTCTCAAAGTGCTGGGATTACAGGCATGAGCCATTGTGCCTGTCCACATCTGTTTTTATCAAAGTTAAATTCACATAACATAAAATTAACCATTGTGAAGTGAACAGTTCAGTGGAATTCAGTACATTCACAGTGCAGTGCAACCATTCTATCTACTGCCAGAATATTTTCATGACCCCAAAAGGAAGCCCTATACTCATTTTGGTGACTCACACATGTAATCCTACTGCTTGGGAGGCCGAGGTAGGAGGATGGTTTGAGGCTGGGAGACTCAGATCATCCTGGACAACATAACAAGGCCTCATCTCTACCAAAAATACAAAAATTAGCTGGGTGTGGTTGTGTGCGCCTGTCGTCCCAGCTACTGGGAAGACTGAAGCGGGAGGATTGCTTGAGCCCGGGTGTTGGAGGCTGCATTGATCTGTGATCGTGCCACTGCACTCCAGCCTGGGCGACAGAGCAACACCCTGTCTCTAAAAACAAAAAAAATTTAAAATAAAAGAAATTGGGTATTCTCCCCCTTTCCTTCTTTTTTTTTTTTCCTTTCTCTCTTGGTATCAGCCTGAATTGGATGAGAAATAACTGTTACTTGAAATGTCGGTAAAATTTGATTGGGGCCGGGCGTGGTGGCTCACACCTGTAATCCCAGCACTTTGGAGGCCGAGGTGGGCAGAAGACGAAGTCAGGAGATCGAGACCATTCTGGCTAACATGGTGAAACCCCATCTCTACTAAAAATACAAAAAAAATTAGCCAGGTGTGGTGGTGGAGGCCTGTAGTTCCAGCTATTAGGGAGGCTGAGGCAGGAGAATGGCGTGAATCCGGGAGGCAGAGTGTGCAGTAAGCCGAGATGGCGCCACTACACTCCAGCCTGGGCAACAGCGTGAGACTCCTTCTCAAAAAAACACAAACCAAAAAAAAAAAAAAAAACTTGATTGGAAAATCCTCTGGGTTTTGTCCCTTAGGGGACGGTAGCTTGTTTCTTCCCTTCCTCTTCCCCTCCCTTCCTCTCTTCCTCTCATTTTTTCTTTCTTTCAACATGGTCTCCCTCTGTCACCCAGGCTGGAGTGCAGTGGCACCATCACGGCTCGCTGTAGCCTTGACCTCCTGGGTTCAAGTGATCCTCCAGCCTCAGCCTGTGAAGTAGTGGGTACTACAGGCATGCATCACTGTATCTAGCTCATTAAAATTTTTTTTTTTGTAGGGACCAGGTTTTGCCATGTTGCCCAGATGGGTGTCAAACTCCCAGGTTCAAGTGATCTGTCTACTTCAGCCTCCCAAAGTGTTGGGATCACAGGCGTGAGCCACATTGTCTGTTCCCTCCCCCAGGTTATTTCAATTTCATTAATATTTATGGGTTTAGTAAAGTTTTTTCGTGCCCATTGGTGCAATGTTTGTATTTTCTATTTTTCCATAAAGGTATTATTTTCATCTTCATTTTCTTTTTTTTTTTTTTTGAGACAGAGTTTCGCTCATGTTGCCCAGAATGGAGTGCAATGGCACGATCTTAGCTCACTGCAACCTCCGCCTCCTGGGTTCCAGTGATTCTCCTGCCTCAGCCTCCCAAGTAGCTGGGACTACAGGCAGGCACCAGCAGGCCTGGCTAATTTTTGTATTTTTAGTAGAGATGGGGTTTTGCCATGTTGGCCAGGCTGATCTCGAACTCCTGGGCTCAAGCGATCCACCTGCCTTAGCCTCCCAAAGTGCTGGGATTGCAGGCGTGAGCCACTGTGCCTGGTATATACCCACTTTTAATCGTATGCAGATTAAGGGGCGGTTTATGTAGAAATTTTTAAGGCAGGGGTACTAATCATTGGGGCATTGCCATGGAGGGGGCAGGCCGGGCGTGGTGGCTCAAGCCTGTAATCCTAGCACTTTGGGAGGCCGAGACGGGCGGATCATGAGGTCAGGAGTTCGAGACCATCGTGGCTAACACGGTGAAACCCCATCTTTTTTTTTTTTTTTTTTTTTTTTTTTTTTTTTTTTTGAGACGGAGTCTCGCTCTGCCGCCCAGGCTGGAGTGCAATGGCCGGATCTCAGCTCACTGCAAGCCCCGCCTCCTGGGTTTACGCCATTCTCCTGCCTCAGCCTCCCAAGTAGCTGGGACTACAGGCGCCCGCCACGTCGCCCGGCTAGTTTTTTGTATTTTTTAGCAGAGACGGGGTTTCACCGTGTTAGCCAGGATGGTCTCGATCTCCTGACCTCGTGATCCGCCCGTCTCGGCCTCCCAAAGTGCTGGGATTACAGGCTTGAGCCACCGCGCTCGGCGAAACCCCGTCTTTACTAAAAAAAAAAAAAAAAAAAAAACACACAGTAATTCCTGGATGTTAGCATAGTAATGTGAAATTGACATGGCACACTGGTGGGCATGTCTTACTGAAAGCTGCTTACCCTCCCTTTTTCTTCACCTGTTTTAGCTAGTCCTCAATCTGGTCTGATGTCTGAGCCCCACCTCTGAAGTCAAATCCTATCTTCTACCTCACTAGGACTTGCCTAGGAGTTGCAGTGATGGTAGCCTGGACTGCCTTTCAAGTTTACTTCGAGACCCAGAGCCCTTTAGCCCATGGTGGGTAGCCAAGTTTGCAGGAACTCAAATTCTACTGGGATCCATGATTTCCTTCTTGTTAGGGCTGGTTTAAATGCCCCCTCTATAGGTACCAGCCCTACAGGGCCTGTGGGTTTTTCTCCTTGTGTAAGACACAAGCCAAAGAGATAGAAGAAAAGACAGCCGGGCCCGGAGGACCACTACCACCAAGAGGCAGAGAATGGTAGTGGCCCCGAATGCCTGGCTGTGCTGATATTTATTGGATACAAGGCAAGGGGGCAGGCAAAGGAGTGTGAGCCATCTCCAATGATAGGTAAGGTCATGTGAGCCACGTGTCCACTGGACAGGGGGCCCTTCCCTGTTTGGTAGCTGAGGTGGAGAGAGAGAGAAGGGACAGCTTATGTCATTCTTTCTTTCTTTCTTTTTTTTTTTTTGTTGAGACGGAGTCTCGCTCTGTCACCCAGGCTGGAGTGCAGTGGCCGGATCTCAGCTCACTGCAAGCTCCGCCTCCCGGGTTTACGCCATTCTCCTGCCTCAGCCTCCCGAGTAGCTGGGACTACAGGCGCCCGCCACCTCGCCCGGCTAGTTTGTTTGTATTTTTTTTAGTAGAGACGGTGTTTCACCGTGGTAACCAGGATGGTCTCGATCTCCTGACCTCGTGATCCGCCCGTCTCGGCCTCCCAAAGTGCTGGGATTACAGGCTTGAGCTACTGCGCCCGGCCGTCATTATTTCTTATATGTATTTCTTGGAGAGATCAACAGCTTAATACTTTCACTAATTCTGCTACTGCAGTTTAGAAGGCAGAGCCAGGTGTACAGGATGGAACATGAAAGCGGACTAGGAGCGTGACCACGGAAGCACAGCATCACAGGGAGACGTTTAGGCCTCTGGATGGCTGCGGCGGGGCTTGACTGATGTCAGGCCTTCCACAAGAGGTGGTGGAGCAGTCTTTTCTAACTCCCGCAGGGAAAGGGAGACTCCCTTTCCTGGTCTGCTAAGTAATGAGTGCCTTCCCCAGGCACTGACGCTACAGCTAAACCAAGGTCTGCTAAGTAAGGCTAGACCAGGGTGTGCTAAGTTAACGGGTGCCTTCCCAGGCACTGGCATTACCGCTAGACCATGGAGCCCTCTAGTGGCCGTGTCTGGGAATAACAGGGCTCACAATCTCCTGGTCACTTCTCACTGTGTCCCTTCAGCTCCTATCTCTGTATGGCCTGGTTTTTCCTAGGTTATAATTGTAGAACAAAGACTATTATACTATTGAAATAAAGAGTAATGGCCGGGTGCGGTGGCTCACGCCTGTAATCCCAGCACTTTGGGAGGCCGAGACGGGCGGATCATGAGGTCAGGAGATCGAGACCATCCTGGCTAACACAGTGAAACCCCGTCTCTACTAAAATACAAAAAAAATTAGCCGGGCGTGGTGGCGGGCGCCTGTAGTCCCAGCTACACTGGAGGCTGAGGCAGGAGAATGGCGTGAACACGGGAGGCGGAGCTTGCAGTGAGCCGAGATCGCACCACTGCGCTCCAGCCTGGCAACTGAACGAGACTCTGTCTAAAAATAAAAGAGTAATGCTACAAACTAATGATTAATAATATTTACGTATAATCATATCTATATTCTATTTTTAGTGTAACTGTTTTTATTTTATATATTTTTTTGTTATACCGGAACAACTTGTGCCCTCAGTCTCTTGCCTTGGCACCTGGGTGGCTTGCCACCCACACCCTCTGTGAGTGGGCATCAACTGAGTTTGGTCGGGTTTTTCTTTCTGCTCTAACAGGGCAGCGCTGACTTCCATGCCTCACAATTGCTGCACCCTCCCTTTCCCCAACATACAGAGGCACTCTCCATACCATGCTGCCGGGGGTGGAGGAGAGGTGGCGTTAGAGATTCAGGACTGTTTTTTCTACCTCTTCAGTGCATCTTTCAGCGATGTAAAGTTAAAACTGGGTACTGGGAGTGCTCAACTGATTTTTGGTTTATTTTATTTTTTTGGAGACAGAGTCTCGCTCTGTCGCCCAGGCTGCAGTGCAGTGGCGCAATCTCAGCTCACTGCAACCTCTGCCTCCCAGGTTCCAAGTGATTCTTCTGCCTCAGCCTCTTGAGTAGCTGGGACTACAGGCGTGAGCCACTGCGCCCAGCTGGGATTTTTGGTTCTTGGGAAAGTGCTTTTTTGTGTGTAGTTGTTAAATTGGTGTCCTTGTTGGAGGGATGGGTGGTGGAGCCTTCTACATCTTGGGCTTTTTATATAGATATGTCATAGACAAATAATGGACAGTTTTATTCTCGTTCTAATATTTATATCTTTTTTTGCTTGTTTTATTGTGTTATCTAGAACTCCCAGAATAATTTTGAATAAGGGTGGCCATAGCAGCTATTGTCTTATTTCTTACCTTAAGGGTTATGTGCTCAACATATTTGACATTAAATGTAACATTTAACATGTATGATGCTTTATTTTTGTTTTTTAGTGTTGGGGCCTTCCACTATTGCTCAGGTTGGAGTGCAGTGGCAAGATCACGGCTCACTGCAGCCTTGAACTCCTGGTTCAAGTGATCCTCCTGCCTTGACCTCCGGAGTAGCTGGGACTACAGGCACATACCACCATGCCTAATTTTTAAATTTTGTGTAGAGATGGGGGTCTTGCCTTGTTGCCAGGCTGATCTTGAACTCCTGGGCTCAAGTGATCCTCTGTCTTGGTCTCCAAAAGTACTGGGATTACAGGTATGAGCCACCATACCTGGCCTGTCTTTTTTTTTTTCCTATGACTTCTTTTATTTATTAATCTTGCCAGGTATTTGTCTATTAGTCATTCAAATAACTAACTTCTAGGTTTGATGATCCTTTCTAATTTTCACACTTATTCTGTGTTTTTTCTTTTACTGAGCTTATTTTACTGTTCTTTAAAACTTTCTTAAATGCTTAATTATTTTTGAGCTTTTTCTTTCTTTCTTTCCTTCTTTTTTCCTTCTTTCCTTTCCTCCCTTCTTTCCTCCCTTCTTTCCTCCCTTCTTTCCTCCCTTCTTTCCTCCCTTCTTTCCTCCCTTCTTTCCTCCCTTCTTTCCTCCCTTCTTTCCTCCCTTCTTTCCTCCCTTCTTTCCTCCCTTCTTTCCTCCCTTCTTTCCTCCCTTCTTTCCTCCCTTTCCTTTTCCTCCCTTCTTTCCTCCCCTTCTTTCCCTCTTCTTTTCCTTCTTTCCCTTCTTTTCCTCCCTTCTTTCCTCCCTCCCTCCCTCCCTCCCTCCCTCCCTCCCTCCCTTCCTCCCTCCCTTCCTCCCTCCCTTCCTCCCTCCCTCCCTCCCTTCCTCCCTCCCTTCCTCCCTTCCTCTCTTTCTCTTTCTTTTCTCGCCCTATTGCTCAGGCTGGAGTGCAATGGCATGATCTCGGCTTACTGCAACCTCCGCCTCCTGGGTTCATGCGATTCTCCTGCCTCAGCCTCCTGAGTAGCTGGGATTACAGGCGCCTGCCACCACTGCTGGCTAATTTTTTTTTTTTTTTTTGGTATCTTTAGTAGAGATGGCATTTTACCATGATGGCCAGGCTAGTCTCAAACTCCTGACCTCATGATCTACCCCTTTTGGCCTCCCAAAGTGCTGGGATTACAGCCGTGAGCCACCGTGCCTGGCTGCTTTTTTTTTTCTCTTTTCTAATATAAGCCTATAAGGCTACAAATTTCCATCAAAGGTTTGCTTAAGCTACACTTCACAAGCATTGACATGTAATACTTTTGCTATTCATCTATTTTTTTTTTTTTTTTTTTTTGAGACAGAGTCTTGCTCTGTTGCCAGGCTGGAGTGCAGTGGCACGATCTCGGCTCACTGCCACCTTCATCTCCTGGGTTCGAGTGATTCTCATGCCTCAGCTTCCTGAGTAGCTGGGATTACAGGCATGTGCCACCACACCCAGCTAATTTTTGTATTTTTAGTAGAGATGGGATTTTATCATGTTGGCCAGGATGGTCTTGATCTCCTGACCTCATGATCCACACACCTCGGCCTCCCAAAGTGTTGGGATTACAGGCGTGAGCCACCGCGCCCGGCCTTTGCTATTCATCTATAACAGTGTATTTTCTTTTCTTTTTTTTTTTTTTGAGATGGAGTCTTGCTCTGTCACCTGGGCTGGAGTGCAGTGGCCGGATCTCAGCTCACTGCAAGCTCCGCCTCCCGGGTTTACGCCATTCTCCTGCCTCAGCCTCCTGAGTAGCTGGGACTACAGGCGCCCGCCACCTCGCCCGGCTAGTTTTTGGTATTTTTAGTAGAGATGGGGTTTCACCGTGTTAGCCAGGATGGTCTCGATCTCCTGACCTCGTGATTTGCCCGTCTCGGCCTCCCAAAGTGCTGGGATTACAGGCTTGAGCCACCACGCCCGGCCTAACAGTGTATTTTCTAATCTTCGTTATGGGCTCTCTTTCAACCCATGAGGTTTTTGTTGTTTGTTTTTTGGGGGGACTGATTGGGTAGGGAAACACCAGGTAAATGGAATAATTATAATCCTTGCTTCATGAGACAGTATAGTTGATTTACACAAATCCCTTTCTTCATGCATTTATTAAGATGAAATTTACATAGCACATGAATCATTTTAAACTGAACAGTTTAGTGGCATTTAGTGCATTTGCAATGTTGTACAACCATGACTTTAGTTCCAAAACATTTTCACCATTGCAGAATAAAACTCTGTACCCATTAAACAGTTTCTTCCTGTGCCTTCACCCTGCAGCCCCCAGCAAGTATAAATATGCATTTTTATAGGTTTACCTCTTCTGGATATTTCATATAGGTGGAATCATAAAATGTGTGAACTTTTTGTCTGGCTTCTTACACTGAGCATAATGCTTTCAGGGTTCATTAACATTTAGCATTTGTCAGTGCTATATTTTTCATGGCTGCGTAGCATTCCACTGTATGGATGGACAATTTGTTTATACAATCTGTTATTGGACATATGGGATGTTTCTATGGCATTTTTTTTTTGTTTTTGTTTTTCCAGAGAGGGTCTCACTCTGTTGCTCAGGCTGGAGTACAGTGGCATGATCATAGCCCACAACAGTATTGTACTCCTGGGCTCAGGTAATCCTCCCACTCAGCTTCCTGAGTAGCTGGGAGTATACGTGCATGCCACCACACCCTGCTGATTTTTCTATATTTTGCAGAGACCATGTCTCACTATGTTGTCCAGGCTGGTCTCGAACTCCTGGGCTCAAGCACTCCTCCCGCTTCGACCTCCCAAAGTGTTGGGACTATAGCAGTGAACCATTGTCACAAGTTGTTTCTACCTTTATTGTGACTAGTGCTGCTATGAACATTCATGTGTAAATATTTGAGTATTTGCTTCCATTTCTTTTGGGTCTATTCCTAGGAGTGGAATTGCTGGATCATATAGTAATTCTGTTTAACTTCTTGAGGAACCACCAAACGATTTTCCACAGTGACTATTTTACATTTCCACCAGCAATGAACACAGTTGTTTCATTTTTTTCCACATTCTTGTCAACACTTACTTTTATTTTTTGAGACAGAGTTTCGCTCTTGTTACCCAGGCTGGAGTGCAGTGGTGTGATCTTGGCTCACTGCAACCTCTGCCTCCCAGGTTCAAGCGATTCGCCTGCCTCAGTCTCCTGAGTACCTGGGATTACAGGCATGCACCACCATGCCCGGCTAATTTTTGTATTTTTAGGAGAGATTGGGTGTCTCCATGTTGGTCAGGCTGGTCTCAAACTCACTACCTCAGGTGATCCACCCACCTCGGCCTCCCAAAGTTCTGGGATTATAGGCATGAGCCACCGCAGCTGGTCAACACTTCTTTTATTATACCCACTCTTGTGGATGTAAAGTGGTTTTGATTTGCATTTTCCTAACAACTAATGATGTTGAATATCTTTTCATGTGCTTTTTGGCCATTTCTTTTTGGGAATTTTTTTTCTTTTTCTTTTTTAGACGGAGTCTTGCTCTTGTTGCCCAGGCTGAAGTGCAGTGGTGGGATCTCGGCTCACTGCAACCTCTGCCTCCCGGGTTCAAGCAATTCTTCTGCCTGAGCCTTCCGAGTAGCTGGGATTACAGGCACATGCCACTATGCTGGGCTAGTTTTTGTATTTTTAGTAGAGATGGGGTTTCACCATGTTGGCCTCAAACCCCTAATGTCGTGATCCACCCACCTCGGCCTCCCAAAGTGCTGGGATTATAAGTGTGAGCCACCACACTCAACCAAGAAATTTCTATTCAAGTCCTTTGTCTTTGTTTTTTTCTTGTGGAGACAGGAGTCTTGCTATATTTCCCAGGCTGGTCTTGAATTCCTGGACTCAATTGATCCTCTTGCCTAAGCCCCCAAAGTGCTGGGATTACAGGGGTGAGCCACCACACCTGGTCTCTTTGCCCATTTTTTTTTTTTTTTTTGAGATGGAGTCTGGCTCTTCTTTTTTTTTTTTTTTTTTTTTTTTTTTTTTTTTTTTTTTTTTGAGACGGAGTCTCGCTCTGTCGCCCGGGCTGGAGTGCAGTGGCCGGATCTCAGCTCACTGCAAGCTCCGCCTCCCGGGTTTACGCCATTCTCCTGCCTCAGCCTCCCGAGTAGCTGGGACTACAGGCGCCCGCCACCTCACCCGGCTAATTTTTTGTATTTTTTTAGTAGAGACGGGGTTTCACCATGTTAGCCAGGATGGTCTCGATCTTCTGACCTCGTGATCCACCCGTCTCAGCCTCCCAAAGCGCTGGGATTACAGGCTTGAGCCACTGCGCCCGGCCGGAGTCTGGCTCTTCTGCCTAGGCTGGAGTGCAATGGCATGATCTTGATTTTTTTTTTTTTTTTTTTTGAGACAGAGTCTGGCTCTGTCACCCAGGCTGGAGTGCAGTGGCGCGATCTTGGCTCACTGCAAGCTCCGCCTCCCGGATTCATGCCATTCTCCTGCCTCAGCCTCTCGAGTAGCTGGGACTACAGGTGCCTGCCACCATGCCCAGCTAATTTTTCTATTTTTAGTAGAGACAGGGTTTCACCGTGTTAGCCAGGATGATCTCGATCTCCTGACCTTGTGATCCGCCCGCCTCGGCCTCCCAAAGTGCTGGGATTACAGGCATGAGCCACCGCGCCCGGCCACATGATCTTGATTTATTGCAACCTCTGTCTCCCAGGTTCACGTGATTCTCCCACCTCAGCCTCCCGAGTAGCTGGGATTACAGGCGGCCCCTACCACGCTGGCTACTTTTTGTATTTTTAGTAGAGATGGGGTTTCGCCATGTTGGCCAGGCTGGTCTCACACTCCTGACCTCAGGTGACCTGCCCACCTTGGCCTCCAAAGTGCTAGGATTACAGGCATGAGCTACTATGCCTGGCCACCCATTTTTTAAATTAGGATTTTTGTTGTTGAGTTGTAAGACATATATATATATATCCTGGATTCTAGAACCTCTTCAGATATATATCATATACAAATATTTTCATTTTGTAGCTTGTCATATTCCTTTAAAAATTGTATTTAATAATGAGTGTGTCACTTCACTTCAAAAACTTCACCTCTCTCATGCCTGTAATCCCAGCACTTTGGGAGCCTGAGGCAGGTGGATCACCTGAGGTCAGGAGTTCGAGACCAGCCTGACCAACCAACATGACAGGAACCACCTCTCTAGCTGGGCATGGTGGCATTGGACCTGTAGTCCCAGCTACTCAGGAGGCTGAGGCAGGAGAATCACTTGAATCTGGGAGACAGAGGTTGCAGCGAGCCAAGATGGCACCAATACATTCCAGCCTGGGTGACAGACTCCGTCTCAAAAAACAAACAAAAAAAAACTTTACTTCAAAAACTACAACAGTGATAGTAATTGATATCTATCT